>NC_055659.1:29843770-30158610 GCF_017976325.1 Chelmon rostratus | reverse complement strand
AAAACAACTGTATTGAAGCACCAACGATGAGTTGGGAGATATGTGTGGGAGTTGGGAATTTCTACAAGCACAGTTTTAATGTCTTTAAATTCAACCATGAACTGAATTGAACTTATCATTAGTGGGTTGTTTCTGTAGAAACTGTGGTGGGATTGCTGAAAAGTTGAGCTGTTTTAGACAGCTGGGAGTTGAAATGCATTGCTTGAAAAGCTGGAAGCTGGGCTGTACTGCTTCATGTATGGCTGGATCTGAACAGCATTGCTTGAAAGATGGCTGAGCTGGCTTAGGTGTATGAAGGAGCAGCTGAAGGAGTACGAGGAGATGGATTGATAGGAAAGGGATAAAGGGGACAAAATATAGTGTAAGCAATGGCAGGTGGTGAAATGAGTTATACTGTATGGACTTATAGGAGCTTAAGTGTACAGAGAGGGAGCTGACGTCTCTCGGGTGGAATACGGGTTAACCATCAACTAAGCCTTTAAAGCACTGCCACACACTAGAAGTCAAGTTGCATTTTGTGTGTGTGTGTGTGTGTGTGTGTGTGTGTGTACATAAATCTGTTTACACAGTCACAGTCATACATTTTAGGGTTAAATTTAGGGTAAATTTAGGGTAAGGTTAGGGTTAGGATTAATTAGTGTTAAGCAATAGCGGTTATGGTTATAGTTAGGGTAAGTCTCCAAGTCTTTGGAATGTCCTTAAAAAGTGTTTTGAAAGGTTTCAGAGCTCATGAAGCCAGTTGTAAGGTCCTGTTGCCTTTGGACTCTTTACTCTTTTGCCTTTGGACTTTTACTTTGAAAATCCTACAAACTCCAGAGCCCCTGTTAAGCACCACTTTTTGAAAATCTGTCTCTGTCTAAGCGGGCACACACACGTATGTTTTCATGACAGAGGGAGAGAAGCTTCCTCTATACTCTGTGGGGACACAAAAAAGTACAGCAGTTGTCACTAAACATTATAAACATTATCTCTGAGATCTGTTCCAAGGTCCATGACTTGCTTTGTCTGTGTGTGTGCGTACATGTCACATCAATTAGCAGTCTTACTTCACTTTTCTGTGTTGAACCAGGGAATAGGGTATTTCTCTAACCTTCACCAAGCACTTTGAATTGTCTAAACAGAACCACAAAAACCTTAATTGACCTTTATCTGCCAGAAGCACATTGGAAGGAAATCTAATGATTATGCTCAATGTTTTGCAGACACAGTAAGGTTAGCATGAACATCTTATTGTTGAAATAAAGGTAATCCATGCGTCATTACCAAGCCTGTAAAACCTGTCTGCGTGCAAATGAATGCGTACGAATGACATTTATAAAAGACAGAGCTGTGGTTTCAGGACTCGAAAATTTCACATTGCTCATGTAAGTTATAGAACCAGGATGTCATAAGTCCATGTGCCTTTTTTCCAAGAAAAGTACCAGATGTGGAGAAATAAAAGAGTTTGCACTTTTTTTGAATAGGACAAAGAGCCTCTAATAATAATTTAAGAATAATTCTAATCTTGTTTTAGGGCACTAAATGTGTCAAAACAAATTAAACTGTCAGTCATCATGAAAAGAAAAAGAGTAAGCTGTGAAGATCAAGTTCACCTCTCAGCAGCTGAAAACAAATCTCTGATCCGTCTTTATTGTTACACTGTTTTAATGTAGTTTATTTTGATTTGGGTTGGCGGGGTGACATGATGTTATATTATTCATTGCACTGATCCAGGTGTGAACTGACAAGAAGCTATTTGGTAACATTGACTGATTGCTGCATGATTTAATTGTGCAGCAAACTCACTGTATTATTCATGGCCTGGCACTTTTAACGTGGTAATTACCAGCTGCTGGGACTCAGTGGGACTCCAGTGGTTGTGTCAAAAACAGCTCACTCAAAAAATTCACTTACACAAACGTAGGCAGGAAGCAGGAAGTTTTTCATTTCTGGGATCGTTGGATGTGTTGCACCCACTTCTCTCTCTAATAGTGTTTTGGTTGGCAATTTTTTTTGTTCAATTTTATGCCTTCCAGCATAGGGTTTTTACAGCGTCCTAAAATTAAGCAATTTGATAATGTCGTCATTAATGAGATAATATGTCCAGTAAATGTAAGAGGTTGATGTTTGCCTAACATGAAATATGGAGGCATCCACATACACACAAAACAATGAGTGGAGTAGCCACTGTAATTGTACGAGCTTTATTGACAGCCAGACACAGGGAATAAGGTTGCTAGCACAGTTAAGATGAAAAGTTTTGTTTTGGCAACTTGTAAATTAACTTGTTAGCAATCAGTTGTATGATTGGTGTGGATCAGGTCTGGATCTCCTAGCCCTGTTCACGTCTGACATCTCTTGGTCGTGCATGGAGCCAGGTCCCAGCTTTCAATTAATAGAAGGGTCAAGTTTGCTTTCCAGGTCTTTTTGGGTTCAAAAATTATGGCAAAGGACCATAATTCTGCTATTTACCGGCCAAAATAAAATCCTGTCAGTACTACAAACCATTGTGCAGAGTTTTGGCATCTAATTAGCCTTTAAACACATTAAAACAAGTTGCTCTAACTGGCCTCATCCCATGACGAACTGATAATCATCACACCAAACCAGCTAAGAAGTACTGTACAGAGGCATTTTAGATTCAACACCATGATGAAAAATGGTGGATAAAGGTAAGGCTGTTTGTTGATGCATGTCGGAGAGGCAGAGGGGCACAAAGAATGAACAGAGTGTTACTTCTTTAACAAGGCTGATTAGGCCACATAATTTGCATTCAAACAAATCCCGACTAACACATAATTCATTTGAGCTTGAGCAAAGGCACAGGCATGCTGTGCAGTAATATAGCGTCATTAGAAGACGGGGCCCCAGCAGCCTGCAGGGCGGTATTTGTTGGTATTTTTTTTTCTTTAACCTTAAACTGCCTTCTTTCAACAAAAACACACACTTTGCACATCAGTAAATGTAATGATAGTAGCGCTATAGCAGCAGTGCAGTGTTTAAAAAATTAGAAGACCATTAAACCATACCAAAAGAGCAAGCCCAACTACCGACAAGCCTATTTCCAAAAATGACTGTGCACCTTCTTGATCTGAACAAGTTCTTCTGTTTGGCTTAAAAATGCACAAAGTGTCAGCCCAAAACAAGCAAAACAGTCTGTCCGCCTCATTAATTTGTCCAATTAATTGTTAGATGACATGGGGTAACTTCCATCCATTTTTGCTGAACATTTAAATTCTTATCATACTTGAAAAGAATATTGGAATTGCAACAAAATGCCAACAATAATAATTTGCATAGGGAGCATTTTCAAAACAAACATTTTCAAAGCTGTTCCAAGCACAAAAGACTTGTTCTTCTTTTGTATATAACCAAAAACATCCTTACCATGAATAAGAATACACCACATTTAAAAAAATGTCTCATCCTAAATTCGGCAGATTTTCTAATGGCGGTGATACAGCAGCCATCACAAATAGTGTTTTAAAAGTAGACGTGCTGTTAGCTTTGCAGCAGTGACAAACATGACATCTTCATGAAAAATGTGAATTTTAACCCTGACCTACAATGCAGTGCTTTAGTTGGCTGATCCATAACACATGAATGTAGTCAGTCCCTGTTGTAAAGATGGCAGACAGGAGCACAGCCAAAGCAAATCAAGTCTGCATGCATGTTAAATTACAAAGAAGTTAGTATGTCCTGCACTTCTGTCCTCCAACAGAAATAGCAAACACAAAGTTAATAAAAGAGGAAGAGCAATGGACAACAAAAGGAGGAAAGAAAGAAAGGGAAAGAAAGCACTTACCCTTTAATCCAGCTACAAGATAGCAGGGTCAGGGTTTAGAAGAAGGAAGACAGAAGAAAAGGAAGAAGGAACAAACAGAGAAACATAAAGACACACAGCAAAGCCACCAACACTTTAACACTAGAGCAGTTCTACAACAAAGAGCGAAGCAGCGCACAGAGAAACAATAACAGTTGAAACATGTACAGACAAAGTAAGGACATCATTGGCAGATGTCAAATGTCGGAGGACAACTAGGAGACAGAGTGAGACATAAAGCACAAGAAGCTATGAGTGATAAAAAGAAGGGCCTTTTCATTCTAGTTCTTGATTTGCTGTCATTTGTATACATATATATGTATATGTGTTTGTGTGTGTGTGTGTATATATATATATATATATATATATATATATATATATACATATACATATACCCAGACCAAGCCCCTCCATGGAATGTATCACCGGTAGATAGAGGAAGTGGCTGACATCAAGAAATCCTTCCAGTGGCCAGAAAAGGCCGGGCTGAAGGACAGCACAGAGACTCAAGAACAGGCTTCAAGCACCACATCCATAGAGGCAGGGGTCTGCCACAGCAGACAGGATCCAAGATGCAGGCTGTGCAAAGATGTCCCTGAGACAGTTCAGCACATAGTAGCACAGTGTAGGATGTAAGCTGGGACATCTCAAAACAGACTTCATGTTCCAGGCTGACAAGCAACTGCTGGCTAGTGTTGACAAGAAGCAGAAGAGGGGGGTTGTAATAGATGTGGCAATCCCAGTTGACAGTAACATTCGAAAGAAGGAGGACGAGAAGATCGAGAAGTACCAGGGACTGAAGGAACAACTAGAACAGATGTGGAAGGTGGAGTCCAAAGTGGTCATTGTGGTGATAGCAGCATTAGCCACTGTGACCAGGTACAACATCTGAGATCTCTGTCCAGGGGAGTGCATTCCTAGAAACAGCTAAGACACTGTGCAGAATCCTGAAACTCCCAGGCCTCTGGTAGTGGACCCAGGGTTAAGGAAGACACACACTACCCCATGTGGGTAATGTGGGGGTGAGAGGGAGATTAATGTACACACACACACTCACACACACACACACTGAGGCTACAGTAGGAATGTCTTCATGTAAAAACATTGAATAGGGATCTAACAGACAAGAGTCTAATAAATTAATGTCGCTTTATGGTGTCATGGGCTGGCATGCCTTCAAATTAAATGCTAAAAATGTAACAATTATGTAAATGCAGGCTCAAATATTTTTTTCTAAAAAATGCGATTAGACCAGCTGGTGTGGCACAAAACAACAAATAAGAATCTGAAACTTTAAAACTTACAAAACTGAGATATGGGTGCATCAAGCTGTGGCGCTGTGCCTCCCCTTGAGTTGAGTTTCTGGACCTGGGTGGGAGGAACTGGCTTGTGTGACTGGCCAGTAGCTCGGTACATGGCCTGCACCCATAGAATCCGGTCCTGCTCATCATCACTGGCAAAGATTACAGTGTCACCCTCTTTCACAGCGTTGAAGAACGTCCGACCGCCATCTAGACCTGAAGGATGGACAGAGCAAGAATTACTCAATTGAACAGGATCATATAGATCAAATAGACAAAAATAACTTTTAGAAATGTCCAGTGGGTCACTTATTGTGTACACAAAGTTGTCCCACTGGAACAGGTGCATCAGAACTAGGAGGACAGCGATGGAGATGTCAATCAAGCAGTTTGTCCACACCCACATCATCCTAACAAGAGATCTAATCATACAACGTGGATGAAAACACCTGAGTGGGTAGACTAAGGGTGTGCAGGGGCTTTAACAACAGATTTGCACTTCAAACTGTAATGCTTGTTCCTCAGCATTGCTTGCCATCATGTACTGCACATCTGTGTCATATGCTTGCTGATACCTGACTGGGGGTCAGTGTAGTCCACAGTGTAGCCATCCAGTTGGAGGAGCTCCACGGGCTCAGCCTTCTTCTCTCTGTAGCTGCACATGGCAAAGGTGTACTGACTCACCTGCACCAATCACAGAGAGAGGAAACGTTCACTCATCAGCCGGCTCAGAAGGGTACAGTTTAAACACTGTGTGCATTTATATGTGCACAGCCGTTAACCACACCACCAACTCATTTCTCACTATCTGTCTCTTTAAATGCCACATTTAGATACAATAAGAGAGGGAGAAGGAGCACTGTTCGTTCTTTTACTGGCCTAGGCACAGTCTGAACAAATAGTTTTTCATTCTGTGACAGAATATGTATAAAGTTTCTGTCTCACTGAGCAGCAGTTAATACAAAAGTCTTTTTTTTACTCGTGTGAATAAAAGCACAAAGTGCAGCTGAGGTTCTGCAGTCAAAAGTCACAAAGTGCTGGACAAATTTAAACATTGACCTGATGATAAAGTGCCACAGTTATTACACTTCATCCTGAGGGAAACATGAAAGTGTGTAACAAATTTCATGGCAAACTGAGCAATAGACTTTCTGGTATCTCAGTCATGGTGTTACGGACCCACAGAAACTGATCCCTGTTTCATATGCAATAGTTGGTGCAAAAGTCATATGAGGGTTTAAAAATATTACGTTTTACAGTACAGCTATAGCTATACCGGTTATCTTGAGCAACTTTTAGCTACAGGAGGTGTCCATGTTTGTTTGGCTTTCAGGCACTGGCATATTTGTACAGGTGAAGTCAGATATATCAGAGCTATTAAAAAACATGGTTCTCTTTTCATAATAACAACTTGCATGTTGACTTGAATTTTAATTAAAGGTCAGGAAAACTTACACTAACTTCAACTTGACACGAATGCAGCATTAAACTCCTTGACTCAGTAGCAGAATGAGGCCTCTTGGATGAGTTTAATTTAAACTAAGATTTGATAAAAAAGAAACAAATCAACTCCATTGTTTCTGAATCTTCAACAGGTCCAGGTCTATTGGTGAATTAAAGATGATTTAAAAAACTTTATTGGTGTGAGATTGCAGGTATTATCCCCAGTGAAATAATAACAACGTATTTAGCGACTGCTTGGCATTTCCTCTAGTGTCATCATCCAAAACTCAACTGTCACACGGAAAATATCACATTACTTAAAGAACTCTGGTCACACTGGTCACATTTGTGCACCCTTTTTATTTTGCACACTCGCATGAGCTTTCATCTAGCACCTCTCTTAGACTGACACGTGTATCTCATTTGCCACATGCGTTCATGCTCCCAGAGGATGGACTTTTGATATTAATGACTAAATGGGCTTTCCATTAGTGAGGATAAGCATAATGAGTTGGTTGTTGTAGCCATCACTCTTATTTAGTGTGCTGTAATGTAACCTGCACTGAAAGATAGCAGGGCTTTACACTTTCAGTCGTGTCAATAAATAGTCCAATATAGAGCCATGTATCAGTGTCACCCTGGTTTAGGTTTGTGGTTGTGGTCATGTGACTGCTCCCTGCGATGGTAACGGGAAGTGTAGTGACAGTCTATCACTAGCTGTAGCTGGCCTGCTGCTACTGTAGCTGCCAGTCATACCATACTGTCGTCACAAATCAAAAGGCCTGGCCAATCCACCGCTGTTGCCACCTCTGCCACTGCAAGTGGCAGCTCTCACTCTCGCTGCATTCTGTGTGTGTGTGTGTGTGTGTGTGTGAGTGTGAGAGAGAGAGAGAGAGACAAATGAGATTCCCCACAACAACACTGATGAGACCTGAGGCCAAGTAAAGGATGGAGGGAACCAGACAACTCTCCAGCAGCAGCTCCCTGGCCTCCAGGGCACCACAATGGCAAATCTAGTCTAAACTACTGACTCCACTCCACCCATATTCCAAAACCAACTCTCTCTCTCTATCATGTCAGATTTATCTTTCAATTATTCTTTTAAAATTGGGTAATATAGAACTGGATCAAAATAGTTTGAAACAATGACAATGACAATGAATTGAAATGAAATGAATTGAGGCTAATTAAATTAAATGAAACTTACTTAGCTGAATTGAAAGTTACATGAACTAAATGAAATTGCTTGAATTAAACTGAATTAAACAGAAATAAGTTGAACTAGCTGATCTGAGCTAAAGTGAAATGAAATTCATAGAAATGCATTGAATCAAAGTTGAGCTAGACTGAAGTAAAATGAGCTGAATTTAAGTTAACTAAAATCAACCAAACTAACATGAACTGAACATGAACTGAACTTCATTTCGGTGAAGTGCACCGAAATGAAGTTACGTGAATTGAAGCAAATTTAAGTGAATCGAAGTGAAGTGAAAGACAGATGTGGACATATGTGCAGTTAAATTTGGCACACGCAAGGTTTATCTGATCTGTAATCTGCCTTTGATGCTTTGTGGAGGGGAGACTCAGACCACAGCAACTATACTGATTATTAACTGATGGAGGAGGGGGGAAAAGGGGGTGATTTAAGGACAGAGAGGAAGAGTGGAGGATGGGGAAGAAAGAGATGACAGGCAAGTGATAAACAGCTGGGAGAAGAAAGAAGAGGATGGGGAGGCAAAGAGAGAGAAATGGATGAAGGGGTGAATGGCAGAAGACAGGGGATGAACAGTGGGAAAAAGGAGTGTAGCTGAGATAGACAAAGATTAAATACCAACATGTATACATACAACACAACCAACAAGCGACAACACGCTACTACAGATTCATTTTCCGCAACATTAGGAGGACAAGGCCATTCCTAATCCAGGAGGCAGCGCACGTTCTGGTAGTAATATGTAGAACATTACCTTCTAGTGACTCGAATGGCAGGCACGAATAAAACAAGAAGAAGAAGAAGAACGAACATAAACGTAATGGGGATGAAACCACGCCCACAAAGAAGCTGGATTTATGAGTAGCTCTGGTTTTTTCTGTTTTTCTTGCAGTTGGTCTGTAAAACAAACAGCTGATGTGGATGATGCTAGCATACCTGTTGCTAGTTTACAGCGATTGGGGGCACTGATTCCCTCCCCTCGTGGCTAATCCCATGTAGGTTGCACCAAGGGATGTCAGGCCTTCTGGGGTTGAATAACCATTTCTTTCCCTCATCCATGGTTGTGACGAAGAACCAGTCTGGGTAGTGAACAGCAGGTTTAAGGCTGAAGCTATGAAGCTCTCTCATTATGTCTCAGTATGCGGTCGCTGCTCCAGGACGTCAGGGTTGCAATTTTCATAAATGTATATTGAATTGCCTTGGTAGTGAAATTTCCCCCCTGTCTTGCATGATTCACAGAGGGTTTCTAATCGGGTTTTCGACTTGGAGGAGATGGAGCAATGGGCGTGGTCTAATTCTGGAAGCCACGAAAGCCCCTGTTCATCCAACAGGAGGATGAGGAGCCCGGACAGGAATTCTGTGTCTGTGGCATTCAATGCTTTTAGGTAAGCCTACGGTGCAGATGCTGTTCTTATGACTTCGTCCCCCCAGGTCCAAAGACTTAGCCTTTAGTGGAGCACTGTTGTTAGCTAGGACTGAGCAGGTCACCTCCAAAACCTCAATGCATTTGCTGTCTGAACTGGTGCTTGATTCAAGGGATGGATTTGTGGTGCACGGTCCACTTTAGAGTGAATTGTGTCCAGCTTCGTTTTGAGGGTCAAGAATGCCGATCCGAGCTTAGATGACAGGGACTCTCTGTGAGACCTCAGAATGCGGATCCGAGCTCAGATGACAGGGACTCTCTGTGAGACCTCAGAATGTGGATCCTCAGGGCCTCTTAGTGCTACATTAGGGGATCCATGTTGGCATTGCTGGAAAGTGTGCTGTCTTCTTTGGCATTGTCCTTTCTTAGATTTTTGTTGGATTTCAAATCAAGTTTGAGGTGGAGGTTGATCCTCGAGATTAACTGGTCAAGACTGATGTGGTTAGAAGCCTGAAAGTTGGGGTAAATTGGTTGAAATGTTACAAAATAAATCGGAGCGCAGCGTGTATGTGGGTATTCCATGGTAGTCGCAACAGGAAGTCTCACAGTTCTGCATTCTACAAGTTGATGTACTTGCAAGATTTTTGTGATTTCTGGGTTCTTGTAGCACTTTTGTATACAGATGTTGTAACACTGCACCTACCTTACTTATCTATTCCTTACTACTTATACAAAAAACAAAAAGAGTCATCCAGAGAACTTTAACTGTAGACAAATCTTTCTCAAACAGGCATCGGTTTTCAAGAGAGGGTGCAAATACACTCCTCATGACAACTTTTACTTTTAATCTTTTTAATTGTTGAAAGAAATCATATTAAAGTCAAATAATTACGATGCATGACTTCAAAGGTGTTTCATTTTCACATTTAAACTGAAAATACATTATACTGCAGTTTCAATGCCCCCTTCCTGTGGTATCGATGAAATATTATTATTATTATATATTATTCCTAAAGAGACTTTCACATTCATTTACATAATTCAGTATAATTAATAAAACACTGACACCTCTGTTGTTAGCTAGTTTAATTACAATAGTTCTGTTTTTGATCAAGGTAGGCCAATCCTAAAATGCATTTTTTGTAAATGTTGTGGATTTTGTCCCTCATCTCTTACATTCCGGTTGCGCAGGAAGTGATCCTCCTTCAACTCCTTCAACATACATATGGGAATGGGAATATTGTATTACAATATGAACCTGCAACAGTCTCTTTCATTAAAAGACAGGCATATTCAAAATTAGCAGGTTTTAATATAACACCAGGGGTTTTGCAGCCAAAGTGATGAGCCAAAGTTAATGAATATTTTTAACAAAATTAAGGAAAATGGATCCAAATCAAAGGATGTAGTCGTAAAGACAGACACGGGTAACAAAACAGCTGCCAGTCAGTATGACTTGAGCAAAACAGACAGTGAGCAAAGAAAAAAAAAGCACCATCTCTAAAACAGCAACAAAAAGTACATGTGTACTCAAACACACACTGCAATAACAGATAATGTCTGTGCTCCTCAAGACAAACATCCATGCACATTCACAGACAGACATAAAAACAAACACACACACACACACACACACGCACGAGTGTGCAGTCTATTGACCAGTATTTGTCACTTGCTATATATTTAGCTGGGAGCAAGTGAGAGGCTTCAAGTTGGCGGCGCTCAGGCTTTTCTAGCTGCAAGTGTTAGGCCAGCTAGTGTTCACTCGACTTTGTCAATCCCCTGTCAACTTGTAGCTCAGAGACATATCCCCCCCACCCCACGCCCCCGACAAACACATACACACACACAGACACACACACATACAGCTGCCCACCTCCCAATGCAGAGCCACCAGGAAATGGCCGCTACTGCACCCCACACCCCCACCACCCCATCTCCTGACAAAAGCCTGCTTGGCCTCTCCATCATTCGTCTGACAGCCGAGGGAAGACAGCTTGGCTGCATCTCTCTTTCTCACAGCACACACAACACGAGGCCAGTGAAAATATCACAGCCATAAAGCAGAGCTGATGTTGAGGCTGCTCACGGTTCTCTCTTGGGTGTGATAAGATTTTGGAGCTCTCCATGAATTCTCTTCAGTCCAAGTTTGACTTTGCGGTTTTGAAAGTATGATAGAGAGCACAGATCAAGAAAGATTTGTTCAGAGGCTTTCTCCGATCTGCTGCTCAGTGGAGCTATGACTATGACTTTATCACCTGAGCCAGTCCATCACTGACGCACCTTCTCCAGTTTTTATAGATGTAAAAGCTGTACAGTCATAGATGTATTTATATTGTAGTTCTCTAAGCAAAAGCTCTTTCAAGTTTAGAAGGCTTCATGACTGGTGAGGACACAAACCGTGACCCTGTGAACTTGGTTGAACCTCTGTCAGCATTTACCTGGCCACAGCTGCTAACCAGCGTAATGTTTCTAACACAACATATAACAAAATATTACATAAATCACCAATTTGCCTTAACTTAACCGTAAATATTTTGGCTGAACATATATGTTGACTGTGTAATTTTACATGTAAGCTGCAACTAAAAATATTTTCACTAGGGATTTATCTGTCAAATATGTTCTTGTGTGAAAAAGTGAATCTTTGGGTTGTTAAAATGGTGAAAAGAGTGCAAACTGATGTATTCACAGTCACTGTTTTGTCAAAGCAGCAGTCTAAAACCCAGAGACATTCTGTTTAACATTACAGGGAAAGCAAGAAAAGCAGCAATTCATTTATATTTACAAAAATTATATCAAGGAAATATCAAGATATCTGTCCTGTAAATCTCCAGCATCCCCATTTACAGAGGAAGTGACAGCACATGGGATCCTGGTCCTCAGGTGGAGAATCTGAGTGCACTAAAGAGTGCAGCTGGACACAACTGCATTGACTGCAAGTTCATACGAAACACATTCCTTTCATGAAAGACTTTAGTGTGATGCTACTGCTCATTCAAACACCCAACCCACCTAAAACCATCAAATAGTGTACCATTTGTTTTTCAGTTCACTGTCTTACTGACTTGTAGTTTGTGGGAACCAAAACAATAGAATAAAATAAAATTCAGTGAAAGAATGGCTGTATTATCTGTGCTTACCTGAACCAGCACAAAGAATCTTTTCTTCCATCTTTTCCACACATTTTTGCCAATGGCCCAAAGGTACCTGTGGAATCAAAAAGACATTTGACACAGATTTCTCAGTATGGCCTTTATGCAGATGTTGTAAACTGACTGAACTGTATTTGCTTCCTTCTGCACTGCCATGATTCTGATATGACAGGAGTCTGATGCACCAGCTGAACAGAAAGGGTACATAGAGTGGTAGCCTAGTGCATCTACTAACCTCTCCTGGTAAAAAACCACTACTGCAACCAGATACTTCACAATTTCAAAAATCCCCCCGCACTACACGTCACCACACTTCATTCCTCTGTTCTTTGGTGTTTTGTCTTACTTGACAGAAATTTCTTGGAAATTCACAGTGAACTAATGTCACCAGCCATGCCACTTTTCCATTTAAGTGTGCCTGTAAAGTGTCTGAGAGGCAGCATGCACAGAACCAGAGCCTTGGAACTGGAACATGCAGCCATCATCAGTTTTAGGAGTAACACCTGTGTAAGAAAACTGTGTTACAAGAAAGAGAGCTGTGCTTAATAAGAGCAATAATGACAAATAATATGCTTGATTTAGGTGAACTGATGAAAGAGCAAAGACATCAGTTAGTATGACTGTCGCTGCTTCCTTACTTTCATATCTAGAACTGGGTAATATCAAAATCATTCACAGTAATTTAGACCAAATACATTGACAATGAGCAGCATCATTGTCATTTTAGGGACAATTATGAAGGGCTTTCAGAGGCTATTCACAACCAAGACATTTCAGTAATTAGATGATTATTAATGTGCATATGAGGAATTGACAGATTAATCCATTCATTCATTTAGTGAGACCAGTGAGATAATATTAAAATGTCGATACAGGCTGTGTGACGCAAGTTTACATTTACATTGTTTTTGTTTGTTTGTTTTCAGTTTGTGTGATATGTCTACAGGGTTTGCTGGAAGTGCAAGGAAAGCAGACATTTAGCGACCACGATCCCTGATCTAGAAAATACAGAGTGCGTATCGAACATGTTTCTGCCATAGAGGCTGATGAAGACCTCCATGTGATCAGCTCATGGGCCTACACAGTTGTTTTTGCTTAGGCAACAAATTACAGGCTGTGGCAAAGCAACATACACAGGGAGATGATCAGGGAGATAATAGTGCTAAATGTAAGCCATGAATCATCATGCTGACACATCGTCTAATCAGGGTCAAGTGGCTGGTCATCTTGCTTCATGCTCCATGAATGAAACTCCCCATCTCAAATCACTTTGCTAATGATGTTTCTGTTAAATCTCCCCTTTAAAGTGTCCCACCGTTCAATTAAGTATTTTCACTCACTTCTACTGTACATCTGTCCCATGCAGTATGCTGTATATCTACCTCTGGAACTTGCACATATGTGACTTATTCTAATGCAAAACAAAACTGTTACTGTGCATCAGATGGAAAATACTACATATTTTTCCAATGAAATTCAGCATGTCATATTTGGTGTCTCTAGAAAGCTTGAGAGCCAGACTAGCTAAAGTAAAGGGTACAATTACAATTTGGAGGCACAACATTAAGTAGAGTCAGTGAGCTAAAAGACTGACATTGAAAAGAATTCATGCCAACTACAACCCTGAACCCAAAAAAGTTGGGACACTCTGTCCCAATCTGTTTATTCTGAATCTGATGCAGCAACACGTTTCAAACAAGTTGTGACAGGAGCAACTAAAGACTGGGAAAGATGTGGAACGCTCCAAAAACACCTGTTTGGATCATTCCACAGGTAAACAGGTTGATTGGTAACAGGTGATAGTATCATGATTGGGTATGAAAGGAGCATCCTGGAACGACTCAGTGGTTCACAGTGAGGATGGAGCGAGGTTCACCACTTTGAGATCACATGATTGGATAAAGTGTGTTACAACATGGGCTCAGGAGCTCTTTGTTAAACTGTCGTCAGTAAACAGTTTGTTTACAAATGATTACCTTTTTATATTTTACACAGCATCCCAACTTTTTGGGCTCAGTACAGAGCACTACATTATTCCTTTGTTAGCAATATTTTCCAAAACGTGACATTGTCAGCTCAGAGCCTGTCATTGAAAGAAAATCACCCTAAAGATTATTTCATGGAGAAATACAGTACAGTGTAGGAGTTACCATGCTATATTTAGTCTTTTCTTCTCAAAAAGTACTAAGGCTTGTTGTGTTGAGTTTTCATATAGCTTTGACTTGAAAACATGATGTAGAAGGAGAAGGACGGGATCAGGGCTTTTGTTGTAAAAGAACATCTGAGGGTGAGGACCCCAGTTTGATGTGTCTCTGTTGCTCCCAGCCTAACTGTCGGTCTCCCTGGGGAGCCCACCTCAGCTCGCCTCAGCGTGCCTTTCCCCCTGGTGGCTCCCAGAGCTACTTCTGCCTGTCGTCCTGAATAAACCAGCATCCATGAGGTCACACATGAGGGCCCTGCCTGTGTGCTGTGCAGAGAGTGGGACCAGTAACATGGTACAGGGAGGCTGTGTGCATGTCTTACAGGGCAGCCCAGCAGCCTTCTCCAAGGCTCCCAAAAGAAAGCATATGGAGGGGAGGGAGGGGGGAAGGCAAACCAGCAGCTCCTCACAGCTACAGAAAGAAGAGCAATGCTTTGAAACAGGAAGTGTGTGTGCCACTGTGTACAAAAAAAGACCACCACTGTTCGTTTACAGTCATTAATGTCACTCGTGATGGAGAGTTGGTGCTGTCCAATCACATGCCTCAATGCAAACTATAATTGCTGCTTGTTCAATTGTGTCTTTGCATCTTAGACTATAGGCACCCCTAGACTTTGTTACAGACAAGGGCATCTCATTAACTCAACAGTAATCTCTGTCTTGAAGTTGGCAGCAGACCACTCCCCACATAATGCCAATGGCACCCGAGACGACTGAGAGAGTATAGTAAGTCAGTGGTAGATAGACCCCCAGTTAGCAGAGCACCATAATGACCCTGACACTATAACCTTGTCAGATAGGTGTGTCCCAGCACCTGGCCAGTATTTCTTTTGCTCAGTGGTGGTGCCTGAGCTCGACTGAGTGATGGCTTCTTAACAAGATATGTGTCAGCTCTGATAAACTCCCATACGCTGACAGTCTTAATGGACACTAGAGTACTTCACCACTCCCAGTTACCACACTCTGTACAGCCTCAACAAGCTCCACCAATCACATGGTGAGAGGAGCCTGTATGTCACCTAAGGGGGAAACCCAGGGTCAAAAACTCCACAAAGCACTCATGCTTCTTGTGCTTTGTTTTACTTTAGGTGACTTTTTTTTCTACCACATTGTCTTGCACAGGTAATTCTGCAGAACCCAGAACCCAAGACATTAGAGATGTATGACACAACTGTGAAGGCTGTATAATGATGAAGTTTAGCTGAGTAACCTCAGTGTTGGTGTAAAAAGTTTTTGTTAAACTTGTGTAATCCTTAAAAGAAAAACAACCTTTATGAACATGAACATAGGCATTCCAGCACTGTAAACTACATCTTGACTGAGCAAATCAAAGGGCATATACTGTCTTATTTCATTTTGGCATCTGACATCTCTGACATTGTCTCGTGGGGTAACGCAGTTGCAAAGTGCAGACTCACTTATTGATGATGACAGGCTCTGAAATCTGAGACACGCTGAGCACAAAGGAACACACAATGAGTGCTTCAGTCTAAAGAAAAGGGAAAACCCACCTCCAGTTGTTATTCTCAGGCTTTAGTTTACAAGTTTGTAAATATGTGCAGACTCACCCAGGTGTTCTCAGTTATTCTGGCTGATTAGACCTCACAGCTGATATTTTGATATGTCACAGATGAAGTTACTGAAAATATAAATGGCTAAATTATATGAAATGTGCAATGAGCCATTCCATTGAGCAGTTGTAGTTGATACAATTTCGTATTGTGAGTGTAAGTGAAATGCAGCTATTAGCAGTGTTGTCAAATACACCTGTGCCTTCCTGCTGTGCCTTTTTGCTGTATGTCAAAATGTCTGCTGTGAAAAAGGTCAATGAAGTGAGGCGCAATCACCAAACCTCATGAATGGACAGACACAGATGATATCTGGACTTGTTGCATCAGGCACAAAAACACAGGTGTATTTAATAACAAATAACGACTGCATCCCATGCAGCTTGACCATTTCCATCCCAAGTGTTTTGCAAGATGGCTGACTTGGAAGGCTTCTTAGAAAATGTCAATGGAACAGATCTATTAGAAAGACATGTGTGAGGTATCCTAACTAGCACCTTGGAAGGACCTTTTCACAGCCCAGTTTTTCTTGCTATACAAATGATAATATTAACAATGGCTTCATTCCATGCACAATTCCAGAGCTCTGAAAATGAAATGTAGTCCTTATTAATTCCTGCTTTGACAATTTAAAATGTCCACTGTGAAAAGGGTCCATTTTCATGAACATCTCATAATTTCATCATATGTAAGAATGATTGTGTCAGTATTATATTTTACTGCCTCACAATGTAAATAATTAAAAATCTTATTAAATGTCATCCTTGGTCTTATATTGGTATGCTGTGGGTCCATCAATATAAAATGTTGCATAGGCCATGTCCCAGAAAAGCTATCATGTCACATCTTTTACCGTAGTGGAAGTGTAGTAACAATTGCTACCACAAGAGGGAAGCAAAACATTATCTTATGGACAAAACAACCCCAGTGAAAGACCTATTACATAGTGTACATTGAAGATTAAAGATGAAGTGATAGAGTAGCACACAGCAAATAAGACACTTTCACATCTACCTTAAGCCTGTATCTGACTTACCCCCGCCAACATAAAACATATATGGACATATACCAAGATGAACTTGTGGGCAAGTCAAAGATTTAACCTTCTTTAGTTGATAACCAAAATGTTATATTTGTATTGTTCAAGGATCCTTACAGTCCATCTTCACACAGAAGAAATAACAACTTTTGTTGCTTAACACCCAGCAGTATCTTTTTAGTACTTTCCCACAGAGACACAAGGATCATGAACTAAGAAAAAGCTAAACTTGCAGAAGTTTCTTTCTTTCTTAGTTCATGATCCTTGTCATGGCCTGGAGGCTACTTGTTCCAGAATCATTGGGGCCACAAGAATGCAGACTGTCACCGTCACTTACCCACAATGCTTCATGTTCTGTGGTTTGTCCATGCGAATGGCCAGTTTGATCCTAAGGTCATTGTCTGGACAGCCTTTCGACACTGTCATCTTGTGGAGCTCAGACTGCTTGGGACTGTTGGGAGTCGGGTGGAGCACAACCTGGAGTATAATAATATATGTGTGCTTTACACTACATACTGAACAAATGTTGTACCAACTGAAATGACCAAAATTTAGCAGATTTGTCATTTCTTACCTTCCCCAGCTCCTTATCTTCCAGAGCCAGCACTCCTGTGCTCTCTGTAAACAGCTTCACCTTCACAGCAGGCAACGGCTGCGTGGTGGTAAAGTCACCCTGGGTACCCCAACTACACACACACACACACACCAGCACACATACAAACACCCGGGTACAATAAGAAGAAAAGAAACGCTGTGTTAAGATGATGTAACTTTGCATGTGACCATCTGCTTTCACAGCAGGTCCAGCTAAATCAGATGTTGCAGGGATTTAAAATGCAGTTCTGTGCTGATTGCTCCATCACAACGAGCACTGGTTCAGCTGTGTTACACTTAGAGGGGCCCCTGGCACCTGGTTAATGTTATTAACTACACCAGTGATGTTCCTGCTATGACAAGTCAAAACGTTACTGTGAAAACGGATTTTAGTCTGACTTCCCTTGGTAGTTCAAAAAAGGCTCATTTTCATTTTTTTTCATTTTGATGTTTGATTACAGGCTATGTCACCAAAAACCAAAATGATATGCAGTCCTTCAGACATCATTTTGGACACTTAGCTTTCTTGACACTGATTCACAGAAATAAATTTTTTTTCTGATAATACGTCCTGTCAGAGGCTGTTGTTTGTGTGATTATCTGCCAAGATTATTGCAGTTAATTATTTTCCTGTCCATGGTCTCCAAAACAAGTCCTCTAAACCATATCAGAATAAGGTTTAAAGTTAAACCTCTGATGACCTCTAATGGTTTTTAGGCCATTTCAGACCGTACATCCAGCTCAGACCTCTGAGGGCACAGCAACAGTTTAAGAGACCATGCAATTTTATTCCAGATTACACAGGTTTAAACCCATCCCCAATCTTAAACTGCAGTTTACTTACATGTTTGCAAATGTGTATTTGTGTGTACTGTATGTGTACCTCAGTGCACATCATGGTATTCATCACATTTAATCAAAATAATGTCATCTTAATGTTTCAAACTGTTATATGTCCAAAGGGCTTGAAATGGGACATTTGACATCACCCTAACTGCTGCCACTGAATGTGTGCCCAAGTGAAGAGATGTCAGATTCCACAAGGTTTTGTCTGGCTTTGATCCAGCAGTAGAAAACAGATCTCTTGCAGTGTTTCACCTGGATGACTTCCACAGGCTTCTAATGAAGAAAAGGATTAATCATGCAGCTTGAGGAGAGGAGCCCTGGGGAATCACACCAAAGGTGATTAAAGACAACATGACGCAGTGAAAGGCAGCCAGCTGAAGATCCTGCACATGTGTCAGTGTTTGTCATGAGGAAAGAAAGAAAGAAAGAAAGAAAGAAAGAAAGAAAGAAAGAAAGAAAGATTTTTAGCTTCTCTAAAAATACGATGAGCAGAGGTTTTCTTTCACTCTCAGAGCTGCTATGGGGCATCTTATGAATCACTCCTCATTTTTATTGTTACAAGTGTGCTGTTGTAGTGGTTAAAGCCCAGTCTTCATGACCAGGGAACTGTTTTCACTCACAAAGCTTAATACTAGGCTTTTCTTTTCTTCTGTAACATTACGAGTTAAATAAAGTTTCAAATGCATAAGCATGATAAGACAGATGACACGGCACAGCCACTGACAAGCCCACTGCTGCTGATTGTAGCTGTGAGGACACATTTGTTGTCTCAGACAAAATCAAATTTGTTCTTTTCATTTCTTATTCATTGCAATCTATCTGA
This sequence comes from Chelmon rostratus, assembly GCF_017976325.1. Classification (NCBI taxonomy): domain Eukaryota; kingdom Metazoa; phylum Chordata; class Actinopteri; order Chaetodontiformes; family Chaetodontidae; genus Chelmon; species Chelmon rostratus. The sequence goes on along the minus strand of NC_055659.1, from coordinate 30,139,263 downwards.
TTGTGTGTGCATCTGAAAAACATCTGGGTTTCTCAACTAGCAGTGAACAAAACAAGGATGTGTTTGGGTAGGCAGGGTAGCGAGGTAGAGAAAACCTCAAATTCCTAATATAATTACTTTACAAATTACTTCATATACAAGTAATTAGTTACTGTGGAAAATAACTGGATTACTTTCATTATTTCAGTGTTGCTGTGGCACAGTGTGGGACAAACTGTGAAATACTATCTATCATTGTATCCATTATCACTCAAATCAATCTGCGCTATTAATACTCCTGACCACCAGAGGGCAGCAATGTTCCTACCTGAAAGCTATTTGGTAACATTTTGGTTATACAGTAGGATTTGGTAGAAGAAAACCCACCAGATGCTGGATGTACATGTTAGCCTAGCTTTGTTGCAGTAGGTAATAAATAATTAGATTTGATAAACCCAAGTTTCTTCCATTTTTGAAACATTGCAATGACTCTGATGAAGAGCAAGCCCAGATCACCTGAATTGTCACACCACTGGATGGTCGAGTATCTTTAGATCATTAACCGGAAAATCTGGAGAATAGGCTGTGTTTGTCTGTTGTTCTCTGCAGTTTTCTGCTATTTTCATGGAGGACAAAAGTTACGAGAAATGAACCAATTTAAATTCAAACAACTGCAATTTTCTGTGAAAGGGCCGGCTGACTGATCCCTGTGAATGCCTACAACATGCTTAAGGTGGTCCAAAAGGATGAAATGATCGACTGTGCAGAAGGCAGCTGAGAGAACTAAAATAATTAAAATGGTGTCATTTCCTGAATCTAAAGACAAGAACAAATCATCTGTCACCCTCAGGAGAACAGACTCTGCACTGTGTGTGCATCCTAAAACCAGACTGAATTAGTCTAGGAAGGAGATGAGTTGACAGAAAACTACTTTTTCAAGAATTTTTTATATGAAGGAGAGCTTACAGATTCGTTAATCATCATTACGATCAGATGGATATAAATTACAGTTTTGAATGAGGTTTAAAGCATGACCAGAGAGCTACTAATTATTGACAAAATATGAGCCCCAACAGTGTCCTTAAGTAGTGTGATGGAATACTGTCTAAGGGACATGTACTAAGATTCATATGTGAGATAATATCTGTTATCTTAGGAGAGAGAAATTGGGTCCAAGTTGGTAAGGACTGAGGGCCATAAGATTAACTCTGAGAATATATGGTGTCAATGTTGCTGATAACAAATCTTAGGGAATATTCACAGGTTTCTGGTGTTGCTTCACAACATTTTGTGTCTACTGTTTAGACACTTGAAGTTTATCTTTTTCGATTTACACTCCTTTCATTCCTTTCTGCCTAGCCACAAAAGTTTTGTTTTATATGGTGCAAGTGTAATTGAATTTTGAAACCAGATCTCCTGTGCTCAGAGCAGCGTGAGGAACATTAATGAGAGCAGAAAACAAGGTGAGAGGCTGCTTGGCAGTAAGAGGGGTAATAGACCTGGAATAATTTCTTGACAGACTGTACAAGTCTAAGAGGGGAGATGGAAAACAGAATGTGCCAATGATAAGACAAACTGACATAATTTATCTGGACACTGGGGACCGGAGTGTCAAAGGTTATGTATGTGACTAGGACCCATGACTGAAACCATAGCCAGGCCTCCACCAAGGCCACTGAGCCATGGTGAGTAAATAAATTAGCATTTTGGAGGACACCTGAGAAAAAGAGTTAATTTCCCCAGGTTGAGAAATAAAAAGTCTAATTTTTGGGTCAAAATAAAATACTTTAAAATAAAGTACTTGTTGGACAGTGATCTAACATTTAAAAGCACCATTTTTGTGAAAGGTGCTGCCTGGGGAACGGTTTTCCTGTGACTGGATGCAATACAGATCGGATTACATGTGTTGGCAACAGAGGAATGACTGTACTGACGGGAAGAAGGACTGGCATTGTTTCTACTAGTTATTTGTTCTGGTATACTGGCATGTGTATGGTGAGTGGAGCTTGAAGAACACAGCCCAGATCCTTTGGTGACATAACCCCTGTGTCTCTCTGTAAAGGTTCAGTATAACGCAGGGGTGGGGAACGTCTGACCTCCTGGCTGGATGCTAATGTGTCTGAGTTAGTTCAATGATGAAAAGGACAATCTTGAGCATCATTACAGCTTGAAACATGTGTAACTGGATAAGCTGTAAGGAGAAATGTGCTTGGACAAAGTTTATGTTCTTTGGTGGAGTTTGAATGTCCAACAGGCAGCTTTCACAAGACCACATTCTGACAGTGTTGTGCAGGCAAGTTTTATGGTGAGTGATCTAATACCTAAGTAGCTGAAACCTCATTCAGAAGGACAGTTTGTGAGGGAGAGCTGTGTTGCTGCTGGAGGGCTGCAAGCACCACTAACAAAAGAGGTAACACTGTGCATTTTCCTACTCTGCAGGAACAGAAAAGCCTGCTCTGACATCTGAATATGCTGCTGAGTGTGAAAACTCCTTCAGGCTTTTGGTGAGATGTTTCAGGACATGAAAAGTAGACAGAGGGAACTGAGCATATTTGCTATGCTGTCCAATGTTGAACCAGCTGATGTGCCTGCCAACCTGCAACATAAACTGATCGCTCAGCTGCAAAGCAATGACGAGCTTAAAGCTAAGTATAACAACATCTCTCCCCATTCTGATGAGACATACACTAGAGTTTGCATCTGTTTACTACTGAACACTTAAGCCTGACTGACCCAAACCGGAAAAAACAGCTGCAAGTAGCGTTGTCATCACCATCATCATCATTACTACATTCTGAAATCAGACGCCTTATCAAAAAGAAGCAGTTCCAGCCATCGCATTAGAAATAACTGTGATTTATGCATTCAATTATCTAGTACGGCCTTGAATAATATCATTAGAATTTAAAAGGCCTTGATAGAGAAAGGTTCCCCACCCCTGGCATAAAGTATGAAGCTACTTAGCTAGCCATCATGCTAAGCAGAATTGAAGCCTGGAGGCCATGCTGTAATTGTTTTTAGAAATCAATTTCTTGTTAAACACATATTCTATTTTGTCATCTCAGCATTGTCTCTGTTTTCTCATGTGGTCATGAGATAATTCTCAAACGATCTCAACACAACAAGCTTTGCTGTCTCATACCTGACATAACCCAAACTGTCTTCTGCTAAATGCGAAATAAAATCACACGCTGTCTTGCCGATCATTACGGATTCTAATGTGGTAATCGTTTGTACATTAGCAGACAGAAGGCAGTCACTGCCAATTATGTTGCCACTCACATTTGCCATGAGCAGATAACAGTTATTATAATACTGTAGCCTCCTGAAAAAAATGTCCCTCTAATGTTCCCACAGGGACTGATTAGACAGATTAACAGTTTACAGTAGCCGTCAGTGAGTTGACAAAATCGCTGCAATATTCTTGCAATATTCCTATAGAGACTAATAATATGCCTTCACCTGTCATCTGTCTGCTTAATACAGAGACAAACAGTACAGAGCACTACTGTATGTTTATTGTTTATAATTTTGTTGATTATTACCCATCAGGATGATTTTTATCTAATGGTCATGAGAACACTGTTTGGGTTCTATCAAGATCACAAAATAATTTTGAGGAGGAAATCCTGACATGTTTCTGAGGTCCAGTTTATCGTTCATGAGGTGCAGAAATTCTGAGAGATTATGTACATTTTTGTTCAAAATAAAACAACATAGCATGCCATAGTAAAACTAATTTTACATTTCTGTACCACCCCATTTCCAATAAATTGTGACGCTGTGTAAAACATTAATAAAAACAGAAGGTTATCATTTGTAAATGAACTGTTTACTGATGGCAGTTTAACAAAGTGTTCCTGAGCCCATGTAGTAACATCCTTCCATCCTAATCATGTGATCTCAAAGTGGTGAACCTCGCTCCATCCTCACTGTGAACCACTGAGTCTTTCCAGGATGCTCCTTTCATACCCAATCATGATACCATCACCTGTTACCAATCAACCTGTTTACCTGTGGAATGTCCAAACAGGTGTTTTTGGAGCGTTCCACAACTTTCCCAGTCTTTTGTTGCTCCTGTCCCAACTAGTTTGAAACATGTAGCTGCATCAAATACAGAACAAGCAGATAATTGCAAAAATCAATGAAGCTGATGAGTTCAAACTTTAAATATATTGTCTTTGAACTGCTTTTTTTTTAATTGAGTAGGTGTCAAAAAGGATCAGCAGCTTGGCACATTCTGTTTTACAGAGTGTCCCAACTTTTTTGGGTTCAGGGTTGTAGTTGGCATGAATTCCTTTCAAATGTCAGTCTTTTACCTCACTGGCTCTACTTAATGTTGTGCCTCCAAATTGTAATTGTGCCCTTAACTTTAGCTAGTCTGGCTCTCAAGCTTTCCAGAGACACCAAATATGACATGCTGAATTTCATTGGAAAAATATGTAGTATTTTCCATCTGATGCACAGTAACAGTTTTGTTTTGCATTAGAATAAGTCACATATGTGCAAGTTCCAGAGGTAGATATACAGCATACTGTATGGGACAGATGTACAGTAGAAGTGAGTGAGTCAGTTTCACCGTGGAGACCAAAGATTAGTATCACCAATTCACTTTCTGACCAAATGTGAAATATGGTCACAGTCTCCCCTTCTGTTGATGAGTGTTGAATAGTGAGCAGAAAAGTGTTTCTGCAGAACATTATGATGTCACAGTGAAATTGACCTTTGACCTTTTGGATATAAAACGTTATCATTTCATCATTTTATTCTTTGAGACATTTGTATGAATGTTGTCATAATGAACATATGAATTCTTTAGTTACAGTCAAAAATGTGTTTTGTGAGGTCACAGTGTCCAAATCTGATCAGGCTGTATGAAGCTTTTTAGAAGGCCTGTAAATGCATTTTCCCCTTATGAAATATTTGGCTGAACTTTGCTGCATTTCAGTGTTTCAAATGAGGTGTTTCTCCAAATTACTGTAAAGCCCCTGAATTCCCACAAAGCTGCAGCGGTTATTACGCAGTCCTCATATCTGCCAGAATACAAAGCCAGGCTAGAATTTTGTGAAGTGTCTGCAGGATTAAAACAGGCCAGTTGACAGACATGAGCAGTGTTTCCAGCTAGGATCTGTGGTCTCTGTGTCGGCCATTTTCCCATCACACACTCCTACTGTACTAATATAACAGCTTGAACTATTAAGCAGTAACAAACAAGACTTAATCCAGAAAACACAGCAAGTGTAAGTCATGAGACAATGAATGAGTTGCTACCATAAAGAAGTGTGAACTGTGGTATTACATATGACATTGAAGCATTGTCACTGGTGCTTAACTATGCAAATAATAATGTTAATGATGAATAGGACATCTTTTGTTACCTTGGTGAATCATGAGTGGAAAACACTCTTTCTTACTAACAGTACTGTATATTTACAAACATATACTTACACAAAAATATTTAGTCCAAATCATGATAATAAATGATGAAAGAATGTTTTCTTCTTTCAAATTAGCAGGCAATATGCTCTTCTTCCATTTGTCTTCTGTGTTTTTGCTGTTACAACTTCCCGATACGGACACTGCCAGGTGCCATCTTGTCTCCAGTCACTCTGTGGAGTCTCACCTTTCAAAGGGCACCTCACTTGACCAATCATGATCTGCCATATGAAACCTAGCCACCAGAGAAGCCAATAACTGTCTGAGTTGAGGAGGAGGGCCTCCTTCATTCTTCTGTGTGAAGATGGTGCCAATCTCAGCTTCCAATAGCCAATGAAATTCTGAACATGGCGATATGCCACTTCAGTGGGCTATTTGCAGCTCCAGAAACAAATAGGGATATTACACACAATTGGAAGTGATAAATATAGTATATGTAGTATTATACTCAAAATATAGTTATAGATACCTTAAATGTCAATATAGATGGGCAAGATGTAGATAAATACATAGTAAATGGCCTTTTTTTTTCAGTGGTAATGGTATGAGTTTTTATTAAACTTGGACTAGGGTAAGGCTTCATGCTGTGGTTCCATTGTATTTTACAGCTTTTTTTTGCAAAAAAAATATTCACCTATCCAATACACACCCAATGAGTTTTTATTGGATGGGTGATTTGGTAACAAATAAATCAATATGAAAATCGTTAAGACTTTTTATTTTCTCTGCTTTTTTTGAAGTACACAATGTGCTTGAACATAGCCATGTTGCCAACTTGCAAAATATATTCAATGATGTGTGTCTTTTCTTAAAGTTTGTCATGTCCAAGAAATCTTGTTAGGTTATGTTTTAGTTTTTGTCCTGTGTCCATGTTGTCTTGTGACTTCCTGTTTTATTGTGAAACCTAACTCTCCTCTTGTTTCAGGCCCTTGACTTCCTGGTGTCTTCACGCCTGTCTGATTGTCTACCCCGCCCTGATTGTTTCCACCTCTTCCCTGTTACCTCATGTGTATATATTGTCTGCGTTTCCCTTTGTCCTGCCAGTTCGTCTTGTCTCGTGCAGTCTGAACTTGTGCTAGTCCATGCCACGTTGTGTATTGAGGTTTTGTATTCTTTTGATATTCTTTTGTCTTGTTTTTTGCCATGGCCTTGCCTTGTGTTATATTGATGCCTTACCTTTTTCCTTGTCACAGTTGTCTTCCTCAAAAGAGTGGTTTTGGTTGCAGTTTTTTCCTCCTTGAGAGCGATCCTTGTTTATTAGTATAGTTTGATTTTCCTCTGTAAGAGTGACTTTGATTTGATACTTTGTCATTAAAGATTGTTTATTTGAACTTTGTCACCTGAATCGTGCATTTGGGTTCAAGTCCTAGTTCGGTTGTGACAAAGTTATGCCAGAGTCACAGGCAAACAAGAAACGACTGGTGCAATGTACACCTCACTGAGTAAGGAACTCTGCATGGATGTGGCACATATACTTGGCCCCTCTACATAAAACTATGGGGCCTGATTTTGAAAAATCCTGGCTGTGTGTGAAGGCTTTGTGTCATAAGCCCACCAAAGAACAAGTGGCAGGGGATTTGCTTTGCAGTGTGTGTATGTGTGTGCGCTGTACATACGTTGGTTTCGAGGCCTCAGCCTGGTCCGTCTGCAGTTTATGTCCTCCCTCCACCTCCATGGTGCAGTAAACAATCCTGTTTGGAGCCAGTGACTTCAAACCCTGTACCTCCATGATCACCACCTGCAACACACACACACACACACACACAGATGTTTCATACACAAAAAGATCAGTGGGATAAGGGAGTAGTTCACGTAGCCATTGTCTAACTGTAGGAACATTATAAGATATGCCAATGACTGTATTATGTGTGACTGTACTGAAAGACTAAGTCTGGATTTGGAGGGGACAGACTGAAGCTTTACCCTGCTGAGATCAAACAGTGTATTTACAAGCTCAACCAAACTATTTACCGGATGGTGGCATTATCGGATAACTTCGATGTTTTCTAACTGAAAAGGGGTAAAAAGGAAGAAGAGATTTCACTTTTTCTGTGTATTTGTTCTCTCTCTCTTTGTTTTGGAATTTCAACATGAACAACAAGCTTATGAATGAAAACACCCGTGTGTGAAAACCCTGCTTGAAAACACTGATTTTAATTCAGTATCAAGCTCAAGTTCTTTACTGTCATATGCAGAACAGTTACAACGCAGTAGGTGGTTGGTGGAAATAGAAATCCAACAACTTGTTCCTTTACTTACACTTTTGATTATTTTCCATAAAATAGCAAACCTGAAATATCATAGAAGTTTTCTCTTACATATATTTGACACATTTTTTGCTTGTGTTGTTCTTGGGTCTGAATGAAAATACTTGGAATCAACTGAGCCTGACCCATGTGTCAACCTTTAATAAGGGGATGAAGATGGTGATGAAGTCACAGGGCATCTTGAATCTCCTGAATTTGTGAGAAACTATTTAAACTATGGTGTTGTAAATGTAGAATGACAAATAATTCTGCAGAGGATCCGGGCCTATTTACCCCAGATTTTGAGACTTAATTTGGGGAAGAAACACGTTAAAATATCCACAAAAGCTACATTTTTTGCATTGTATATTAGTTTGAAGACCAGAAGTAAAGAAAACAGATGGTCCAATATTTATGCTGTCACAAAACAATTGTGGAGAGCAAGCAAGGACAGAGTGATGAGTATAACCACTGTTTTCAGCCTCCAGAGCAATCATTTCTTTAAATCTGAGCCTGAAGATGTGGAGATCGGCAGTCCCTCCTCCTCCTCTCCTGTTTTTGCTCCCATGTTTTTCCCTCCCGCGTGTCTCCTGTTTGTCTCTCCCTTGTCTATCTAGTGAGTGGCATCGCTCTTCTTTATCTCCTCTGTCTGGACTCCCTGTGGAGACTTTGGATCATCCATCTCCACCCATTGGCCTCATCTGGACCTGTTCTGCTGCTAACCCTGAAGACTCAGATCAGGAGCTTCTGGGACTGTGCACCATTGACATCTGTTCATCTTGGGAACTCTCTCTGTTGGTTTTGCTGAACATTGATTAAAACATAACTTTACTCACGTCTGCCTCCTCTGTCAGAATCTGGCGTGAGAGTCTGTTAAACCTCGTAATTCATAACAAAAGAAGGATTTTATTTGTTTGCTACCTTCAAAGCTCCTGATCCCAGTTTTGGAAGTAGCCCATGCTGTGCAAGCTGAGAACAGAGTAAAGTCCACTGTGGGAACAGTGGGAATACATTTTTTTAACTGACTGATGAAAAACCTTTGAAAATCTCAACCTGCTCACTTTCAGATCTTGTAGATTGATTAACACTTCATACTGTCTCAGTAGTTTTGTCATTTGTAAACTTCCATATATTCATCCAGTGGGGTGTAGGATGGTTTTATGTTGATATGTGAAGTAGAGATTTGTCTACGCATATGGAAGCTGAAGCCCATCTTGAGTAAATGTTTACTGAGCCTGGCTAGACCCCAATAAGAGAAGAACAAATTGTGGGCAGGTGCTACCAGTCTGAAGAAAACATACATTGTGCAAAAGATAGAATTTCTCCCACCTCACCCACATTGTATGTTTTATACTACAGAAGAGATGGAAAAGTGCCCCTTTTATCTGAGCAGGGAGGCAGTGAAATAATGATGTGTCTGCTGGGACTGTTGTGCATCATGGGTCCTTGTGGAGGATAAACACCCACAGAAGGTGGACACAGATACCGGACAGGTGATTTATCATGTGAATAGTAAGAAGAAACTCCATTCGTCTTCTCCTTTGCAACATAGAAATGGACATACCTGTCAACCAATTAAGGGTAGGTTCAAAAAGTCTGTCAGTCAGTAGAAATCCTTGGAGACATTTCCTCTCATTAGCAAGTCCAGACACTAATCCTGAGAATCCATCCATGGTTCGTGGGGGAAAATGCTGTAAAGTGGATTCATGCGAGAGTAGCTGGGCTGATTTCAATCAAAGAAAGAGCTTTATGTGCCAATTTATTCCAGGCAACAAGAACACAACACTTTATGTCTAAACCTTTCAGCTCCCCTGCACCAACTTAATAGCCAGTGCCTTGATTAAGGGCCTTTGTGTTACCTAATTGTGTGTAGAAGTGTGTTATGTGTAACACATTTCTATAGAAGTAAAAATAGCAGAAATGTGTGACTCTTTGAAGCTGTCAGGAGGGCATGTTGTTTGTGAAATGTCAGTCCATGGAGTCTGTGCAGCACATCCATCAGGGTAAAGTGTTCCTACTTCCTATCTAATTATATATATATATATACACACACACATATGTGTGTGTAGATATATATATATATATATAAGAAGAAGTTGAACTTTACTAATAGTTGTTTTAGGTAAGCCAGAAAAAAGTGTATTACAGTAGTCACACCTAGATGAGAGTGAAAGCTGAGTGTTTCAGCATCAGCCATGGAAAGAATGGGACAAATCTTGGCAATGTTTCATACGTGGAAATATGCAGTCTTTGCAATATTGTTGATATATCCTTCAAATGAGGGATAGAGATTAAACAGGACACCAAGATTTCTAATACAAGGGCTTTGTGAAATTGTGAAACTAGTTTTGCTCAGAGGGAGAACATAGAATTTATCTCTTATCTGCTTTGGACCAAGAACTAGCATTTAGTTTTCTTAGCATTGAGATGGCAGAAGTTAGATAATACCCATCATTTGATTCCTTATATGCATTTTTCCAGTTCCGCCAGCTGATGACAGGTGAGTATCATCTGCATAGAAAAGGGAACTGAGTTTGCAACAATTGATTAATGTACCAACAGGCAACATGTAAATAGAAAAAGAATAGGACTGAACACAGATCCCTGTGAAACACCACAACTGACCTTTTCGTGGTCTGATGAACAGTTGTTGTATAAAACAAAGTGAGATCTGTAAGATAAATATGATTTAAACCATAAGAGAGCAGTACCAGTGAGACCAGAACAACTTTCCAGGCCGTGTAATAGAATGTGGTGATCAATCAAATTGAAAGCTGCGCTGAGATCTATAAACACCAAAATTTAAACTGAGCTAGAGTCTAAAGCAAATAGCAAATAGCTTACCACGAAGTGGTTTCTGTGCTGTGACATTTCCTAAAACCAGATTAAGTTCATACAGGTTGTTGGATGAAAGGTGATCTATGACTTACTGAATCATAGATTAAGGAGGAGTTTATGATGGTATGACAGTACCAGTTTAGAAAGTGTATTCTAGCGCCAGATTTTCTGTTCAGATTCGCTCTGTCCAGGGTGGGCAGTGAGAGAGTGGAGGATATAATTTTTTTGATTTCAGGTGCTACATGTAGGGGGTGGTTTACAAGTGAGCTTAGTGACAGTGTCAAAGGTTTTTTTAAAAAATTATTATTCTTATTTTATATCAGGCCAGAGAAACAAGCCATTCTAGCAGCACAAAGAGCATTTTTATATTCGTGCAAGCAAAAAGTTTCTTGCTCGATTGTTCTCTATTAAGTTTTCCACAATTTTGTTTTAGAGACAAGGTGTCTCGATTTTACCAGGGGGACTGATTCTGTCTACAGGGGGCTACTGAATCGAACACTGTGGTAGTGGGGTGTGGTTTGGGCTCAGCTGCAGGGAAGACATGAGGGAGGGGCTCGTGGGTGCAGTGCAAGGGGTTTAACTGACCCGGGACATACATGCTGGAGTAAAGGAGCACAGTTGTCCTGCTTTTTATGATGTTTTTGATTTGAATGGCAGAGGTAATTTTATCATGTCATGAATATGCAGCGATTTAGTAGAAAGTGATCTAATGTTAATAAAACCAATATTTAACACTTAGCAATGGCAGAGGTTAAAGACAAGGGAGGTTGATGCTATTGTGGTTTCTAAAATTGTAGCTCTTGTATTTAGCACCCCAGTTTTCACTAATTATGACAGGGATATAGCTGCAGGTGTAGAGTAGATGCTTATTCATACTGTGGGGACCACTGGCGTAAATTAGTAACGACGGGCCCCAGTGCAGGCTTTCATAATGGGCCCTTGAACTCCTCAGTTAAGAAGCAAATACACACACACATACATACACTTGACACATGATGAGAGCCAACCCACCTGCCTGACCAACAATATATATGATAATCAACACCTGCACCCAATCCCACCTGCAAATCACCAACTTTATGCATTATAGCAGCATGAATATCAGCACAGCTGTCAGGATCACTCTGTGATCCAACAGGCTGATCCTGCTGTTTCTCCCCCACACACAGTAATGGGAAGGTGTGAATTTGATATGTTCAAATTGTTACCAATGTGCTCTTGATTGCTGAACAACGGCCAAACATCAGAGATACAGATCTCGCCATTTCTTCCTCATTCTCTCCCTCTTTTCCCTTCATATCGTAACAGTGGATTTAAACAGAACATCGGTCCACATGCGGATGTTACCCAGCAATCATCATTGCATCTGTATATGACATGAACGCCAGAGAAAATAAGATTTTTTCTTCACAGTTATTATGGTATATGTAGAATAAGCCAATAATTTTGTTTTACTTTGCTTGCTACACAGGTTTTTTTCAATAATGATACTGACACCATGACAGGGGTGGGTGTGCACATTTGAGGATGTATACCAACTGACCTCTTACTGGTAAAGGTTGGGTTGGGAGATAGTGAATGTGAGAACTGCTTTGAAGCATTTTCACCACAGCTCTGCTAAAGGCCCACTTGCTATCAGTTGGGGCCCATGATACGTCCCTGGTAGGGATGTTCTGGGACTTTGCTGCTTTCGTTTGGGGTCTCGTCAATTAAAGGAGTGGGTGTGTTCAAAATCAAGGTAAGGTTGTTAGGGTAATGCTGGGACGTGCTTCAGTAAGGGTTAAAAGCTATATAGTTGATCAAATTTAACCAGTTTCTTGGTCCCTTTCCAGTTTGGGTGTAATCTATCACCTTTACACAGGTCATGCTAAGTCCAGAAAGAGTCGAAATGTCTGCTGTTTTGCGACCACTGATGGAGGCTAAAAAACACAGCTGAAGTGTTCAGACCTCGCGCTGGAGCTTCACTGATCACCTGGACAGTCAGTCATTTGTTCCTGCATCGGGTGGTACTCTACTCCCAGAAAGGCAGTAGGTTATGGCATTGGGAAGATCCACAAATCTGATTAATGGAGTCACCTAGAACCAAAACTTTGGGGTTATTACAGTTTCCGATGCTCCTGTATACAGAGAGTTTGGGTGGGAGCTGGTGATTTGTAATGGCAACGCTTGCTGTGTTAGCCGTATTAGCTGGAGGAAGTGGATTCATGGTAAGACAGTTGTGTGAAAAAGCGGGTGTCGGCCATAGTGGAGGCGTTACCGTGTGCATGAGTGGCATTATCTCTGGGACTAAAACTACACATGGACACTGAGGCTGATAGTCGGGGGATGTTTACTAACGGGAGAGCAATCATGGGAGGGAGAAGCTGGGCGAATGGTGCCTCTTGGATGATACCGTAATTCGTTTGGCCTTGAGTGAGAGAAAATGGAGAACCTGGGTCATCACTGACCTTAACCTGAGGGGCAAATTAGTTGAAGAGCAGACGAGAGTTTTCTTCTCCATGGGGATCATGAAGAGGAGAAAGCTTTCTCCTGCCACACCGTTGCTCAGATGGAGCAACGAGCAGTTGCAGCAATTGCAGCAGCAAATTTGTTGTCTGTTACTACAGTATTTTGTAGGTAGTCAGGTTGAGCAGCAGTGTAGACCTGAGTGAAATCGCTATGTCATTTACGGCTGTCAGAAACATTTGCTCAGCACATATCACTGAAAACGTTTAAAATCCAGATGAATGGTGACATTAGAAGTGCATCTTAAAAATGGGATTTAAGACTGGCTAAAAAGTCAATTTATGGCAGCGGTTTGGACAGGCGACCTTCATGCACAGTACTCTTCCAGACCACGTGAATAAACACATGATGATTGTTAATGCCAGCCATCTTCTCTCACTCATATCCTTTATCCTTACAGTGTTTTATGCATTCTGGTAAAATACTTAAATCAGCATCATTCATAAAGTCATCTCAGTCCACCAACCTCCAGGGTGAAGGACAGCACCACATCAGATTTGGACAGCGTGTTCTCGTCCTCCTGGCCCATGTCCATGATGGAGGTGTTGTGGCCTCGTTTCAGCTTCTGCAGCTTGAACTCTCCTCCCTTGGACACTGGCATGCTCTCCAGGTTGGCCATCAGCAGGTTGACCGAGGATCGCAGCTCCTCGATGTACATGGCCTCCATCTCTCTAGATGCAAACCTGGGAAACCTTCCACCGTGCTGACCAATACAGGAAGGCAAGCAATCAATTAATGGGCATGATGCACTGAACCTTATCAGAACAATAGCCCTGTTAAGTGCATCCATCCATGTTCCTTACCCGAGCGATCTGGTCTGCCATTTGCAGTCGTCCATCCAGCTCTCTTCTGATCTGAGCTGCCTGCTCATCTGGGTTGTCCAGCTGGGAAAACAAAGACAAACACACAAACAGAATCACACCAATGTGTGTTTACTACAATGAAAATAATGGCAAAAACTGAACTTAATAAGTAAACGTGTCTTTACGCTGTGCCAAAATTGGACTACTGGCACATCTCTGACTAAAAATTTAACCAAAGCCAAAATTGTCCATGTTTACAATTATTGAGAACAATAAAAAAACACAGGACAGTGCATCATCATCCATCATTCAGCCGCTGCTGTGGGAATACTGGCAGCCTTTTGTTCCAATTCAAGTGCTGTCTTTATTAACATATTTTGTATTAGCTAAATATATTTTGAAGAAATGACTCATCCTGCAAACATTTTTTATTAACCAATCAACTAAGCACTCACAAATTACACCATCAACATTTTTTGCAAAAACATATGCATCACCGCCCATCACTGCTGAGAGGACCTAAAAGAAACACACCCGTCGTCAGTGTCACTGATCGATGACATGCATCAGCATCAGAGAACAAACAAACTCAACCCTGCAGAACACAAACTTTACCAGTCTGGGGTCTGCACCAACCTATTTCCTTTACCAACTTAATTCTAGCTGCCAGTGGCTGCAGGGAATTGATACAAGAATACATTTGGGAGTCTTGTGATGCCCATCACATATCAATCAAACTGATCAAATACAGAACCTGGTGATTCTATTCAATTAGCTGAGCATTAAAATGTTTTTGCTTTTTGTTATTGTTTTCAGATATTCTGTGCAATTATGCAATTTTTCCAGGAGCTTTCAGGATTTGGCTGGAAAGTTTGTTGTTTTTTTCAAAACTACACAAAGAAATCTGTATTCATACTTCTACTTCATGTTCATCTACACAGTATATGGACTTTGTCCTTATCTGTCTCAAGTAAAATGCTGGTTGTCAGGAGGAAGACAGGTGAGATGGAAAGTTTATAAGTCAACATTTGTCACTTCCTGTCTGATTAGGTTTTCCCACCAATGACCACACTGATACAAGTCCAATATCATTTGGACAGGCAGGATGGATTTACTGTTCAGCAGCTCACGTTAAATGTGAGTTCAAAGCATTTACTGTTTATTAGGTGTGTTAAAAGCCTTCTGTAGTAAAGTGTTAATTTATGATTTTTTTTTCTCATTCAAGCCCACTTGCCCACAAGAATGCCCTCTGGTGGATATTATTGCTACCATCTGTCAATACTGTTCTTTTCCAGCTGGCCAAAGGCAGCCTTGCTGCTTGCAGAGGCCAGTGCTACAGTGGAGGAATCAATGTGATGGCCATGTGGAATTCACCAGCCGCTCTACCCTCCGACTGCAGGGCGTCTCTGCCATCTGCAGACGAGCTCAAAGATGTGTTTCTGCCCTAAGTGACGTCACACGCACACAAATGTGTGCACACAACACAGCAAGATACCTGTGGTGTAGGTTAGCAGTTGTATATTCACAGTACTGCCCTTTGTCATATGACAGTAGAATGAATATCTTATAAAAAAGCAATATGAATAAGCCCTCATGCTGTGGGAAATAAACAGCATTTATCTCTATTTTCTGATGTTTCATGGACAAAATAACTGATTGAGAAACTATTCAGCAGAGTAAATGATAAGGAAAAAAATGATAGTTGCAGACCCAGTCACACTAGACTAAACTAAAAAAGACTAAAAATCTCTGTGAAATGAGATTGGGATTAGGTTTTAATTTGCTGTGGGTTTGTCACCACCAGGGTTAGGGTTATAGGGTTAGGGGCTCACCCTTTTTAATATAAAACATTGATTTGTTTAGGTTTAAGGCTGGGGACAGATTGTGGCCATGGTTAAAACAAAGCAATGTTTAATGTTAGAAGAAGAAGGGATGCGAGCAGAAGTCTGTGGTGTGAAAGTTACTTTGTACACTCAACTACCCAACCTGACGTCCTGCTAAGAGGCTTGGCAGCAGTATGACAAGATCACGGTACATCCACAGTCATGATTCACATGATCACAGGATCTTACTGGTAGGGAACACATAAACACAGGTCGTTTTAGATGTTTGATCAAACAGCTGCTGTAGTTTTTCTGCTGAGGAAAATCTACAAAATATACTGTATGTGATGGTGCCAGTTTGGGAAAAAGCAAACATGAAAGGGTTCATTTAAGAACAGAATCAGGGATTGGTGGTTTAATAAACTCCTTCTTAGATAAAACCAGTATGCACTCTCAGGTTGACATGGTGTAGAATGCTGCTGCAGCTCTTGGAATAAGGCCAATCATTGGACAAACAAAATATACTGTCTTTAAACCAAATTAGACTGGAATTGGGTTCCCCCTGGCCATTGTCAGTGCAATAGGCTGCTGCCCTCCCCCTGCTTCCTATAAACTGTGTTTCCAAGGAATGCCTCATGTCTTCACAGGGGGCAGATGGTAGAGGAAGCGTGGGCAGACAGGGATGCTTGGAGCAGGGAGATGAAACAGGCTGCTGCAGGGGGAAGCTGGGAACTGTTTTAACTGACGGACGAGGAGGCAAACTCTCATTAACCTCATTAAACCTGGGCAAAAATATTCATATACTTACATATATATCCTGATCTCCATTGAAATTATGGGATTTACAGTTCAAGCTAAATGATCAAATGATTAGTTTCATTCATGATTTGTCACTACGCTGGTGATAAACCACCATTTTTATTTTGTTTTCACAAGCATTACAGAACATTTCTCCTCCACAGTACAGCGAACAGACCTGTTCCTTTGTGTGCAGCATAAGCAGTGCTCACTCCTGGCAGACCCCTTACATTAAAACTGGGTCAACATCTGCATTGCTGCAGCAGCAATGCAGATGGAAAGTCATCGACAAACAGCAGGATTTGGGCTTGATTTTTTGTAGTACAGATTGTTTGAAAACACGCTAAAATCAATGTGGCATGTTCAATGTGAAAGGTGTCACAGAGAAATATCTGCCCATCTGTCTGAGGGTCATAAACCCCGCCCACCTCCATGTCAGTGGACGGAACAGCAGTCAAACTAAAAAAATCAAAGAACACATCATATTCATTTTTCTCAAAGATGGGTTCGGTCAGTGTAGGTGGTGCTTATTTTGCTGACGTACATCCAAGTGTTAATTTTTCCGTTAAGTTTGGTTTTAAATAGTTATTTCATGCTATAGAAAGGAGGTGTAACTTCATGATTGACAGCTAACCCTAGAATGGAATTGAGTTGGACCGGTGTACGAGTGGACCCTCAGTACCACAGCTCCATCCCCCAATCACTACTGTAGAGACATTAAAAGCACTCCAACAGTGAACCAATGGGGGGGGGGGCAGTGCTACTGTTAATATAGAACTGTCCACACAACATGATATGGACATATTTAGTGCTTTCTGGGTAGTGGATTCAGTTCAAATAATGCAGGGGGAAACACATCATCAGAGTAGACTTCTGTATCATAGCTCCTGATGCTGTATGGAAAACCATTTGCAATGAGTCATCATGGCTTGAATGGTGATCAGCAGATCAGTGTAAGTATTCAGACCCCGACTGAAAACTTAGTGGCCTTCCATGCCAATGCCCATCTCAGTTTTTAAGGACAGCTGACTCTCGACAGATTTATAATTGTACCATTTACATTTAATTTCTTTATGACTGACCTTACTGGACTCCTAAGCTCATCTGTTGCCTTGGAAATTGTCTTGTATCCTTTCCCTGATTGGTACTTTTCTTCAAGGAATCTACTTTTCAGCTGTGGTGTAGCGACAGACAGGCAGGTACAGGAGGCTGATGGGATTGTTCTCGCACTGTGTCTCTCTCACTCTCTCTCAAATCCTCTCTCTCTGTCTCTTTCTCAGCCTCTCACCCTACACCCATCTGTCCTTGCCATTGATTTTCTCCCACTGTCTGCATTAACATCTTGCCAGAACACCCACCCCTGCTGTTACCACTGACTGAGGAACACGTTTGAATTACTGATGTCTCCCAGGCATGCAGGGCACACACACACACACACAAAAACACACACACACACCTCCATGTGCTGCACAGAATATGTTTAGCAAAAAGTGTGCAGAGAAATAGTGAATGCACCCTCATATTGTTCATCTCTTCCTCTGGTATCCGTAGAGAAAGCGACATGCACACATCACACTGAAGACAGTGAGCCTGGTGTCAAATGGAAGTCATCTGACACCACATTTTGTTCTCACAGAGTTAAAAAATACTGATTCATTGCCAATCTCAGCCTCCATTGACCAACCTGAGTGTTCACTTGTCTCTCTGGCAGGCTGTCCTTTACTAAAATAATGAATGAATTGATGCAAACACTCTCTGATTTGCTGTCTGCTTTGTTGTGAGTTCCTCACTTGCAGTAGCTTTGGTTTGGTCATGCATTTGACATTTGACTCTTACGTTTAGGGCATCTTCACAGATTTGTTGGAAGTTAAGTTTTGTTCAAACAGATTTGTGTGCAGACAGTGGACATGCTCTCTTCAGTATATGCTACAATAGAGGGTCTGCAAATGCAGACACGTTCCACACATCTGCATCGCTTAACAACAACAGTGTGTGTGACTGCTTACCGAGAATAGGACCAACACATGAAACAGGCAGCTTCACCAGTTTGCTTTTCTAGCACATGCACAGTAGCCATGCTTGTGGTGAGTATAGTCTGATCAGTCACAAATTTAGGGGGACAAGCAGAAGCAACTACAGGAAAGGGACAGATAAAATCATGTGAAGTATAACAGGCTGTTATTTTGTCTCATGTTGTGGTGGAGTGTTCTAGTAACGTAACTTACAACCTGACTAGTTTCTCACACTTCATGTGTGTCAGTTGTCATACTGCACAATAAACAAATCAGTCAGTTACAAAGAACACAACAACGTCTACTTCCTCTCTGATGATGACTGCACTGTTATTGTCTAAACACCACCATGGTGGAAACTCACGAAGCAGTGCTCGGTAGAACATGTTTAAGTCCCTGCAGTTCCTGGGATGATTCAATGAAAAAGGGCATACATAGTACATACATAACACCTGCTATTTTCCCCAATAAAGTCTGAGATCGGTTAGGCAGCATGAAGCTCACATTGTACAGCCACCCATCTTGAGACTGTTTGGGTTTAGTCAGCTGTGTTAGTTTGTTAGTCAGTTTCTAAGTAGTTGATTTTGAGAACCACTTCCTTGAAAGGAGTAAATGTTCATCTCTTCATGTTTTAGACTTTTGTATGTTTCGCTGACCTGCTGTGTACTGACAGAAACACTGTAACATAGATTGCACTAGAAATTAATTGGACTTAATTACAACACTGTCTCTACTTGTAATTTGTAACAGATTACATCATTCACATAACATACATACATATCAAAGAACCTCCCTGTGAAAGATATATTAGCTATTAATATAGCTGTTATACATTAGCTAATTTTTAGTGAATTATAACTGAAGTATTGGACCCATAAAATAAACTGTTACCAAAGTTGCTACAATAATGTCCAATGGCTTAAGTGGCTGCACTTTGGGAACAGGATTGGCTTTACTCCTGATGGTGGTCCCAAGTGAGGTGTAGTGAACCCATCCACAGAACATTAAGCTCCCCGCTGAGTCTTGATCAGCAGGGAACAAAAAGGGATTGCCTGCCAAACAACAGAGCAGTTTATTCTGCCATCCCTCATGTAACGTTATATATATATATATATATATATATATAAATATGTTCCCTTGAATTCTAGCAGGTTATGTTTTTATTGACTGAGCTCAGCTCCTCTGCCACTCTTAAATACTTATAGAGAGAAATAGAGACTTTCTGTTCAAGCATCGACTTCTAAATGACTCATTGGAGGACACTCTGATCATGAAAGGAGGGACCACTGCTAACAGCAGTTTACTCCTCTGTAAGTTGAGTGTGACCTAAGGTGTCAGCAGACAGAAATTGCTTGGATGATTTGGTAATGGAAGACTTAGGCTTAGCCAGGCTAAGGTGAGCTTCTTTTCCTTCTCAGTGCACCCTTTACAAGCAGGTGCAATGCTCAGACTGTCCTCCCAAGAAAAACGCCAGCATCAGTCGTTTCAGTAAGTCTGCATCTTCAAGTGACAAAACCCTTTAGGGCCATTTTCCATATGTTTACTGTTTGCTGTTGTAAACATGTGTTTACTATTGTAACCATGACAACAAAGGTCCGTAACTTACCCTGACATATTTTGTAATTTTCTGAAAGAAAATCTAGAAATCACACCAACTTTGTGTAATGACTGGTCAGGTGTGTGTAGGAGTGTGAATGTAGGCAAGGTTTCAGCTCCTCTCTCACTCTTCTTTCATTCTTCTCTCAATTACTTCTGTCACTTTTCAGCTAAGAGATCATATCTATTCACAAAACTTCCCTTTTTTCTGAGCTACTGGTGTCTGTTTTATGTCAATGCCACGTTTGACAAGCAGGTGAGGATACTGTGGCTGCAGGTGATGATGAGGACAGCCACAGTGATTGGGTCAGTGAGCTGAGCCGGGTCCTCGACTGAGGAACTCTGGCTCATGGAGTTTCTGCTTCAATAAACAACAGAGAGCCTAAACCTGTTGTCATGACTCCTGGTCCCCCAGTTGGTTTCTTAAAGGTCATTTCTGATGCACACACACACACACACATGCACGCACACAAACACACACACACACACACACACACACACACACACACACACACACACACACGCACACACACACACAATCATGTTTCCATCACTTTTTGGGGACATTAAATAGCTTTAAATAGCTAAAAACTACCTGCCTCCCTCCTTCAGCCCCTCAGCAGAGCCATTGCACCTGGCCTCTTCACCCAGTGAATAACAACCCCTCCAAGCTGTTGATCCCTTGTCTTTTGTTTGTTTTTTGTTGTTGTTGTTTTTTGGGGACACTTCAGGAAACAAGTTGTAAACACAGCACTAACAAACTATCACCTTATAACATTAACCTGGCAAACATGTTCACAGTTGCCTATTTACACATGTCAACATTAGAATTCATTTAGAGTTGTGTTTCTACAATAATATGTATTCATCTATTCTGGATTGCTCTCCACCAAGTCCTGTGTCCAGCCCTTTAGCAGATAAATGATTCTATGTTCACCACCTTGTCTTTGTGTCTGTCTGCTGTTTGGTGCTAGACAGGCACTGCACTGCAGTTTTACTAAAGCTCTCGCTGAAAACAGCTTCCTGCCGCTGCTGGAAATGTGGTTGTTGAGAGTGGTGGGCCTGAAAGATGCTGAAAAGCATGTAGAGTTAAGGTCAGAGGGCAGCAAAGTAGATGATAATTCTCTGAGGGTTTAGCAGTATACAGGACACTTTGAACACTGCAACATTATTTTATGTAGAAACAACAATGTTTTATGCAATGGTACATTCATGATTTAGCATACATACCATACTCTGTTATTAGATATGCTAAACTTATCAACAAGTGGAGTTTGCTGTGCACATTGTTCTTGTCAGATCTTTACACTCTACATTGCAGGCAAAGCACAGGGGAAACAAATGACATTAATAATGGCTTCTTTCCATTTCAAGTAAGACATGGTAATGACTCAACATGCTCAATTCTCAGAACCAAAATGTTAAGTCTACATGGAATGCAGCCATCATTATTATTATTAGTCACGTGTGCTTTTCCTGCAATGATGTCTCAAAATGTGTGCTGTGAAATAAAAGACTCTTGCAGCTACTAATTTATCATGTTTTGCCAGCTTGTTGACTACTCCTTCAGGGACCAACTAGTATATTAAAACAGAGGGATAATACTGCTTAATTATTGGCAGCTGAACAGATTATATTCCTATACAGCAACTGCTTTTTCACTGAGTAAAGAAGCTGAAGTTAACCCGGTGCTATACCAGAAAAAGCACAGGTGGAACTAATGATATTAGATATTAGACTTCCAGTAAGCCATGCCAGTGAGACAGCATGAGCAATACCAGAGCCCTGAACTGCAACACATAAATGTAATGAAAACATAATCACTCCTCTGCTTGACAACTCAATTTCCGCTAAGAAATTACTAGCGATACCAATAACAAATTGTGCTTTGTCTGTTTTTCAGAGTCAACGACAGAATCTCCCTAAAACGTTTTGTCAAAATGACATTTCTAAAAGACGAATCTCCAGTTGTTGATCAAAAAACATAGTTCTGAACCAAACTGTAGAGGCAAATTCATAAATATCAATTTAGCAGCCAAAAAACAATTTGCCAAATTTCATGTAAAAGTTCTCTCTGTACTTCTGGGTCTCCAGTGTGTGTGTGTATGTGCACGCACGTGTGTGTGAGTGTGTGTTTGTGTGTGTAGCCCTTCCCTCTTCTGCAAAGAAACCAGTCTCAGACAGTCTGAAAAAGCTTCATATGGAGAAAAATACCACACTCTACTCTCTAACATTGCCTTAAAATCAAAACAACTGTACACAACATGCACATTGCACACAACCTTTTAAAGGTGTACACCACAGAATTATTGTTGCACTTTCACAAAGCTGGGGTCTTGCAAGAGTGAAAAGTAAGTCTGAGCTGTCTCAGACTTTATTAAATCAGATGACAACTGCATTGTGTGCAGTTGTAAGTTTGTTTGTAAAGTTGTAAATTCATCAGACCATGCACCATGGCTGTCCAAAAACAATCCCTGTGTGCTATCTAGTTCACTGTATTTACTTTCCAACATTTCAATTCAGGGTCTAAATTCTGAGTGTAAAATTAATACACTATATAATCCCCCTGTGGAAAAATATACTATGTAAGGAGTGGTAAATCAGCGAATGTGGTAGCAATGACACAGCACATGTATCTACATACTTCATCAGATGGTCAGAAAGTCATATTGATTCTAAACATAAAAATCATGACTTCATCCAGCATCTGTTTGAATATATAATGTATCTCATCTAATTTCTGTGAAGTCAAAATGACAACTAAATCCACAAATGTGAAAGTGGAGTACAGTGACTTTAGGTTTAAATAGACTATTTGCTTGCCAGTTTGGTGGGTTCAAAGGGATGTTACTATTACCTCTACTACTACTACTACTACTACTACTGCTACTACTACTACTACTACTACATTTCTCATTTAACCAAGAATACTTCATCAGCATTAGCAGCAGATTGATAATCTCACTGCTTCCTCATCCTTCCTTTCACAGTCCCCCCTCCTTCCTAATCCTCTCCTCCTCTCCGCCATTGAATTGCACAAGTTGCTACCTCCTCTGGATGGATTAACGGGCCCAAGCCTGATAGTGATTAAAAGGAAAGCAATCACTCCCCCTTAATACAGATAAGCGGACAAGGGTTGGTATGGCAAGGAAGGGGGATAAGCGGTAGTCTCTGTGTACAGTTGTCATGGCGACCACATACAAGAGGATAAAGGGCACTGGGGAGTCTTTGTGTGTGTCTGTGCAGTGCTCATGTGCATACAGCCATTTAAATGTTTCAGGAATGTGTTTGAGGTACATGTCATCATCAGTACACATTTTATAGCTCTCTCTCTCACTCACACAGCCACACTCACACACACAGAGCTGAGGCCTAATGTTGACCTTAACCATGGAGATGTATTTCAAAGTGTTCAGGGTCTCTGTTTGACCAGGACAGCAGCAGGTATTTGATGAAACACAGTTGTAGGTTATTTGGTCTCGCCTCCATCATTTGTGTCAGAGCAAATGTGCACAGAGAGGGTTTCACAGCAATGCTGTGCGCTTGTACAGGATTATGAACCACAGTACATGTCTGACCTGTCTTGTTTACCTTTCATGAACAGCTAGCTGGGAGAGGCTGTGCAGTGGCAGAATGAGAAAAAAACCCTGAGCTTACAAAGTGGAGAAAGCTGTGGAAAATTGCAGGTAATGGCAGGCTCACGTTGCAATTGCATTTGTGTCATCAAATAAATCGGCTGTCTGTTGAACATTGTAGACAAAAGGGCAAATCCTTTGCAACTGCATCATGACTCTAAATTCCATTTAGCAAAAGTTCACAGAGTCCTGTCTCCTCCTCAGAACAGTTGCACTGGGTGTGTAATATTATTGCAATGTAATGTAATTAAATGTATAAAACTCTTGTTCAGACATGTTGCATTACATGAATAAATGTATTGTCCAAAAAGCCTTGATTTTAAATACGAGTGCACCATAGTAGTGCATTGTCACTAGACTTGTGCATTTGAACTTCGTGTTTAATATTTCTGTATCATGTCATATACATCATGATGTGATTGGAGAATGATGCTCATTAAATTTAG
The DNA here is from genome assembly GCF_017976325.1 of Chelmon rostratus. Lineage (NCBI taxonomy): Eukaryota > Metazoa > Chordata > Actinopteri > Chaetodontiformes > Chaetodontidae > Chelmon > Chelmon rostratus. The sequence goes on along the minus strand of NC_055659.1, from coordinate 30,115,146 downwards.
CCTATTACTTTAATTATATTATCACTTGGTATAAGGTGGAAATGCTGTCGTTACACTGTCTTTCTGTAGATACAGTATGTCTCAGTTATTCGCCTAAATTTGTTCTCAGCCGCAGAATATAGGTTTACATAAAGATGGATGTCTCCATTTCCTCCACTGTAGAAAATGCAGACAAAGTATCCCGAAAACAGGGGCTGCTATGTTGTGCTTATGTCATAATTTGGCCCCAGAGTCTGCGCAGCAGTGATCAGGTGGTCAGGGTGAATCGTGAGTTCATACGAGCCATAATCATGACGTCACACCTCAGGCCTCCAAAACATCTCAGGCCACAGCACTGACAGCCGACCAGGCATTGGTGTGGAAGACGCTGTCATCTACCTGCTCCATCGCTCTCTTTCCCACCTGGACATCACTGGAAACAGTGAGGGTCATGTTTTTTGACTTCTCCAGTCCTTTCAAAGCAATCAAACCATTACTGCTGGAGGGGACCTGGCTGCATGGACCATGGACCATGGACCTCACCAACAGACCACAGTATGTGAGGCTTCAGGACTGTGTGTCTGATGTGGCAGTTTGCAGCACCGGGGCTCCACAGTACTGGGCTCTCTCCTTTCCTCTTCACCCTCTACACATCAGACTTCAGACATAACACAACCAGCTGCCACCTCCAGGTGTTCTCTGATGATACAGCCATCGTTGGATGTGTATCAGAGGGGAACGATTTGGAATACAGGGAAGTTATCACTAACTTTGTCGACTGGTGTGGACTATACCACCTGTACATCAATGCCAGCAAGACCAAGGAGATGGTGATTGACTTTCACAGGAGGTGTCACACCTGTGAGCATCCAGGGTTTTGACATTGAGAGCGTGGGTACAAATAGCTGGGTGTTCAACTCAACAAAAAACTGGACTGGACCACCAACACAGATGCCCTGTACAGGAAGGGCCAAAGTCACCTCCATCTGCTGAGAAGACTGAGGTCCTTGCTGCAATCAAAATTCAGAAAATTCATCAGCAACATGTCCTTCACAGTTACTGCTGGGGTTTTCATAGGGACGAAGTACTTCCTTATGAAAATAATCTATTGTGGATGATCCAAAGTAACAGACACCATTTCTGAAGAGACAAAGGCGTTGAAGCAAATAATTGTTGAGCTAATTTGAGTGAACTGACCCTTTTATTGATTATTGAAATCATCATTGATTATTCTGCCATTGATTCATGGCCTGACTGTTTCTGCAGTCACCATGATTTCCAGTGTATTGTCTCCAGTCCTTTGTGACCAGTTAGAGGCTTTCAGTGGCTGCTGACTCCACCCAGCCCTAATGGCTAAAACCCATCTGATTAAAAGGAAAGAACACCCACTCTCTTCTTCCCTCACTACATATCCGCTGCGATGGCCTGCAATTCAATTTGTCTCCCGGCCTCAGCCATCATTACTGCCAAAGGCACATTCATCAAAAGAGATGTGCCTCGCTTTTTGACCCTGCTGCTCTTTATATGATGTGTGCAGTTTGTTAGAAAACAGTCGTCTCATTTGCTGCTCTGAGGCATTCACTGGCCTGTTTGAACATATCGTACAACCAACATGGCTTCAACATGCAGGTAGGTTGCTCACACACAACCACTTAACAGACACATTGATGTATGTGTGAATGTGCATATACAGTGCACTGCAATGTTTTTAATCTCGTCTTGTCTTTTTATCTGCCATTGCCACTGTTTACTATTATTCCATTTTCTTAGCTAAGGTAAACAGGCAGCGGAATGATTGCATCCTGTTAGTCATAAGAACAAATTTGGTTTTGAATTTCCCTGCAGGTCCAAGTCGCTGTCAGGATTCAGGATAACAAAAAAGCTCCTTGCCTTCCACGTAGCTTTACGGCTACAGTCTAAGTTTGATGATAAAAACATCAGGACATAAGTTTCTATTCACCTGTTGTTATACACCTTTTTAACACACTTGGCTGAGCAGGAAAAGTTGGCATATCATAAATGGGAGAACGTGGAAATCAAGTTTTCTAACAGATCCTTCGTCTTATTCCTCTGCTGTAGACAGAGCATTCATGTCATTCTACCACTCATTGTTACAGGCCTCCAGTCCACCCAAAAGGAAGGAGGAAAGAATAAAGAATGAAAAAGTCCACATCCGGATTGAAGAGCATGTCAATCCGGGTCTAGCCCACATTGTCAACTGGTGGCATGCAGATCACATCTGGCCCACCAAAGCTTCTCATCCAGCCTGCAGAATATTAGCCAATTCAGAAAATGCGTGCATCTAACATTAATCACCAGCGGAAGAGGCCCAGTCCATCCCTGAGTGATCACTGATTAGCTCGCCAACCCCTGGCAATGAGCCAGAAAGTCAGTACTTCATAGTTCACAGTTGGCCCTTGTGCAAATCTAGTTGAGGACCCCTGGCACCTCATGTTATGAAAGAAAAATGATATTGATCAATAAATTGTTGTTGACATTTAATATTCAATGTAGCTGAAAATGATTCACAGCGACCCTGTCCCTAGATCAATGTGGTTTTTATGCAGCTAATTTCCCTATTGTTGACATGGATGTCATGGCGATGTTAACTGCTATACAGAGTGTTGTGTGTTGTCGCTACAGAGTTCACACATTACATCACATAAGAATATGTCTGGGAACTAAATATGGACAAACTCTCTGAGCCTTTTCTGTCTTTGTTTTGTGCTGGTCCAGTCACAAGAGATGTGACTTTAATGAACTGAATAAATGTTGTTTTGTTATTGCCAACCACTCTTGACCTCTGACCTTGAATAATGCGGTCGATGCGGTGAGTGATGAGTTTGAGAACCTCACCTTAGTTGAGAAAAAAGCATTGTTGTGATGATGTTACAATTGTACAAGTTCTCCCTCAAAACCACCATTCCATAAAGAGTGCTTTCCTTATGATATTGACCAACTGCGTCTATCAGCTATCTCAGAGGATTGTGGATTGTGATATGAAGTCATAGCTCTACAAATGAGAATGTTTTATCAGTGTTGAACTTTACCATGTACTGTTTATATGACCTTTATTCTACCAGGGCTAAATGCCCTGTCTCCCAAGGTCAACGAAAGTGGAAAATAATCTGTGTATCCACCCCTTGATTGAGATCTGTGCCAAAATTAATAGGTTCCTTCTTGGCTGATGCTACATGCTTCAACCAGGTTTCATGAAAACTGGGCCCATAGTGTTTCTGTAATCCTGCTGACAAAATGACAAACAAACAGAACCAAAAACATAACAAAGAACTTTGTCTCCTGTCCCATGCTCTACAGATAAAATCACACACAAAGAAGGTTTCCTACCTTCAAAAACCATAACTCATTTTGTTTTTTTAAACCATCCATCCAAGAGAACTCATCAAACATTCTGGACATTTCACAGTAAGTCCTTAGTAGTACTACTATTCCTCATTATATAACAAGCAAGAAAATGAATGTGAACCAGTGAACTTTGTCATAAAAACAGCTGCCTACTCCTGCTGGTAACAGGGGTGATGATGCTAAACAGCTCCACAGAGCTGGGAAGAGCTGCAGGACTGTAGGTGTGTCACTGAGAGCGACACCTTTCACAATACACATAGTAATTCATTTAATCCCTTGTTGTCATAAATATTTTGATTAGTGCTGCTTTAAGTACTTCAAATCTTAGCCATGGGCATTAAAGACATGAAAACAGAGGCACGCTTTTGATGAAGGGGTGAGATGCAACCACGAAGGGCAACATGGTTCAAATCCAGGCGGGGATCTCTGCTGCATCTCTTTCTCTCTTTCCCTCATTTCCTGTCATATCTTTACTTTAAAAACTAAAACAAACAAATAAAGACACAAATTTTAATTTGCTTCAGAGAACAAACTAGAAGGAAACAGCACAGCTTAAGCCATTTTGTACTCAATAACTAGCAAATGGGCTGAATAATACAAAACATGACTTGTTAAGACAAATAATTTTTGCACCCTCTGCATGTAGGAGAAAATAAACTGACACGATGCTCGGCCATATTTGCATGTCTCTTGGGTTGAGCTATAGAGACGTTAAGCATCTGGCCCATTCTGCATGGGCCAGACAGCAGACTACTAATAAGGCCAGCAACATGTTGCTTTGAAACACGCTGGAAGGGGGAGTGCACTGTCTGGCTCTTCAAAAGCATCCGACCCCAGCCACAGGCAGCAAAAGATGACAGCAGGGAACAAATCCCATTCCAGCTGCCATAACCTGCATCTGTGCTTAACTGGGTCCAACCGGGGTTATCTCAAGGTTCCACTTAGCATTAGCCTGCTGTGTGGCGCCAAAAGTCAAGACATAAGGTTGTGTGGTGTTTCAACATCTCGTTAAGTGGAGGGATTTCCAAGATCACAATGTGGATTAAGGGATTACCTCATACACTATGCTGTGGGTTTGGATTTAGAGCCTGTTCAAATGATGTGCATGTGTTAGATGCACATAAAAAATACTTGTTCAGAAGTTACTCACCATCATATCATCTCTTAACAAAGCTAGCCATCTGTCAGTACTTTCTGAAGGCTTTGTATCTTGTTGAACTGAAGCCTCAACAACCATTTCCACTCCCACTGTCAGTGAATGCACTCTTTGCCTTATGTGAGATGAGTTATTTAACAGTGGCTTGTGACTGGCGGATTTTAATTGGCAGTTATTAGCCACAGGGAGCAGCTCCCGCACCAAGAAGCCAATATTTACTCTCAGCACAGATAACTGGAAAACAAAGGGCTCATTTGGTGGAAATGTCTTTGTTTCTTGTAATGCCTGGGCCTCCCTTCCTGTACGCCTCCTTCTAATCACCACCCCTGTTTAAACAGTTCAACTCTCTCATCTTCTCTATTTCCATTTTACACACCCCCATCCTTTTCTTTTCTGTCCTCTCTCAGTCCTCTTTACTGCAGGGACCCGAGAGGCACTCACTGAGCCTTACCACACTGAAAATACAGTTACATATCCATATTTTACTGCTTTTTTGACTCCATACTTGAAGTGTAGGCGTAGGCCATGGTTGTCACCAGTGCAGAGTCATGAAAGCGCTGCACTCAAAAGCTGCTTTTCAAGCCGGACAAAGGTGAGAGATATTCTTTACCAGGACTATTTTCCAACATTACATTTTGGTTTTACAGGACAGAGCTTCAAGAATGAAGACTAACTGGTCCGTTTGGCACAATCCAAATCTGGTTAACTTTCCCAGTTCTGATAAAAAGCAACACACTAAGTTTTTCTATGGGAAGCTCCTGCGTAGGGGATGAGACAGTCCAAAGTCTGAAATCTCTCTCTATATATATATATGTTACTGCAACTGCTGGGCCCTCTGCAGTCCACTCAGTGGTTAGACTGAAGAGGTTAAACTGTGATTTATCAGTCCACACTGTGTTCGGATGACATTCTGTGACATGCTAACCCTAGCCTAACTTTCTATTTCTATTTTGAAGTTTTAAGAATAGCTTTGCTAAAGCAACATGCCTGTTAAGTCCTGTTTGTTATGGGCTTTATTGTGGACCTGATTTCTTATTTAACTGTTCCTCACAACAGCATCTTAAATAAAAAAACAACCGAGTGCTGTGTGACTGACTGGCCCAGGCAAGTGGGCTGCCTGTGGTTGGGTATCACATCTGTCAGTCTCTCTCTCCCAGCCATTTACTTTTGGTCCAGTCCAATCTAACTTCCTTTTCCCATCTCTGACAGGAAGACAAATTTAAAACATTTGGATAAATAGTCGAGGATGGACAAACAAAAAGAGAAAAAATATATGAGGATGGTGCTGTAAAGCAGATAAAGAAGACTTTGAGGTAGATTGCTGTTAATGAAGGTCCTTTCAAAGTAAAGGCTGGGGGAAAATGATGTATGAAATGTAAGGGTCCCTGTATGGCTCACAGAGGAAATTCAGTCTATACATTTCCACAGCACTAATCCCATCAGTTCTAGACTATATCCATCAGACAAAGTTGCCCCTGTTGTGCTGACTTTTTAACAGAACTACTGTTTCCCTGCTTTCACATTGTAAAATAAACTTCACACCTCCTGCAGGTGTTTCATAATAAAAGTCTTTCAGTGGAGGGTATATGGGGAATATGTTCTGTGTTTAAACTGGAAAAGTGACAAGTCACAAACATAAGCATACTCTTATGTTTCAAGATGCATTGATCAAGTGCACTTTTGATATACAGTATATCTAAAGCAGATAGCTGCAATAACAATGGCAAATAAGAATCAGATCATAAAACAGGAGGCTTCTCTTTCTAAAAATATCATCAAAATACTTAGAAAAGAGGGGAAATTAGAAGGTCTTGAGGACAGGTTCATATGGCAGGAATAACAGGAACATGAGAACCTTTCACACAGCCATATGTGTCAGCACTTACAAATGAAAACAGCAAACATTAAACTGAAAATGAAGACCTCCTATTATCCCTTCCCCCACTTCTCCTTTCAGAGCTGTATTGCAACAGACAGCAGCAGATTTCTCAGCTTGCAGCTCATTAATTCGGAGTGGTTACTCCAGAAATGGCAATTGTCCATGACAAGAGGAGAAAAGAAAACATATTCAATTTTTTTTCTCAGTCTGACATGGAACGAGGTTTTTAGGATTTATTAGGATACCCTGAGTGCCAGGAAATAGCACCTGTTGGATGTTCAGTAGGATTCCAGTGAAAAATGCTACTGTGCCTTGTGCCTCTGCTCTTCTGGAAACAGAGCGGCCATTAACTAATGGTTCCAAAGTTTTGGATTTCATTACATTCCAGTTGTTAAATTTTGTTTCCTAGTTTCTTACTTATCATAACAACATAGACTCAGTGGTCACTTTATTAGGTAGGCTCATGAATTCATTTAAATACCTTAAATACTAGTTACAACAAAAATGTAAACACTTGTGTTAAATTACATTTTATAAGTGTGCCTAATGGATTGGCCTGGGAGAATAAATTTGAATAACTTTCCTTTGACTCATCAATTGCAATTATAAATTATTTAATGGATTGTTAATTCAAAAGGTAAGCTATGATGTTCTGTTTTTTAATGTGAAGAATTCCAATAAAGTGCCTCAGTGTTTTGTGTCATTATTTATATCATTGCAAATCGATGCGCCTTCAAACAAACCAGTGGCTACTTTCGTAACAAACCCCTTTGGCTCACAATGTAATAAACACTGTATCTAAATTTTAGAAATTACAAAAGCCTTGTAGCTGAGTCAAGTGAAGTTACATAGCAAAAGAAAATCTGGCATTCCTGAATTAAGTGTGTAACAGTTTCTAGTATTAAAAAGAAAGCATATATTTAAGCCTTGGATTCTCTTGCCAGATTTCTAGAGTTGTTTTTACTCCCACAAGCTCTTCAATATATGCCTACGAACATTTCACAGTTCATTGTGTCATATTATTTATACAACAAGCCTGAATGTTGAAGCCATACAAATTCCTCTTCTGTATCTGTTTTATTACATTTATTGTGTATGTGACTCAAAGAAGTGGTGATTTTCAGATTGTCTTGTTGATCAATTATAATTTTAATTCACTACATGGACCTGTTACTCCACTACAGGTCCCAACAGTTTCAGGAAACCATCTGTATGACAATGGCACGATGGCATACCTTTGTATTTCATTTTCAATAATACAGCAGGTCATTAATTAAAAATGACTGACAATATAATGATAATGATAATTTAATAATCAACTAACTTGTAATTATTTCAATCATTAGCTGGTCCCAGCTTCTCAAATGTGAGGATTTACTGCTTCTTTCAAAAAACAATCAATACATTTAAAATAATCTTTTGTTCTGTTTCAAACCTTTTCAATTCTGAGTGTATCATAAGGTTAGACTGTATGCCAGTTCCAGAAGAGACTGTAAAAGCTGCCTAGCTGACAGAAATAGAAATACACGTGTGTGAAAACTACAGGCATGTTATATGGATGGCTGTCAGATTACCCAATATATGTGACTTTTGTGCAGTAAAGGCCTACGAGCCTTTATTTTATCTTATGAACATACCAGTTTGTTTAAGAACATAGTCTGCATACTGCCAACCTATGACGTCATGATGGGCAGAATCCTGCGTCAGTGGAGAATTAGAAGCTAATACTAAAAAATTACCTAAAATGGATGAAGAGGTGTGGTACCCTGAATAGAGACCCCGCAATGGGAGGCGCTAACCAGGAGATATAAGGTGATGCTTTCTGATTTAGTCTACGTGTCTGTGCTCATGAACCTGCCTCTGTGTTTCTGCATTTTGTTGAATTTACAGTAATTTATAGTAAAACCTAAGAATTGTATCTGACTCTTCATCCTAACTTCTTAATTTTTTGCACTTTTCTAAGACAGGAATTAAGTGTAAAATTCACTGATTTACAAGATTCACTGGTCCATCTTTCCAGGACATTAAGGAAAGGATGTCATCTGACTTGGGAATGCTTTGGGATCCTCCAGCAGGGGCTGACAGAGGCGTATTAGCCTGGTGCTAGCACAACCTGGCCTGAATCAGTGGCAGAAAATAAATGAATGCATTTCTGAAAATGATGGTTGTAGAATACAAAAAAGGCTAAATCGCTTTGCCTTTGTCATCTGTGAGGTTTTCAGATTTGGGTATGACTGGCTCAGTCTGGGCACAGGATGTAAAAACCTAGAGTAAAACATGTGTTTTCAGATGTAGCCATCCAAAAGTGCACATATTGTATTCTAAGCCCCCCTCAGCCAATGCTGGAAAGAAACAGTACAGGGAATAGAAAAGATAAAAGGATACAGGAACCTTGACAGTAAACACCCCCCATCCCCCCACAGTCTTCCCAGTTATAGACGGAGCTTTGACAAAAGACTGGCTGAGTACCTGTCGGCCAGCCTCCATCTGCCGATGACTGGACATATTATTACCACATCAATCTGCCTTTACAGCCCAGCTCTCTACCCCGTTATCATCATTACAATCTGCATATATTAATAACTCATTTTCCATCCAGGAGCACATTTTCCGTTAATGCAATACTTGGCTTTTAAATAGTGGATCATCTATGCGTACAAGCCTGTCTTATTGTTCCTCCTCCATGGTCAGACTTCCTCTCTGCTTTCAGTTTGCCACAAAACATGAACATGCCTCCACACACATCTGATTGAATTGTATTCTGCACATGAAGTCATTGAAGTCATCAACACTGCAATATTTTTGCATTGTTTCATTTTATGTTTATATTCCTTTCTGAAAGCTTCAAATAATCCATCCATCCATTATCTATACACCGCTGAATCCTTTGCAGGGTCACGGGGGGGGGCTGGAGCGAAGGCAGGGGACACCCTGGGCAGGTCGCCAGCCTACCACAGGGCTACATATACAGACAAACAACCACGCACACGCTCATTCACACCTATGGACAATTTAGAATCATCAATTAACCTCAGCATGTTTTTGGACTGTGGGAGGAAGCCGGAGAACCCGGTGAAAACCCACGCTGCACAGGGAGAACATGCAAACTGCTTCAAATAATAGTAATAATAATAATAATAATATGTCCATATAGCCACAAAGTGCTTTACAGGGTAAAGAACAACACCAACAGAAATCACAAAAGAAAAAAAAAATGTAACAACAATAGTGCCATCAGAGACTTCAAGAGAACGACTACAGCAAACGCTCTGTCCCCTTTGTTTTTTAGTCTGGATTCAGGAACCACCTGGCTTGCGGCATTTCAGGACCTCAGGGTCCGTGACAGCACATGGCAAGTTTAAAGGTCTTAAAATAGCTTAGGCTTTAAAATTCAAAAATCAACTCTTAAACTAACAGACTGCTCATGCAAAGATGAAAGGATCCGTGTACCGAGCTCTTTTTTTCTGGTACCTTAAATCCTGGCAGCTGCATTTTGCATTAGTTGTAGAGCGGAGAGAGATTTTTTGCTGCCAACAGACAAAAGGGAGTTGTAATAATCTAAGTCGTAATGAGATAAAAGTACAAATAACTGTGTCAAGGTTTTTGTTTCTTTCTTCTTCTTCTTTCTTTAAAATTTTCCAAAGTTGAACAAAGCTACTGTATGTCAGATTACGGCTGTTCAATTAAAACACCCAGTTTTCAACACTGCGGAATAATAAGACGGTAATGAACCTTTTTTTTTGTCATTTTAGTGTTAAAGGAGTCAGCGCCACATAGAAGTATCTCAGTCTTGTTTGAGTTGAGCTGATCACCTAAAAGTTCACATGCAGAGATGATGCGGTGGGGACAATAAAAAGCAAAGATGGATGCTACATGATGCAAAACATCTTGGGGAGGAAGTGGAGGTAAACGCTTTGGTGCACACAGCCCCCCTCTGTTTCCTGCCACTCAGTGCTAGTGTTTTTAAATCATGACTGACTAACATAATCAAGTTGTTTTTATAAGCCTTGATTATAGAGGAGACAGAGCAGAAATAGAAGTTGTATGAGTTGTTTCTGTAATAGCCATACTTTGTTGTTTTGCTAACGGATTTCAGTCAATAATAATCCTTCAAGTAGCACTGCTAAACTTCAATATTTCACGAGTTTGTTAAAGTAGTAACTGCTGTATACAAACAAAATGGCCAAGAGAGTCATCGCAGGCATAAGCGCACAATGTAAACGAGAATGTAGATGATAAAAGAAAAATGCTTTTTAGCATCATTTCAGGTCACATCACCAAACTGTTCAAGTCTTTTTTCTTTTTTTCTTTGGTAATCTCCACAGACAGCTGTTTAAATCACACAAATCTGTTTATTCTGACTGGTCGAGGCCTCCAGCAACACTGACTTTTCTGCTTTCACTGTTGACAGGTTCTCCCTGTCCACTACAATGAATAGGGAAATAAATGAATCAACAAACAGAAATAAGACCTTTCCCTCCTGTACACGCCTTTTATAACCTTCTTTCTACTAAATATTTCTGCGGTAAATTTCTGATATCAATGAGCCTGGCGAGGCTTGACCACTGTCCTTTCACATTCTCAGAAGATGCTGCTAACTGACAGCTGCTTCTGAGGGCAGAGATGGCCGAGTGGAAGTCGGACACGTTGTAGTTGTATGGACGCAGCACTTCATTGGCACCACTTGTGTAATGTAAGGCTCTCAATACTGAAGTCATTTACAGTGGAGAACAGACTGGTTCTTTTGGCTTTCTGTTATGTGGAGTCATTTGCTTAATCATCAAAAAGTTTAGATTGGTCGCTCTGAAAAAACAACAAGCTATCTGGCAGTGTTTCACAAAACAAAAAAAGAAAGAAAAAAAAGCTTTTTGAACAAACCCAATAAAAGTCCATCTGAATCTTTCTCTACTTGGAAGAACTGACTTTTCCAGCTGTTTAATGATAATGATAAAATCAACAATGTTGATTCAAAATTTTCATTCATTCTAAGTCGTCTCTAAAATGTATGGCAAAGTAGAGCAATATGCCTCTGACTGTTAAACACCCTCCGGTTTGGACTGACCTGGCAGGCATTATAGAGGAGCTGGTGCTCAAACTTCTTGATGCCCAAGATCTGCTGGAACATCTCGTACAGCTGGTCCTTGCTGAGGATGAGCTCGGAGGCGGCGCTGGCCGTCATCCTCTGCTGGTGCTTCCTGGGGTCTTCTTCACCTCGGTAGATAGTGTCAAACTTGGCCATCCAGGAGCTCAGCACCGTCTCTTTGCTCAGGCCGTCGATCTCAGGCAGGCTGCGCACCCGCTTCTCGATGTGCTTCTTAAAAACCTCGCGAGAGTCACTGGCCGAGCAGCCGCCGCTCTGCACCATCCGGGACACTCGGTCACTTTTCAGGAAGACCTGCAATCAGTTTGTGAATTGACACATCAGTTGTCGTTGTTGTTGTTGTTTGAAGGATGCTACTAAAGCTGCGGCATCATGGACAAATACTGCATGACAGGGGTGCACTCTCACCCCTTCAGCTACTGACATACCACCAAGGTACACCACTGAATGACTCTGATCCCCTCAGAGATCATCAGCCTGCCCATCTCCACTCTCACTGACAAGAATTATCAATCTGCTGCTAATCCTTCTCTTTGTATCCTGCTCTTACTCCTACTTGCAGTGCAATGCACCCCTTAAGACACAGGTTTTTTTCTCTTCCATTCATACTTGAAATTCAAACATTTTTAGTTTGTACCCTTTGTAACAGAGTGACACTGATGCCCCTTGCTGCAATTACTCATTCGTTGTGATATACTGATCCACCTTTTTATGCATTCCAATATCCATCATCTGCACCTCCCTTTAATGCATGTATATGTTTTTGATTTTACTATATATCTCTATGCAATACAGTATATATGTAGCATATCAATTCAATTCAATTCAATATTTTGAATTTTTGAATTATATATATATATATATAGAGAGAGAGAGAGAAGGCATATGATGGAGGGATCGAGGAGTGGACAGAGTAACAGTAACTCTACTCAGCTCTGATAATAGACATACTGTATATCAAATGATTTTTCTAAAATGAGTTTATTAACAGTAAAAGTTGTTGCAGATGTTGTTGTTTTACATTGAATTGTCTGAAAAAACAGACTTTCTGTTTTGATTATTGATAAAACTTCAAATATAAAAACAATCGGGGCCAGTTTAGAGGCCTGGGTCATACAGGGTGTTGTGGATAATGCACAGAACACAGTGTCAACAGTTTGTACAGGGATCTTTCAGTGTTGTGAAAAGCACAAATTAGATTCTATTCACCTTCATTCTGCCAATTAAGAGAAACAAAGAAGAAGTTCAACAATAAACCAAAGGGTTTTTTTAGTTTGTTTGTTTTTTGCGTTCAGTGAAAGCTGACTCATATATGAAAAACTCTTTCCAAGCCTGTGATTGATGGGTGGTAAATTCTTGTCACCTGCTGTCCAATCTGCCACCCTCTTTATAACCTTTCATCCATGTTTTCCTCTCTTTCTATTTCTGTCTGTCCCCTATCTCTCTCTGTGTGTCTGCCTCCGTCAATTTTAGCCTGAAGCTAAAGCCAAGCTGAGAGCTTTAGGTTTTAATTGAATTGGATAACCTGTGCCACCAGCTTCATCTGTTAAATATCACACCGTTCTCATTTAACTTGCTTGTGCTGCCACATTAACTGATAAGGAAGTGCCAGTCAATGTGTCAGCGCCACCAACCCAGCACAGATGCTTGTTTTGTTCTCAACCCAATCACCAGTATAAGTGTTGGCATTGTACGTTTCTGCAAACCACCAATATGCTGAAACTTTGCATTTCTTTACCTTCAAAACGTACGCTTCTGTACGCTTCAGTTTTAAGTTTACGTGTGGTTGAGGTCTGGTTCAGTTGAGGCACAAAACCCCACTTGGTTAGGGTTCAAGTTCATGTTTTGTCTTAAAATACAGGTTTTCTCGGCACAAACATGTCTGGAAAATGTCTCGAACTCTCATTAAAGATTCCTGGTTTTGCTTGGCAGTCATCTCGCTTGGCACAACACCACTATCCCCTCTTCCTCCTGATGAAACTCAGCTCATATACATGTATTGGTACTGGTAGTCACTTTGATACCTGTCGTAGAACCATTGATTTGAAATTGAACATATTTGTGGTTTGTAGAAACATATACTTACGATAATTTACTCTGACAACTGTTCTAGCTCACAACACCACTACACACCAAATGAGTTCTACACTTACTTGGCAGTTTATTAGGCACTTATAGTGAAAATGAATGTCCTCCAGTAGATCCTTCTTTCATGAAGGTCATAATGTTCAGTTTGTGTTGAAACTGTTTTAGAGAGGTGTTGATTCAGCTGTCGGGTCATTTTGGTGGAAGCAGTTATAGTGACAGGTGTCCATTATGTGCCTGTTCATATCAATGAGGGTAGGTTCAATAACTGACGCACCTCTCCGTGTTTCCTATTTATATCAGGCTAAATATTAGAAAGACCTTAAAGTTCTGAATAACATAATACTACGACACAATGGCCATAACTTTGACTCTCTAAACAACCCTGTCTCCTGGAGAAAACATGAATAACACCTGGTCCTCTCTGAATGCACTGTTCCCTGGCAGCTTTTCTCCATTCCATTAAGTGCTACGTTCTCGTGGTGGATGGAGGTGGTCGGATAGTGGTAAGTGTGCCAGACATTGACACCAGATACCAAGGGCTCCATCCACACAAGAGATGGCAGTATTCAGGCTACAACAATACTTGGTTAATGTTTGGGAAAGATCACAGTTTGGTTTGATATACAACAAAGCAAACACATTCTGTCTCTCTTATTACTCTCTGTTCACAGGCCTTGACCTTTGACTTGTAACTATTGGCATCTATGAGCAGCTCTAGATGTTTTATGTCAGATGTGAAGTTGTAAATGAACAGTGTTGTCCAGACCGTTAAGAAACGTGAGATGCAGAGAAGACTGTGGCTGTTCTTTCTTCACATTTTATTTCCCTCTTCTATTCTGGGTGGATCAAGCCCACTGAATCCTGGCCGTCTGGGAGCACATTATTAAGACTGCCCTGAGGAGCTCAGTGCACTCTCTGCATCATTTATCAGAGCCAAGACAAGTTATCTCTGCTGAGGTTTGGATACTTTTTACCACATTATTACTTTTCCTGCTTGGGCAGATTCATTTTAAACCAGAGGAGCTTTGCTAGGGGAACTTTACAGCTAGCAGTTTAGACCCCTGAAATGGCATAAAGGTTGAAAACATTAGTGATTTGAAATCATCAAATAGAATTAACATATAGTATTAAATAGATTCTACAGAGAAACTGCCTTTTTTCTTCAACAGAGGGGACAGACACAGATACAAAAGGCAGGGCTAACGGCCGGGCAAACACAGCAGTGTATGACACACATATGTTAATATACATGCAATGAATCAATCAAATGTCACAGTTGAAATGGATACCAGGGTACTGTGGCAGAGTGAAATATCCATGAAACAGATCATACAGACTCACGTCATAGTAGCTCTGGACAGCATTGATGAAAGCCTCATCAGCCACAATCTGGGTTTCTCCATTGAGGAATGCCTGGAAACGCTCTTTGACTGTCTGCAGCTGCTGCTTACTGATCTGAAGGCGGCATTAACAGACAGGAGACAAACAGGTTATTATAGTTTATGAAAACCACAAAATGAAACTTAACATTTCTGCTGAACAATTCAAATAAAAACAAAATTATACCTGTTTTCCAAAACTATGCAAAAAATTATATGAGCTCACCAAACATTTCGTGAAATACTGTTAAGATGGTCTCCAACTGAATACAGACAGTATGGATACAATCCAATTTGAATATGTGATATTCCCATTAGAAATTGTTAGCCCTGTCAATCATCATAAATCATCATAAAGCAGCCTCCAGATCAAAATAAAAGGGAAAGAGAGAGAATGAATTACTTTTAACATTAATTGATCCCAAACTCAATATTTTCCAGTGACACTTTATTTGCAACTTTTTTGCCATGGTGATTATATTCATATGACTCACCATGAGCCCTGTAAAGTATGCTTATGATCATCTTTGGACACCAACAGCAAATAAACAAAAATGCACATTTGGTCATACAGTGTACATATGTTGGGTTTTAGTGTGTTTCTCCATGCATCCCTCGCAGGCTTCGACAGAACTGGCACCAAGTAGAGCATTAGCATGCTGGTGTTATGATGCAATGACCCTTCCTTCTTGAATAGTTTTCTTGACACAGTAACAACTGACACGCTTACTGTGTGTTCATGGTGGTTTAATGAGAAGTGCAAAACAGGCTCTGTGATCAATACTTTGGTGATCAGTTTGATGTTTAAGGTTGGACTTGGTGTCAGGTGATACGGGATGACTCATGGCTTTAGATATAAAAGTTGTTGTGCTTTTCAGACAAACAATGAAACAAAACATGTTTATTAACTTTACATTAATATTTTATATGAAAGCTGTGTTGACACTTGTAAAGTGTTTTTCAGTATGCCGCATTAAACAGGCAGATTTTTGGTTAAGACCTCCTCTGTACAAGCTTCAGTAGGGTCCTTAGAAGCACTTCTTCTGTTTATGGACCATATGATGTCACTCATGTCCATTTTGGGGCATTCCCCTTGCCTTTCTGCCAAGTTTACAAATGTGATTGGCCTTCTGCCATGTTAATCAGACAATAAAGTAATTCTTTATATTACAAGTTTTGCTGGAGTTCGGACTTCTTCGGACCTTTTCCCTTCTCCATGCATCTTGGAAATAGTTAAGGTGGTGCCAGAAATTCTACTCTACATCTATAGACTGTCTAAAGACCTGAAGGCAAGATAAGATAAGATAAGACAAGATAAGATAAGATAAGATAAGATAAGATAGACTTTATTAATCCCCAGCAAAATTTCACAGATTTTACACAAATTGCACAACAGTGGATAAGGCGACTACAGCGTTTATGCTATTGCACAGTAATAAATATATAAATGTGTCACAGTAGAATACCAGTATGTACTGATAGGTACAGAGAGTAGAGTACTCAATGAGAGTGAATTAAGAAAATAATTATTGCAAGGTAATTTGTGTATGATCACACATCAGTGCATAAACAGTCTGAATATGGACCCAGTGCTACATCAAGCAACGCTGGAGTTGAACAAGCTGGCAGCTGTTGGAATGAAGGACCTGTGGTAGCGGTCCTTCTTACAGAGTGGATGCTGCAGCAATATAAAGAAAACACACCATAAACGTCTCCGCAGAGATTCATTTAAAGATGTTACGGTTCCAGAGATGCCTGAGAGATAACCAGAGCTAGCATTAACTGTGAAACAGGCTGTGGCGTCATGCCTCAATAAAGCTGCTGTAGTGAGAGCAGTCTGCAGAGGACAAGAAGAGCGAGGAAGCACTGCTGACAGTATCTGTTCAATGAGAAACCCTACAGGAGTAAACTAAGTAGTACTAGTATCGAGAAACACTCACTGAGTAATGCCTAATCACACCTAAAATCACCAGATTACCACACACTAACACACTGTTGGGAGCACAAGGTGCAACTGTGCCGCATGAACACATGAAAAGTTAAAGCAAATGTGACAGAAAAATAAATACAGTCACAAAGGAGATGGCAGTATTCAGTATGTAGGTCTGTAGAGTGTTCTCATTTGTGTGGTTTTGACGGCAGCAATGCTGAACAGTATTTCCAATCGTGACACAGTCGGTAGTGGTGTGGGTATGAGCAACATGCAGCATGGCTTGTTTATGTATGTATAGAGACTGTTTCCTGAGTTGGACACTGTTTTGCTGCTGAGTCAGACACATGCAGCCTCATGTGTTTTGCAGTCTTAACTCAGGCATTGTTTTTGGTGATCTCCACCAAACTGTATGTAATTTGCACTTGTTTAATCTACGTGTCAAATTTCATATGTGCATCAGATGGAATTCTGGAGGACACCTTGTTCAGCTTATTTGCAGTGTGACCGGTTTAACAGTTTGATTTTTCACACAGCTGCAAAGATCTGTTATAAACTGCAGTGAGCTTTTAATATCATTGGAGTAGTATTTTACATGCTTGCCTAAAATTGTTGGCTTGAGACTGCAGTGATAGAAAAGCTGAACTTCACAGCAGAACAGACACCATATTATTTGCATCCTCCAGACATCTGCAGCTCCATATTCTTCTTTTTTTATTCATCTTATATTCTGTGCAAAATAGAAATACACAAAGTATTGCTCCATTTTTTTTTATATACATTGTTGAGAACACAGTTGCCTTGCTTGAATAAACTTTATTGGAAAATGCAGAGTATCTGTCAAACTTAAGTGAGCTCAGCCCATTGTTGGTTCCAACTTTTCTGGTCAATTCGGTGCAAATCAAGGCCCCTGAGATGTTAATTGTTCATAAAACGTTAATTGTTCAGCAACCATCTAAATACAAGTGAGACATTACAGAATAAAAGAAAATGCTTTAAATACACCATCTAAACTTGATAGCAGTAAGATGGAAGTAAAGATTTAAAGGCCAATATCGCTGGAGGAGACAGATTTTAACTAGTGCTGTAACATTTTAAATAAAACCTGCATTGTGCTTTTAACTTTTATTTTGAAAAGTCTATTTTGGAGCTACTGTGTCCTTAGGGGTTGACCATCTGTGTGTCTATACACTTCATTACCCTACTGGCTTTCTACTGGTGATGATGATGAGGATTGCACTGTGTGACGGTCCTCCAGGTACAATCTAACAATGCATACAGAGACATAATGAGACATTAGCAGTGCAACGAAATGGCCAATAAGAGCCTCCCTCTCTGCTACAAGAGTCCACACCCATTGGCTAGTTCACAGTCCACAGCCCTGGTAACCGTTACCATGGCTACTGCAGCAGAGGAAGTGGTATGAGATAACAGCTTCATTGATGGGGGTCAAAGTTGAGATGAAGTATAGCAGAGCCAGCTGTGTGCTGCTGTTTATCCATAATACATCAGTGCATGAGTAAATATTGTTAAAGAGGAGGTCAGAAGGAAGTGTGTGCAGCTGGTGAGTAGACTGCAGGTCAGTGTGCTGTGACACTTGCCTCAGTTAATCCTTCACATCTGTCTTTAACTAAAACAAATCATATGTCCTAAAAACTCTGGCAGCTTAACACAGATGCAGATATTCTGTGACATGACTGGCATAGAGACACCAACATACTGTACTACATGGTACAAGGCTCCCAAAATACTCACTTTCAAAATTAATGGGGAAGCAACCTGTTGCCATTTCTGACGGTGAATATAAGCATGATGTACTTTATTTTCCTCCTCTGTCTTTCCTGCCTTAGTTTGACATTATTTAATTGGAACTATTTAAATGTTGTAACTGCAAGGGTTCTGACTAAAATTGCTTCTGGCATCGAAACAGGGAAAGACACCTGATCACCACCAATTGAAATTCCAGCCTCAATTGGATTAGATAAGACTTTATTGATCTCACAATGGAGAAATTCACTTCATTGGTGTAGCATCTCTAATTCAGTTTCCAGCGTCCATATGGTAACTCATGTTTAGGATCACTGAGACATTTTGGAAACCTCTGTGGTTATCTCTGAAAGATCATGGTCATGGTCAAAGAAACCAACACTGACTGTCGGTTGGAGAAAGGATGCCGAACCCTGTCCCAGGTGTTTAAGCCCAAAGATGTGCACGAGGCCGGGTTGCCAGAGAAACAGCCCATTTGCTCTCTTTGGGTGAGCTGCCCTCTCATAAAACAAGACTTGTTTCATTTTTGCCCACACAAAGGTGAGGAGCTGACAACTGATGTAGTCAAACTTACATTTTTGATGGGCGAGCCTCTGCTGGACGCAGAGACAGAGTAGACCACAGCCACAAAAAAATAAAAATAAAAAATGGCATTACTGTTTACTCCTGTAGGGTTTCTCATTGATGGCCGGCTAACCCCAGAAGCTCCAATTCAGGAAGTATTGAAAAGTCTGTTGATCAACTAAAATACTTATTACTGAAGGCCAGAGAATATGTTCATGAGATCCTGTGTGACATTTTGAAATTTGTATTCTAGTACATATTTTTACATTCAAAACTAGATATAGCCTACTCCACTCTAATTTCTTAGCTTGGCTACAGAGCTTTTTGCATTTTTGCAGTGAGAGATGAAAGTTGACGATTTAGTCTGACAAGTAGAATTGAAATAATTAAATACAACAACTACAACTGTCAGGACAACATCATTATGAATAAATAACTGCTAATAATTATGGATAATTTCTAGGAGATCGGGTTGGTTAATACTACCCGGTTTTGTTGTAGGAACTCAAACAGTGGTCTGCTGCTGGCAGTCGTAGTCGTCACACCACCACTGTCCCCTCTTTCTGATGAGAAATTCAGCTGAAACACATCTACTGGTAATCTAAACTATGTCACTTCGATACCAATTCGAGAAACACTGATATGACACATATGAAATATACAAATTTGACATGTTCCTGGCTTGCAGAGACGTTCAATGCCAACATTTTAATCTGGCAACTGGGCTGACCTATCAGAGCAAACCAAATTATAACAGAATGTGAAGAAATCTATTTGGAACATTGGAAAGAAAAAAAAAGCCAAAGTAGATTAGAATGTTACGTGGCTCTGAAAAGAGATTATGAATTGGCAGATTATCTCTCTGCTGTCAGAGACAGAAAGCAGAGACAGATCCTAACCAAGAACAGGCTCAGTGACCACACACTGGCAATCCAAAAAGACTGAGCAAACAAAAGCAAACAGAATGTGTGGTCACTGTTCCACAGCGGATGCTAAGACAGAGATACACTTCCTCTTAAGATGTAAAGCCTTCAATGAAATAAGACTATAACATCTCTGTTGAAGACTGCGTCACCCCATCATGATACATTAAAATATGTCTAATCATTTCTAGAATCCATTTGGAGCTTCCTCCATGCGTCTGAAAATAAATGACTACAGTATGTGTTGCTCAGACTAACATGACAGCTTGACTGCTCCATAACTGCTGGGACCAAACCAAGGGTGTGGAGACAGAGGATGTCTGATGGTACACATTACTGTAAATTAAAAACAGGATAAGGTTGACTAAATATGATGAAAACTAGAGAGGACAGTTGACATAGGTCTAAGACTAAATTGAAAAAAAGAACAGACAAAATTTACATTTTCACCAATTTTTCTGCTCTGATCTTCATTTACAGCAGTGACAGGCAGCTGTTTGTCGTATGGTGCCTGCTCAGCACCGAGCCACAGACAGAAAAAGTTAACGATTAGCTGGTGAACATAGTGAAGTATTTAACACATATTTCTGGAGTTGGTGGAGACCAAAACAGAGCTACAAGGAGAGTCAACATTGGACTCACATTTCTCGGGTGGCCAGAAACATAAGTCCAAATAATTACTAGCAGCTGCTAACAGCTGTTGATCGATTGATCTAGTATCAGCCCTGATATTTTGTTGAATTAGGTTTGGTTAGTAAGCCATTATCTGCAGACAGTGCTTTGATCCATTGTATTACCGAACTTATTATTTATTAAACTTATAAGAGCTAATGAGTTTTCCGGTCATCAAACATGCAGACTGAAGGGATGTTATATGTTTTATGTGTTTGTACTCTCAACATGTGCATATCTTGAGTTTATGTTTCATATTACAATGGCAAAAGAACCATTTTCCCCTCAGGTCTGCCTCTCTTGGGCTCTTTTCCTGAAGATATTGTTCCACTCTAGTTGTGCATGTTAAGAGGCATCTGTTATAATGTAACGCTCTGTTACCACTGCCACCCCAGGGAGAACATGACAGACAGAGAAGACGAGGAGAGAGACAGGAGGAAGAGGAAGGACAGGAGCATTCCCTGGATAACAGAGGGGGGAGAGGGGAACACCAAAAGGAAAGAGAGTAGAGAAGTAGACAGGAGTGAGTAATAGAGAATTGAAGGTAAAACATTGGAAAATGAATAGGAAAGATAAGAAAGCTTGAAAGATAGAGAAGGAAAATGCATATTGTAAATATAGAGGATGAAGGTGCCTTGTATAAGTAGCACTGAAGCACATTTAAGTTCACCAGCTTGACAGAGGTCAGTGGAATGGTGAGCTATTAGAAGTAGAGTGAGGGCCAAACGGCAAAGACAGCAAAGACTACAGCTAGAAAACTAAGCAGTGATGCCAATGTCACAGGTAACACCTGACTCTGCAGTTCCCCCTAGCTCTGTGGAGCTCTTTAGCTTCTTTCAACTTATCATTAGTGGCACGGGGCAACGCAAGAGCCACTCTATACCTTCTAAAGCTCAAAGAGTGGCTCAAGCCACTATTAATATCTGTTTATTATTGGCGTTAGTATTACTATTAATTAGTATTAATTGCGTTTTTTCTTCCCATTTTTCATCTTCCGCCAGAATTTCGGCGCATAACTAGTCCCGCAGCTTTGAGAAAACCCTTGCAAACTATATATCAAAACGTGCGGCTCGATCGGGAATGGTGTGCTACGACTTTTATAGCTCTTTCGTCAATAATTCGCAAAGTTATACGCACAAAACTTTGAAGAACTTCTCATAAGAAATGAATGGGAAATTTCCTCAAATTTCAGCCTTTTTCAATTGTCCGCTGCTTCGCCATACTTTCTCCTAGAGACTTCAGTCAAACTTTAAAACGTAGATAATTTTGTCGGCTCAAAATGAACCTCGGCACATTTTTTGATATCTCTTACGGTTTTCGAGCTATGACCATCTCAAGACCATAAAGTTTCTCAAAAAATGCTCAGAATTTCTCCCCCTAGAGTGGATGACATCATGAATTAGAGTGAAAGAGCCAGTGAGAAATCGCCTGAAATTTTTTTTCTAAAATTGCCGTAAAATCCAAACGGTGAATAGGAGACATATAATTTTGGATCTTTTTGTAGACAAACCTTTCTTCTCTCGTCAAAGTTCAATTTTAAAGGGTCAGCCCCCACCAAATTGAAATAAAGAGGGATCTTGCACCAGCTGCCCCGCTCTGCTGCTCCATGTAAGGTGTGCTCCAACACACCTGATTCAAATGCTCAGCTCGTTACTGGGCTCTGCTGAGGCCTGATAACGAGCCATTCATTTGAATCAGGTGTGAGGCAGGGATACATCTAAAACATGCAGGGCAGTGGTACTCCAGGACCAGGCTTGAGAAACAGTGCTATAGATAACACCAGCAGCCCCCTCGTGCCACTGTCAAAATTTCGGCAGCGCCGGAATTGTCTAGTTCATCATGTTATTTTATTTTCAGTGTTTGGTTTCAGGCTTACTATACTCTTGTCAACCTCATTTCCAGATGCAGCTGTTTTCAGTAAAAAAAATAAAAAAAATAACCAATAGTAAAGACAATGTAGGCCAGGAATACGTTTTTCAGACAGACTCCCAGTGAGACACTGCATTAAGTCCAACCTCCCAGTGACGGCTTTGGAGAGACAGCGAGATCCTCCGAGTGGCACTGGCAGGTAGTGGCACTGCAGTAGCAGGCAGGATTTGTTCTTCATTATTGTAATTGACTGTTATAAATGATTAGAAAATTACTTAAAGAGTGTATTTTTGTCCTGTTCATTTAGCTAATGAATAACAAAAAAACAGAAACACATCATGGGAATGGGACACAATTGGGATGGGAGAAGATTTTTTTTTTTTTTACTCTGTCAGGGGATTGTGACAGAATGTTTTCGTGGGAGTGGGATGGAACAGGAGTGAAAATCCACACCTGTGTCACTCTATGGTACAGAGCAGAGCAAGGGGCAAGAGAGGGGGTAGCTAAATATTGACTAGTGCACTAAAACTTATCTAATAAGGCATTTCACTTTGGATATTTAAGGTCAAACATGTTAGCGCTTTAACACCATCTACTGAGCTCCTTCTTCTTTTCTTCCTACAGGAAATGTTTGAAGGTCTAAGACTCCACTTTGCTACACAGACAGACAGCTGCAGGAGCAGAAAGCAGTGCACAGCGGCAGCAGAGTGTCTGATGTGAGTGGAAGACTACCAGTCACTACGGCTGCCACCTGAGAGCTACAAAACTGAGATAACACTGCTGTGTGTGTGTAGGTATGCAGACACACACCACAGTGCATATGCCAGTTTCTGTGTGTGTGTGTGTGTGTGTGTGTGTGCGTGCGTGTGTGCGTGCGTGCGTGTGTGTGTGTGTGTGTGTGTGTGTGTGTGTGTGTGTGTGTGTCACATGCCTCTCTGGTGCTATCCACCTGTCAGTAATTGCTCCTGCCCGTGTGGCTGCTAGGGTGGTGCTGGATCAGGCTGTGATGACAGCTGAGATCACAGACTGAAAGCTGTGGATGTTTTACGAGTAAATTCACTTTGTTAGACAACATTGCCAATACAGCAGTCTGACAGTTGTCTTTCACTGAAAATCTGGGCCTCATTGCCCCTGTGCGTCTTAGGGCTATGATGATTGTTTCTGAAAGGCATCTTTTCATTGGAAATGAATGCACTGCCTGGCCTGCCACTCAGTGGTCTGTGTGAGTCAAGTGCCTCTTTTAAAGCAACTCTTTAAACACTCGTTTGTGAATGAGGTGATACTTGAAAATGGCCTTCCATCGGCCGATCAGTCACTGAGAAACAGCTGGTTTTAAGGTGTTGTTGTTTTGCTCTGCTCAAACAGGGCCATAATATCAAAGGTCAGCAAGGTTACACCCTGCTGTTAAGTCTACAGCAGAAATGCATACTATCATGATATGGTTCACTCTGGGTGTCATATTGGGATTATGAGTCCTTACTCCACCTCCTCTTCCTCGCTGACTAATCAGCATCCACATAAAAACATTTTCAGCTCTTTTTTGATGAATGTTACAGGAAAGGAGGAAGGAGGGGTAAGCATAAAGGTACACTGTATATGTATATACAATTTATTCATTTCCTTTGAGGCAATATTAAAACAAGCGCTCAGCCATTGTCTAGAATCAGGAATTGCCTCAGAATTAAACAGCTAAGTCAGTGTAGAAATCCTTTTGACTATTTTACTTATTTCATATTGGCCCTGAATCCTTGAGGTTTGTGTTCAGTTAGAAAATATTAGAAAGTCTTCAGCTGACAGAGTGTAAAATAAGGGAATCTGTTCAGCAAAACAGTGCTGAAGCCAAATGATGACAAACTGAAAGGCTGTACTAATTGCTTGTACAAAGCATAGAACCAGTAAAGATTTCCATCTGTGATCACAAAGAGAAAAAAGCTACAGGAGAATGAAGGGCTATTAAAATATGAGCTTAGTTTTAGTGTCCATGTCAGTGAGCCTTTCACAGTTCAGCAAGTCAGGGTGTATTTCAGGCCACAGACAGCTTGATCAAAGTTCTGCAGGGTGTAAACTTTGTAAAACTGCACTCAATGACAAGCCCGGAGGCACAAGGTTTCTGGACTCAAAAACGCAGACCCACACAGCAGCGAGAATTTTCTAAATAAGAATAATTTATTAACTTAAATCGCTCAGGATGATACAACAAAATAAGGCAAGATAATCAAAGTACAACAAAAAGCGCTAAGGATAAAAATGGAGAAAAATAGCAAACTAACTTGGCACTGAACTAAGAGAAAAGTAACAAACAAAAGGCGCAAGGCAAAACTAAACTCTGAGGTAAAGTAACAAACAAAAGATATAACTCTATACTACAAACGAGACTTACTAGATAATCAGGAGACAAGGATCATGAAAGCTAGACCGCAAGGCAGTACAAGACATGGCACGAGACAATCTGGCACAGGACAAAGGGAGACGCGGACTATATATACACGAGGTAACAATGAACAGGTGGAGACACGGGAAACACACTGGGAAGTCAAGGGCCTGAAACGAGAGGAGAGTTAGGTTTCACAATAAAACAGGAAGTGCAAGACAAGACATGACGCTCGTGAACAAAACACATTAACAGACTTGACGAGACATGACACTCAAGTACTGCAGGATCATCTGCTAACCTCTGTAGGGAGATGTAACAATGCTCTCTTGAACTGTTCAAGTGAAGTGAGTTTTGGTAACTTTCACATTAATGTTCATAACAGTTTCATTCAGACATGACAGCCACTGCTGGAAAACAGCTGTGAGTTAGAAAAGTTTAATAATATGAAGGAAGAAGAATGTTTTCAATTCTATCATTCAACATTACAGTTTTTCTCAATCACTTTGGTGCTTTTCTCACATCACTCTTTACATTTGCACAACAGTGCATTTCTCAATGCAAGTAGTGCAAATTGCAAAACCTAGTGGCTAACCTGCAAAAGCAAAGTTTCACATTTTTACTGTATATGTGCTTTGCAATTCTACATCATTGTGCAAAAGAAAAATACACTGCAGTCGCTTATTTCGAACAAACATAAGAAACACCCTTTGGTAGAGCTGTTCACAAATGTGAACAATATAACAGTACATATTGTAACTGAAAATAGGTAAATCATCCTGGCACATCCAGATGTTCCTGTCTGTCTGGCCACATAGTTTCATCTACATCACAACGGATATCAGCCCTTACCATGCAGAGAGGAAACTATCTCCTGGAGAGGCGAATCCACCCTCTGCATGACTCTGCTGTGATGTCGTCACATGCTGCATCCATGGCTGCTAGCAGGGCCATTTGCACATGTGGACGCCCGTCATAAACCTTCCACCTCCAGGCATAGAAAAACTCCTCTATCAGATTAAGGAATGGGGAGTAGGGAGGGAGATATTCGACCAGCATCCTGTCATGTGCTGCAAACCACTGTCTGACCAGATGTGAGTGGTGCAAACGGACATTATCCCACACAACAACATACTTGTTGAGTTGGCCTCCACCCCTCTCATTCTCAGGGACTATGTCCCTGTAAAGAGTGTCTAAAAAAGTCAGCAGATGTTGTGTATTATATGGACCAAGAAGGGGGATATGGGTGAGGACGCCATTGTCTGAGATGGCTGCACAGATTGTAACATTCCCTCCTGACCTAGGACATCAGTGGTTGCTCTCTGTCCAATGCAATTTCTTCCACGTCTTCTACCTTTGGCCAGATTGAAACCCGCCTCATCAAGGTATATGAATGTGTGCAGTGGTTCCCTGGCTTCCAGCTCCAGTACAAGCTTTAGAGAGTGGTGCCTGTGTGGTGCAGAGTAAAATTACAGCAATGTAAAGTAAACACAAGATATTATGAGATGTTGGATTACTGATACCTGTTCTCCCTAAGAAATGTCTGAATGATTGAATCCACAGTGGATGCTACACCCTCCAACCAGCCTCTGTGAGGCTGTGATTGATAACTTGGTCCACAACTGTAGCCCTAATTTCATTAGGAATCTGCCTATGTATCTGGCCTCTTTTCCCTCTTCCCCTGTTTTGTCCCCTTCCCCTTCCTGCCCCCATCCTCACTCCTCTTCCACGATGCTGACCTTCCATTTCTGTATCACAGGATTGTAGAAATGGTACACACTCTGTCCTGCTCGGTTCATATATGCTTGCCAAGTGAGGGTTCCTGGGATTCATCCCTGAGTGACTGTGGCTTGTCATTGGTTACAACTAATACTTCACACACCACCTCGTGAGTGAAAGCTGAAGTTCACCTCTGAGCAATTGTTCAATTTAGGAGACATTCACAGGAAAAAAATATAAAGAAATTTATAAAATTTGCTTGGCAAAATTTGATAACTAGTTCAACAATTTTGTATGTAATGACTCAAGCAATAAAATGAAGAATATTAGTTTTATTGGGAACAACTATTCAGCATCCATGAGTATAGTTCATTTTGACTGACATGACATAAGCAAATGATAATGTTTAAAACAGCAGAGAATTGTATGAAAGCAACTGAAACATGTCCAAAAACATTTGCAATTGTTTCAGAGGAAGGAGAAATTGCTACTATGATGTGCACAAATGACTAAATGTTGTGGAGGTTGAGCTAAGAGTTATGAGAATTGTCATTCTGATCTGAGAAAAGCACCAAAGCGACTACTGTAATATCAATTTCTTAAAGCATGAGAGATGATACATTATATATATGTTTTATGTTGTTATATGTTATATACATGAGAAATTCTCAGTGCTCTGAATTTAGCAAACAAAATGTACTACTGTGTTACATTAACCTGACAGCATTCAATTCACACTTGAAAAGCCTTGCCAGTCATGTTGAAAGGTCCAACCTGGAAGAATTGTTGCCATGAATTTAACAAGTGACTTTGGTGCTTGCGTGAATGTGTGGAGGGGGGTTTCATTTAAGCACCAGCTGAAGCAATGCAGCACTGAATAAGCCATCTCACACTTGTAATGTTCCAGTTTTGGTTATCTCAGACTCCACCAAGTAAATAAATATGTATTATGCATGCAACATGTGCAGTATTTGAGCAAAATGAATAAAAGCACAATTTACAAAGTGAATGTTAAAGGAAATCAGTGATCACTCTTAAACTGAATTGTAAACCATGGAAACCGTGAATTGATATGAACCACTGCTGAACCATTTTCAGCCCCCTGTGAAGTGTTTTTAACCCTCAGAATTTGATCAAATTTGAAAACAACTTCAGAAGACCAGACAAGGTATGGATGGAAGAAAAGCACACATTTCACTTTCAGACTAGATGACCGAGATAAATGTCCTCTACCCTGTCACAAACACGCAGGGATATACACTGACCTACACATTAATACCAGTGAAGTGTGACCACACACGCATACATTTGTGCTGTCTCAGACAATAATACTGACATTAACCCTTTCTCCCTCCTGCAGCAGGGAACATGCTCAAACCCCCTGGTGATGACATAACATCAAATGGATGTGTAATCCCAGATTACACATTGCACAGCACACCAACAAAGGATTGAGAAAGTGCTCATCAGGGCCAGAGCTGCTGTTCACACATGGCACACAGGCTTTCACATGAATACAGGGTAGTGACAAATGCTTACAGTGCACACACAGACACACACACACTCTTGAAGAAAATTAAAAATAAAGAGAAACAGCAAAACCACAAGGATGCTTTTAAATCTTTCATGTGAAACTTAATATCCAGACTTGTCCAAAATCTCTTCACAGAGCAATGACATTGTGATTGAGAGTGTATTCAGACAGCTTCAAAACACACCACCTACTCATTCCTGGCACAGGATCAGCTTGGTAAGTCATACTGTTAAAAGTTGAACTGCAGCCAACTTCTCCTCACTGGCCAACAAGCATTTAGTGCCAACAGATACTGTACTTCTCCCATTCAGTGGTATTAAATTGAGGACAACCGATTATGGACAACCCTAAATAGTCCAAAATATGTCCAAAGTTGGCTAGTGTTCATTGCTTGATTAAATGGTTGGTTAGATGGTTAGGGTTAGAAAAGAAAATGTCGAGGCGGAGCTATCCAGGGCAGGGTCTTTGCAGAGTATGGGTGGGAAAAAAATGCAGGGCATCAGAATAATGGGCCTTCACAACAATGGCATGGTGGTTAGCTTCTAGCACTGCTCATGTCATAGACAAAGCATAGTGCTTTCGATTTAGACAAATTTCATTAATCTAGCCCCGCAGATCAGGGATTATTACAAAGAGTCATCAGTACATAGAGGCACAGACAGCTTGGAAATCGGCCTCTGTGTCCATTAGTCTTCTGCTTTCTGGACTCCTGACCACCCTGCTCCATGGTCTTTGGTTCAGTTAATCCAAAGCAGTTTTAAAGGGTTGTATTTCTACACAAACAATGCACCTTTTCTAGAACGTTTTTTACATGTTAAAATCAGTCGACTAGTCACAGAGAGTGCACACAGTTGTGGATGTCTTCTGTTTACCTAATGAAACTATGTCATATCTGAAAAAAAAAATAACATACTGACCCGAAAAGCATGTTACAAACTCGGGACATGGCTCTTAAAAGACACTTGGTACACACAATAAAGAAGTAAATGAAGTTTTACTTAGATACCAAGCAGGGAGGGTCTAACAAACAATGCTGTACTAAGTTGTATTGCGGGAAGTAAGATCCAGGGTACTTGAAGCTTGAGCCACATCATGTACTAAACGTCAGGATATCTCTGTTTGTTTTTCACAATTCCCTTTATTTTTTGGAAGCTCAGTATTAAATTGCTTGAAATATAAATCATGTAACTATGACATTTCACAAAGAGAGGTTACATTTATATACAGGTTTAGATTTCCGTTGATCATTTGACATATGCTTTTGTCCAAAAGTCACATACAAATGTGCTACAATCCAAGCCCCAACAGATCAGAGAGACGCTTTCGTGAAAAAGTGCCTCAACTATCAATCTACCTGAGAAAAGTTGCAGTTGGAGATTTTCTTTCCCTTTTAAGGCAGAGAGACAGAGAGAAAGCATGCACGCACTTAATTCAGGTACTCTGTTAGGTCTCCGAGTGCTTTTTAAGACAGAGAGGGATTCTGCTGAGCAACTCTATTCAGATGACTCATTCCACCACTGAGGGAGCACACAGGAGATCAAACAAGATCGTTGTTTGAGAATTTCTGCCTCGCAGTGATTTAAGGGCTAGTCATCATTCATTGACTGTAGTGAACGAGAAGGCTCGTAAACCTGAATGGGGGAGTTCAAGTAGGTGGTAGCTGTGCTAGTGGCCACTCTATGGGCTAGTATTAGTGACTTCAACTTAATGCAAGCAGCAACAGGAGCCTTTGGAAGGTAGGAGAGCGACATTGTTAATGGTTGGTTGAAGACCAGAAGAGACGCCCATGACCTGGGCAGACAAATGATGAGGAAATGGAAGGATCATATTTTCTCCTCATTTAGAAGAAGCATTTGCAGATGTTTTACTGTGCATGCTGGCTGCCCTGCCAGAAGGGCTTCAAAGTAGTCAAGCATGAGATGACCATTACCTGAACTGAATAAAATCCCCCAAAATTCATGGCACACTGCTTCCCTGTCATGACCATATTTTTTGGCTTTTGTTAACACGGCGGCTTAATTAAAATTAAGAGCAACACCCAGTTTTAGCATACTCAGTCTTCATTTGAGGACTGCTGTGTGCACATGTAGCCATGTGAATAAGTTTATTTACTGAAATATGGGGGGATTACATTCCTCTCTATTTGACATTATTCATCCTTTTTTATTTTTCAGCAGTCACAGCAGATTAAGGTAAAAGAGAAGATACACAAACTTAAATACTAAACAATCTCACATGCACAGCAGTGTATCACTTCATTGTATTAACATAAACTGTATGTAAGACAAATTAAAAACAGGGGATAGTGTGTACCATGCAAGAGCTGGGTAGCTTTAGATTTATTTCTTATTTGGCTTTAAAGCTACTGATAGAACTACTACTCCCATCCGGAAGAGAAAGGCTTCCTCTGAGTTGTTGCTGCATCAAGAACTTGTATTTTTTCATGACCAAACAGCACTACTTTATTGTGTTTGATGTGAATGTATGGACGGATTTCAGAGCCTCCCTGTAAATGACTGCTGTACCAAGTGGAACAAAGAGCCATGTTGTTATATCAGTAAATAACACACAATGTGGATGCTAATTAGGCTTTCTTCTCAACTCCAACAAGATGAGTACAATTTACTTCGTGAGTACAGCTGCTGTTTTTAATGGTATACTGTATTACATGAATATGAATTACATACATGTTATAGAATATATAAAGAAGTGATGTATGTAGGCTGAATGTAATGTTCTGGTCAAGTCGCAACCTCTATGGCTAAAAGTAAAAGCCAGTGCAGAAGTGCCAGAAAATGGCCATTTGAGATTGGCTCCAAAAGCAAACATACATTTGTTTACAGCCTGGTGCAAAAAATGGTTTTGGTCTCTAGAGCCAATTTCCCCGTTCATGACATCAACTGTACGGGGTGAATCTTTATATAACTCACTAGTTTAAATTATATCAAGGCTTAAAGTTCTGCATAATTACCAGCATGGCCTCTCTGAGTGACAACTAGCTGCTGGGTTTTCTGCAACCGGGCCTCATTCAGCCTCAGCTCCACCCACGCTCCAACTCTTTGCCCGTCTTTGGTTTAGCCAGGAGATTAGCAGAGTCAGGCACTGCAGCCGGCCACCGCCACATCCACTGTCACCGAGATTCACGGTGGCTCTTCAGAAAGCTGTGAGTTTGTTTAATACCCATAGTCCATGTTTTGCACGGTCTATGGTTCTGGTATGCCAATTTCTCTAGTCTCTTTCTTCATGTGACATCGCTGGTGATGAGAGGCTCGTGGGGAAAGTTCTGGTTTGCTGTCTAAAAAGCCATGGTCTCGTCATGCTAATTGCCCTGTGGCCCTACATACAGTGATGATGAGTATCATATTAGTCTCAATAGATTAGATTGGTATGATGAGTCACCTCCAGCCTAATTACACCGCACTCACTGCTTTCTATAAGTGGATGTGTCAAAGGACCTCTGTACACTGAAGCATGTGGATTACATGTGTGTGTATAGCTGTGTGGGTGTGCGTTTGTACATGAACACAACAGGCCAACCGACAAGGCTTTCATCATCATTAGCAGCCTACATGCTGTCTTCATGAATTATGCAGACACTATTGATCTGTTTCTACATCAGGCACACACACACACACAAATGTGCCTTTGATGACAAAATTCGAAAAGATTTTCCTTTTTAAAAGCCTGGATTTATGTTGCCAGGCACACGGATACTGAAAGCAGTATAGTGTTAGGGGAAAAGTCTATTCACAGCTTAAGTCCAGGGGTGCTATATTTATTGTTTAAGGTGTGCTTTTATGACCTTTTCCACATGACTAGACAGAGGTGAGTTCAAAGTTCTCTAATAATGATTTGTAAAAGGTCTTTCATAAATCCAGAGCCAAAATCAGTTTGTATTAGTTTTAGTAGGTTCTACATCATTGAACATCACTGAAAATGAATGGGTCCCTTCAAGAGACAATTCGGGGTAAGTCACCAGATCACCGTAAAATATCATCATTTCACAAGCATGCAGATGCCTACAAAAGATCTGACAATCTGACTGAGAAATCTGAAGTGATCTGCACTTCAGAAAGCACCATAAACTCCTCCAGTGTAAGTAGAAACCAAATATGTCTAATAATCTCATGTATAGGCAAAATCTTGTTCGTATGACGTACTGTACATATGTACGTACTGATTAAATTAGTCCACCTATTTAGAATCGCACTCCTATAATATTGTTGGACTCATAATAGACATAACATATTTCTTATCCCATGCATTCTCCTTCATTAAAAACCCTCATACACAAACTGTCAGTTGTAGATTTGGGTCTGTTATGCTAGGAGTGGCTAATGTAGCCTCGACCCTCTGCTCTCAAGCAGAGATGAAGAGCTGGCTACAGAGGTCTGGTAAGTTAACTTCTCTCTAACTCTACACCCCCAGATTAGTTTCATTTTCAAACTTAGACTTTTCAGACTCAACCGACACTTAATCACGTAACATCACTTGATGCAACCAATCAGACTTCATACGGCTTCCCCAAGAGCCACAAATGGATTTCTACAATTTTTTACCCATTAGCAGTAGTACTCCCCAACACGTGTAAACAGACTTTGATGTGTAATATTGGTGAAGTGCCCCTTTAAGGCCATGCTGGTTTGGAAAAATGAAAAAAACAAAATGCGACAAAAGTGAGGTAAGAAGAGGTGTTGAGCAGCAGAAAGAGAAGAAAGAGGAGTGAATTCATAAGAGCCCCTATTGTGATACAGAAAATAAGCAGGCAGATGGCCTGATTGTTTCAGTGCGTAGAGCATCTCACCTGGGCACACTCATCCCGCTGGCCTGATTAGGAGAGAAAAGCAACGTAAATAAAAAACAAAAGAGAACAAGTGAGCATTAAACTACAGATCTTTACTCCAATTAGGAACTGGTTTTATTCCTCTGCCTATACTTCAAAAGAAAACAGGTAGTGTGATATGTGTGATTATGTAATCTCAGACATGACAGATTAAAATGGGACTTTTCTAACATAAAAAAATAATTAATTGTTGGTTAGTATATATGTATGATGGCACATTACTCTAAAGTTTATCTACAGCATCATCATCATCATCATGTTCACAGGTCTTACATAATTGTTAAGGCAAATACAATCAGCAGTGCTGAAGGTAGTTTATTACACAGTGAACCGCTGGCCTCCTGGGGGCAATTTAATTAAAGGAGACGTTTTCATCAGACAGAATGTCAAGTAGGAGTATCAATAAAGCTTCACTCGAGCTCAAAAAGGAACTATCATTGCTATTTGATACGACATTTGAAAACCTTTGATCCTTTATCAGGATATGTAACAGCACAGAAAGCCTATAGTAGCTCCTGACATCATCCCTGAGTTAGCTGCTGCACCACTTGCTGTTGTGATTCAGTGAAACTGCTCCTTTTGAACGGGTGAAACATGTTCAGTGGGTTTACTATCCATTTCTCTATCAAGGTTTATTGACTACAGACAGCACTTGCTATTTTAAATTGAACCTTTCATGACTTTAACAAAGTGAAACGTGCCTTAATTATAATATCTCTGGGTACTTGGAGACTGCAAACAGCAACATTCATTCTCCTTGTAGGTCTAGATTGATCTCCACCAACTGCTGAGAAAAATATATTTTTTAAGATGCTAAATGCTCCACTATGTTCACCAGCTAAGCACAAATTGTGCCTGTCTGCTGTCTGATGCTACACAGTGTACAGTGGGTTTAGCAGAGCTGTTTCATTAAACATTAGTGTTATGCACCCTAAAACCAAAACAATGAGCTGAAAGACAGCGGCTCTGAAAGTAAACACGTATGTTGCATAGCAACCGCCTCTCACTGTGCGCGGGCCGGCAGGCAGGAAAACTTATTTCTTTACAGTTATTCAGAGAAATCTTGTCAAATGTGGAGAAGTGACGGGATATCCGTAGCTGAGAGAGACGTAGCTGGAGACAGAGTTTGGTTTACCGCTGTTATTTCTACTGATGGATAAAAGTCCCGCAGCATCTGATTTCTGTGTTTAGCATCAGACATTAAAAATCTGTCTCCAGGTTTGTCTCCACTAACAGTCTTTTAGCAGGTCGATCGCTGTGTTTTTCTTGGTGTTTTTTTCGTGTCTGAAGGCTTCAACCTGGTCAGTCTCTGTGTCCTCAAGTCTCTTGTGCCTTCATATCACTTCTCCTGTCGGTCCAGCTTTGTTCTTTACTTTTCGTGTCTTTGTTGCTGGGGACATGTCATTCTCCAGCCACACGTCAAGTGTTTTGTCCTCTCCAAACAAATTAAAAGTAATGTCTGGAAAATGCTCCATATTTTGACACTCAAATCAGCTGGGGACTTGTCATTGAGCTTGGTACATTAAGGGATTGCTCCTTTAGCCAATGACAGTTAGGAATTCCTGAGCAGGCAGTCGTCTGTTGAGAAATAAACACTGCTGAATTTTGGCCAATCAGAATCGAGTATTAAAGAGTGCCGTGTTCTAAATAGGATGTAATCACCTGATTTACCTCCACATCTGTGTTGCACACAGCAGGCTCAACAAAGACTGCATAATCTTCTCTTTCACTGAATCATGACGCACTCATGATCACAATCATGATGCATGGTTTGTTTTGTGGGCGGTCCATTTTGATCCCATGGGGGAAGTGATCAGCTCCCAGAACTTTAGACAATAGGTCTGACACAAATGCAGAGAATCCCTCTCCATCTTCTCGGGCAGGCCCGTAATTTTGGTATTTTGTCCCCTTGACCGGCCCTTGCCGAAATTGGTCGCCCAGTTTAGCTTTCAGTAGTTTCTTGGGCACACAGTTCATCGCAAGTGTTGTCCAAGCTTGGCGATGCACATTTCATGATCCCCTCACGTTTGTTCAAGCTGGTGATTCGGGAAGAATTTGCAGCTAGGGCAGTTTTCACCCCAGAGAAAGATGTCTCAAAGTTATCAAACCTGGCATCCACTGACTTTTCCATTTGTCCAATGGCATCCAGGATTTCTCTGTTGGGTCTTCTGCATAGGCTTTAGTGGGGTTAGCTGAACCTGGTGAGTAATCATCTTCACTCCCTGGGAGAGTATCTTGCGCCCTTTAGATCTTTTTCTTGATTTTATCCATCATTCAGACTTTTCAATATGATTTAAAGACGTGCCTTTATTGTTCTCTTGGATAATTCCTTGATTAAGCCCCCTTGCTGGAAATTCATTTTAACACTGTGATTACTACTTTATTACACACAGAGAAACCTATACATGAAACTGATGTGGAGAGATGTAAGAGTGATGGGTAACCACGGCCACAGATGAACTGGCACCTGTCCATCTACAAGACCACCTCCATATCATCTTGTCCATGCTGGACTCCAACCAGCCACCCTCCAGTCTCCAATCCAAGTCTTTATGGACTGAACTAATGCTGCCCCAGAGGTGTATGTTTCCAGGTCTTACTCTGGAAGAGTAAGACTGAAACCATAAGGAGTACAATTGACCTCAGACCTGACACAGTATCTTTGCATCGCCTTCAACTCTCTTGCAGCCCCCTCAGAAGGCTTTTTCTTTAGGCTTTGTCCTGCTGAATGTTCAGGTCTCATATGGAGTGATGAGTTACTGTAAATTACACAGGAGCACAGTAAACATTTCATTTCCCTCCTCCCCCTGACATATTAATCCTGTCTGAAAAGGGCTTAAGACAGCACAGTAGAGGTCATGCATATAATCTCTCTTTCCATTTTAAGTGCAAACTTTGTAAAAGACAGATTAATATAGCTTCAATCAATAATATAGCTTCAATTAATAATATAGCTTCAATCGATAATCATTAATGTTACAGTAAAGGAGAAATACAGTAAATGGAAGCTGAATGGGTTAAACAGAGGAACCTACAAACTATAAACATGTGATGATTTGACTCCTGATGTAAGGATCTAGACCCAGTTCCCATTGGATCGAAGGACATAAGAATGAATGCTGAATATCAGCACGGTTTCATGGAGTGTGTCACACTTCATCCAACCTGTGGACATCAGTTCAAAGCTGTTCAGCTCTCAGCAGATACAGATATAGATACGAGGATTTAGGGAAAAAGCTCTCACAATGGTTGAAAATGGATTGTGTCAAGAAACAGGATTAGAAGTAATCGAGGTCCCAAAGCTGCCTGCCTGAGGTTCCTGACTCGGCTCCTGTCCAGCCCCCCAGGCCACCTGCCAGATTGTGAATCTACAGCTTATGTGCTATTGTTCTGTTTATCTGTATCTGGAACCTGTTTCTGCCTGCCTATTTTGTGTGTTTGACCTGTTTGCCTGTTTACTGGATTTTGGATTCCTGCCTGCTCCTTATTTGATTTGTTTGCTGGTATTAGACTGCTTTCTGGTTTTGACCCTTGCCTGCCTCACTTACTCTGTAAGCCTATGTACCTCAGTTTATATTAACTGTATTAAATCACTGAACTGAACCAGATCTGCCTCTGTTGTTTGCATTTGGGTCTTTTCACTGTATTCCTGTTACACTGCTTGCACAAGTCATGATATCTGGGGCCTGCAGGGCGAACCCAGAAATATATGCTTTATATTATTATATATTATTATTTATATACATCTTTAAGTATTTATTTGTAACATGAGCATGATGTTTGATGTAAAAGAATGATCAAGAATAAAAACTAAAGAATAAAATCAGACACTCAAATTAATTCAACAAGTGTCAATATCCTCCTTCTCCCTCTCACCTGAAATATTCATCATTTATGGCTGAAATGCCAATTTCCTGATGTCATATTCTCTGTTTCTTTTTTTTTTTTTATGATGTGTATGTTGTTTGCCACACTCTTATATACTCTTACATACAGTAAGCAGATGACAGCACCACAATGAGTTCTTAAAATAATTATTATTATCGTTATTTTTAAATATAATATATTAATATAATAAAAACTGTGTCATTGGGTGGAAGGAACCCCATGCCCCCTGCTCTCTCTTCATGTCCATGTTTATTAGTTGCAAACAGGTATGTTCAGTTTACTATTCACTAAAAACAAAAGTACGATCAGTGATTGTTTAGCACCTTCATGCACTACACAGGTCACCACAGAGGAAAACATAATTATGATTTTTTTTTTTTTCGGCCAATAGATCCTCCTAAAACCTACACGCTGGACCTTTTAAAAACTTGCTGGCAGAGTGGCTTAACCAACATTGTGCGAACTCATTTGGCAAGGGCTTGAATGTAACAGACGTTCATTTATATGTAAAAGTCCCACACTCCAACTTCAAAGCTTTAGTTACTAGTTATATTGCAGTTTCTTCTTATTTTTTTTATTAATAAATTATGATGTATTATCATGGATTAAGTTACCTGGCAGTACATAAAGCAGCTGAAATTACCTCTACTTTTAAACAGGTGTAACATTAGGCATGGTTACACATTAAAATGTTATTATAATTAAGTGGTAGTATATAAAATATTCAGAAAATGTCCATTCTACATGAGCTCTTTTATATTGATGCTAATACTTTTGTGCTTTGACTTAAGAATTTGAAGGCAGGACTTGTAGCTACTCTCTCTCTCCCACCACCAGTGGCCACAAAGACAACTCAAAATGCTGTTCTGAGTCTCCTGGATACATCTGTAAACAGGAAATGGTTTGCTAACGGAACAACTTTATGTGGCGATAATATGTCAGTGTTGTGTTTATTGCCGTTTGGTTAAGTTTAACTGGACACTGAGAACATTTCTGCCTGCAACGACATTTTGAAGACCTAAAACTGCTATTTGCAAAGTCTTCATAAGACAGGTTGGAACATTAAAGAAACCATTCACACAGGGAACAGCCATGGTTTTATCTCTTTTCAGCCCACAGCATCTCAAGCCCAGTGCAGTACCACCCACTTCCCAGCTGACTGGCAAATGTGTTTGAGAAGGCGTATGAGCGCCAGAGTGTGCTCTAAACGCAGAATGTCAAATAAGACTTTCATTCTGCGTCTACCTCTACATATCCACTTGTAACACACAGACTGATTGTGACAAATTGTCTGACCCGTGATGCTGACGTGTTTTTGAATGGCTTGCTTTTAAGAGCCTATTAAGCGTTCTCTGCACTCATAGTATTTGTTTGACACGATGAGAAAATGTTTTTGTCCTTTCATCCTCTCTCTCCTGCTACAATCAGGATCAGTTGGTTTCTTCTTTTGTTAGTGATGAATGAACTGAAAGCTACTGATGTGCAATATTTGTAGATTCATTTCTCTATGAATTAGTGAGGGTATTTACACCTCAGCTTTGCTAACGTTTTTCATCGTAGTGAGTTCAGTGTGACAGCAAAATGATTAATTATGATAAAAACAAATCACAGTGGAATGGAACATTGCGTTTAGATTGCACAGTTGGGGTTGGGCTTAATGAAAACAACACAAGAGACAGCTTTTATGATTGGGAACTCAAATATTGTTCGTGAAATAGAAACAGTAATTTACTGATGTAACGCATGTAAGTTGCACTGTGTTTGTATGTCCTCCCTCTACTTTAATGATTGCAGACATACCCACACATTTATGTGGACACTAAACATTACCTTGTTGACTTTAAAACTTATGATGCTAGTGACTGTATTGTTTTTCCTCTTGGCTGCAAAGTTGGTGTTTCAATGAACAGAAGGTGCAAAAATCATTTCTGACTAAATATGACGTGCTTCTGTTTGTTGTGTGTCTGTGTCTGTTAAATGAAGCAGCCTTACTTCAGGAACTACCAGAATATACGGCAAATAAACTGTGATGATGTACAGAGGACACAGGATCATTTGTGAACACACATATATGTCATGTTAC
The DNA here is from genome assembly GCF_017976325.1 of Chelmon rostratus. Taxonomy (NCBI): domain Eukaryota; kingdom Metazoa; phylum Chordata; class Actinopteri; order Chaetodontiformes; family Chaetodontidae; genus Chelmon; species Chelmon rostratus. Next base: position 30,076,035 of record NC_055659.1, on the reverse strand, counting down.
ATGTGAAGAAGCAATGAAATGCCATGATGTTCCAGGAATAAAGAAGAGTTGGAATATGCCAAGGCTGACATGAGTGCGTGCACACACACACGCCCGCACGTGCGCACACACACACACTAAATAGATCAGAAGTACAAAGCAAAAACTATTTGAAATAAGTGAAGAACAAGTACTTCAAAAGAGTATTTATGCACAGTACCTGAGTAAATATTACATTGCTATGCATTGCTATTTGTGTCAACAAGTATGGTAGCAACCCAGACCTGTCAACGTATGGGGATCGGCAGTCTTTTTTCTTTTGTGTCCTTGTGTTTCCCTGTTCCTCTGTCCCCCGTCTGTCTCTCCTCTGTCTGTCGTGTATGTGTATGTGTCACTGCAGGGCGTGGCTTACAGGTCTGGTCCGGTAATCATTAAAACCCATTGACTTGTTACTGAACTCCTGTCTCCCTCTAGCATTTGGGTTAACACAACCCTCTGTTTCTCCCGGGATTCTCTCGTATTTCACCCTTCTCTCCAGCTGTCCTCCCTTTTAAATGTCTTTCTGTAAATCTCCCATATTTTTAACTTTTCTTTAAAATAGAAAAAAAGGTTAAAGTTTGTACCACCAAATGAGGGGTTGTACCTGTACTTAAGTCGTCATGAAAGAAAGTCATGCTTTTTGTAAAATATGCCACACAGATTTTTGTGTGTCACATGGAGGGAAAAGCGACGTGAGACAATCTGCCAAGCATAAGCTTACCCAAGAGGTGCAGAAACATGCTCCACCAGTGACTGCATTTCTACTATCTCTGCCATCTATTTTCATATTCACCCTCTTCTACCAATTGTCTCACCTGGCAGCAACTTCTCTCAAAATCACAACTGAAGCATGATGTGCACATATACAGTAATACAGAAATAAAATGAGTGCTGAATTTATATGCCCTTTAGTATTTTCATTGATATAATGATGATTCTGACCACCTAATGTAGGAACTATAACTCAGTCCTTGTTGCTCTGATATTTCAAGGCCTGGTTGCCTGGTGGTGATTTTAGGATTCACTGTGTAGCCTCCTGTATTTTCAAATTCTAATGTTGACACAAGCTCAGTAAGTTCGTACACTATTCCAGAAATCATACATGAAGACGGTGAAGTGAAAGCTCCTCAGTTCCGATGAAGCCAGTGTCTTTCATCATGCACTCCCCAGAGTGCAGGAGAATCTCATGAGGACAGTGAAGTAGCATGACACCAAAATAACATGTTGACACTGACAGAAAATAACAAGACCTTTAGTGAGCACTGCAGGGGTGATCTGCTCTCACCAGTGCCCAGTGTGTGAAATATGGAGCTAACATGACCATACAGTATATTGTGTACTGTACAGCTGAGGCTTTGTTTGTTCCAGTTCAGCTCTCTAGGCTGCATGTTTTTATGTTTCTTCATTATATTTGTTCATAAATGTGCTACCACTATTTTTAAAAGACAGTATACACAAGAAAGAACATAATATGTGTTTAAGTGCAAAGAGTTGTATGTGAATATATATATATTTATATATACATACACATAATGTATATATACGTGTGCGTGTGTGTATATACATATAACCCTGTATAACTTTGTGAGCAGCTGCCATGAAAAAACTACAACTAGTAATTTTCAGCTGTCTAGTTACATCTATCTGCACTGTTTGCTCTTCTCTGCACTGCTGTTACAGTTTTTTACGATTGCTTACACACTGAAATTAAAAGTAACACACAGTTAATGAGACCTGACACTCAAGGAGCAAAACCTCAGCCCAGATCTGCACAACTATAAGCACATTCTCAGCCTCACACTTTTTGCAAAACACTGCACTCACTTCTCTACATTAGATGCAGAAACCTAACATGAAGTCACACATTTCAAGGCACTGCCTTTCAAAATACCACACCTGTGAACCGGCTGATCAAACACAGCTGTCAGGTGTAGGGACACTTAGGTGCTTAATTGTAAACACACCAACCAGGCGTAAGCACTATCCAGAGGTAACAGGTGAGTGTACCTGTCTCTCAAAAACAATGGAAGGCAACATTGCAGTCAGAGGGAGAAACACAGAGCTATTTTCATTCATTCTGTCTCCACAAATGTTTTTGCTGTGTTTGTGTAATATATTCTACTGTATTTAGAATCTGTTCTTTTCTGATTTTGAGTGCAAACTGCATGGATGTAGTGACTGATTTTATAATGTGGAAAGAATAACAGTTTTCATCAGTGTGTAGTACTGGACATCTGTGTTGTGTTTGGTCAATATATTCATGTACTTTACTCTCTGAAAACAAGTCAAACCCAGACTATATTATTAGAAAAGTGTTTTAGAGCACAGCAGTGTGTAACTGGTTCAAACAGAATCTGATCATATGTGTGCGCCATATGGTGACAAATTGGGTTTTTATAAATTATTGTATAGTTTTCATTTGTGTTGTATAGTGTTTCATTTTGCTAAAGATCTGAGCTGTTTTGCTACTTGTATGTGTGGCTGTGTTTTGACAAAATGAGCCATGTTTTCAAAATCGTGCTTTAGCAATTGTAAAAAACTGTAACACAGACATGTCAGAGCTGACACTTCAGTTCACTCATGGACCTGCCTCCTCTGTCAAACCACTGCATTTAGCCTGAACATCTAGGGCTTTGGGAAATGGTGTTCATTGAGCAGCTGAAAATCAGAAATACTGAATAAACAATGATCTTAGATCACTTTTTCTGTATGCACACAAAGTGAGCCACATGACATCACATTGAGCTGTTCCATGGCTGGATGTTTAGTTACCATCAAAGGTCAGTGGGACATCTGAGGCAGTGAGCAGAAGGTTTCCAGTGGAGATGGTTTTGCCTGATCAGTGCTCTTGAAAGGGGGCAGATTACTTCAACTTGCTTTTAAACTTGCTTAATGTTGTCTTCTCTCTCAGCAACCACTTACATCTGAAACTTGTAGGAGAAAACTTGAATGAGAAAACACACGTAACTCAAGCTGATCAATATTCACGTTTCTGTCCAAATGTTTCAACTAAAATTCCAGAAAAGAAAAGAAAATGTGGATTAATGTGTGTTTCAGTTCGCTACTGTTATGCAAATATTAGATGTTGGATGCATAGCTCTGATATGTAGTACAGCACAATCAGGTACATCATAGCCTTCTGCATTGCTGCAGTGGCTGTGTGTGTGTGTAGCTGGGTTCAGCATGGTGTTAAAGACTGCTCCTTTATGAACTTATCCTCCTGAACTGCAGTAGAACCACACAAGGCAGTTTTGAACAAAGTAATCCACAATACCGCACGACTCACTGCTTAGCTGTTTTTCTCATAATACAATTAAATAAATGAAGCCAAGTGATGACACTGTCAGGTTGGCTCTATTTTATTCAAATATACCAATACAGCATTAGATACTTGAATGAGTTTTAGTCTAAAACACTGTCCCCTCCATTGCTCCAGATGAGCCAGTTTCTTGGACATGAAGTGTTTTTACCCAAGAGATGGAACAACATAACCAGCAGGGACTGTGTGCTGACCTCTGACTGAGACACAGCAGTCTGTTCATGGCCAGTCACAGATATGTCTCTCTATCTTAACAGCTGCTGCCTGTTCTCTCCATTGATGGTAGAGTCACAAGTCAGGATGACATCTCAGTTTGTGTGATTTACACCAGCACCTCGCTCACTGCCCGCATCTATACCACAGCACACCACAGGAAGCTCAGTCAGAGTGTTCCATTAACCATCTATCATATTGTGATATGCTTTAGGAAGCACACTTTCATTACATACTGATAGAAATAATGGATCATTCTGCAAACAAACAAGTGCTGGGGTCAGAAAGTTATTTATAATACAAACCAATCAGTTAGTAAATCCATATACAATGGTGATCAAACAGCTGACTGACTATCATTTCCATCATCATGCCCCATAGCTACCAGGACACAAACAGGTAGGAACAGTAGTTAGTCAGTTGAACATTTGTTTTTTAAAGATTGTTCTGACAATGAAACACGTATTTTGGGAAATATGTCTATTTACTTACTTGCCAAGAGTAAGAGGATAAGATCATACCACTCTCATGTCTGTTTGTCGGGGCTGGAGCCAGAAATCAATAAGCTAAGCTTATCTTAGCTTATTTTAGTTTCACGTAAAGCCTGGATGCAAGAGGAACCAGCTAACCTGACTCCGTCAAAAGTTCAAAATTACACCTACCAACACCTTTAAAAGGTACCAGTCAGGATACTGTATCTCATTTGTTACGTTCAAACACACAAAATACAAGAGTGACGAGTGGCTGGTTTACAGAGAGTTACTGTATGTACTGGAAGTACTTCTTGGCAAACAGCGACCAGACATAGTGATTTCCTGGAGTCTTATCAGGTTGCCTGGCAACCTCACAATGACATCGAGGTTCTGATAACTCTCTTTGCCATTTCATCACTAAATTCCCTTCTGAGAATTTCTGATGTGAGAAATCAATCTGTGTAGATTTCAAATATTTGCAGTTTTACTAAAATTGATGGCGAATTGAAAAAGTGCTGCAATGTTTTTGGAGTTGAGAAGCTCCATAAGTGCCTGCGGAGACATCTAGCCAGCCAGCCAGTCACACTCACAGACCCTGCTTACCCAACAGTCACACAGACCACTGCAGCCAACACAGCAGACTTCAGCAACAACAGCAGAGGAAAGCCAGGCCCACAACTCAAAGATATTCTTCACTTTTGTGCTGAAATTAATGACTGTAGTGAAATATTGCAGCGACTGCCACGGGGGGAAATGTTCACAATATGACCAAACCAGCATGGGCATGAACATGAACAAAAATACCATCAATCAATAAGTTTTATGAAACACAGCCAGTTTGACTGAATACCAGGAGCACAAGCTCCAACTCATATAATATTCAGTGAGGTACTGCGACAAAACACTGTCAATCTGTCTCCTTCTAATCTTCTGATAGGTGTAACTCATCTCACAGGTAAATGCTCATCTTTCAGAAATTATTTTTTTTACAGCATAAGGGGAAGCGACACAGTAGTGGTGGTAGCAGCCTTGTTACTGCCACTCTCCAAAACCAAAAAAGCGGCTAAGCCTGGCCTAGCAGACTTCAAGATAAATCATTTCAGCAGTTTCATGCTGCTTACTCCTATAAAACACAGGCTGGAGTATATAGTACAGTACGTACTGTATGCAGGAGGGTGTAGCACATACTGCATACGCTGATAGTACGTGGTAGATGGTTCCAAATACACCCCTAGCCTTGCTTTCAGTTTTACATTTTTGCCTTAAATTGTTAGAATGATATGCAACAAATGTCTCCAGCCAGATCTGAGCCAGGGTTCACAGTTCAGTGGTCTGTAATCATGCAGCTATCAGGACGCCCCAATGATTACTCTTTATATCATGACCACGAAGGCACTAACGCACATGATCAGTGACATCGTCCTCAACGAAGACGTTTATGGGCTCTGCAAGCAGTTTTCATTTGAATCAATGGCCTTGGATGAAGATCAGGAAGGATGAACGATTGCAATGAGACACTGTGGTTACTTCAAACTGTGCGTACATTTCTCTGTTTAGTTTCAAAATGTGGTTGAATGATAAAATGTCTGATGTCACAGCTCCTTCATTATAAACAAAATAGAATTTTACACTGTGGTATTATATTCTGCATGCTTTCACAAACAGAAGTTGCTACTTGCTATCTCAACAGCACTGTCACTGTGTGCCAAATGATCCTCGTGCATGAATTACAATACTGTGGTTACTTACAACTACATGCTAGCCAGCATAAACTCTATGGTGACTGTATTTGTCCAAATGTTTTGATGTGTTTCTTTTCTCTATTGGCCAAAAAGGTAAGTGATGGAGTTTTAATATGTTCGAAAAGAAATATTTTAAGTTTCTACATAGTGAATTTGTAGCTTCTACTTTAAGAGACTAGGAGAGCTGGGAGAGTACGCTGCTTTTTAAATTTTACCAAATCATTCACTGTGGAGCTGAGAAACTGATGTAACTATGAATTACACTTTAAAGTTTAATAGCAGAATCAATAAAAAGTTGTTTGAGTTAACTCTATGAATGACACACAGGTACAAACACTGATTTTGACTGCCACAGTAATGAATCCCGGTCTTGGGTCTGTGTCATGGGAATGTGCACATATGTTCATTGCCAATTGATCAACTTCCTCAAACAGATATGCATGTGTTAACAGATATGCTTCCAGAGCACAGTGGCACCATGCTGGAGATGCGACAGAGCCACACTGCAGTCAGAGCTCAATGCAACCACATCCAGTGGACATACCAAACATGTTTGAGTCCTGCCTTTCAAATATATATATCCCACTATCTCATGCACATCTGGCCGGTAAGATACTTTATCTGTCTGCACCTACCTGGTGTGGCTCACCGTTTGCAACTTCCATACGCAATTACTATGTATTGGGCTGAGTACTGCCAAAACTTCAAACTTAGTACTACAGAGCAATACAGCTGAAGCGATCCCTGGGTGTAGACACAGATGGAGGACTGCAGCTGACATGCTACGTAACACTACGTAACTGGTGTAGACAGGGTGTAGGCTCAGAGCCACACTGTCACTGACTGCCTGCAGCTCCAGCACAGGTAGCTCCTCCTGCTCAGAAACAATGTGAACGTATCTTCAGCTCTTTTTCATTCTTCTGCTTCCTTCACTTTTCATGTGTACAACAAAGTGCAACATGTGACACCTGAGAATTATCTGATTGTCTCTGTCGTGATCTGCAAATCATTCACATAGGGTTATCACATATACAGGTACAACCAAGCCAATACAATTGTCTCATATACCTCAGGTTATATTCTGTATAATGACACTTTCTTCATAAAGATCACGTCAAAGCAGATATACTCTATAAAGACACATTCCTCCCAGATGGAGGATCATTCAGTGGCACTGGTGAGTGGTGTGAAGGGGCTGTTTCTCCAGTGCAATAGATTGTTCTAATAAGAGCTCGGCCTGAGACTAGCAGAAGGAGGGGACAGCCCTGATGCTTCTGCACCCTGAGGCTATTCACATATGCAGGAGTACAATGGGTGGAAAGAGCATGGGTACACATGCTCTCTCTCTCTCTCCTCTTCAGCCTCTCCTAGTGCTGCCAACCCTGTCTGTCGTTACTTTGAATTAACACATTTCATCGCAGCTTAGCTCTGTGCTAATCATTCCAGGATGTGAGTGGCAGCAGGAAACAAAGTGTTTTCGATCAAAAAGCGATGTAAAGTGGCTGTTTGGTCTGGTGGAGTTGCTGTCATGCCTCTGGTGGATGCTCTGTGCGCAGTGAGGTAGTGTCACTGCCGCCTCAGACTGCGCTTCATCCATCACGGTCGATCAGCTACCTTTTCAGATAAAAGTAGGCTATGAAGGTTTGGATCCTGGTGTGATGTGCACTAAATGTATGCTTTTTGAACAAGATGTCTCAGATTACAAGGCTGGGGGAACGGAGTTACATGTGTACTTTCTTGAATATTCGACTAAAAAGCAGGGAGCAACATTGTGCGACTACGGAAGCAACAGTTGGTGTCATGTATCTTAGTGATTCCTTCCAGAAGTGACTGTTGGATTTAAAACACAGCTTTTGAAGTTGAATCTGGCTTTTGGCTGCTTTTTCACTCTGATCTTACCTTCTGCTGCCTTCTGGCCATATCCGTAGGCTGCTTTGCGTTGAACGGATAGGCGATGCAGCGCATCACAAACACATACAGCTGGAGTCTCTTTTTCTTCTCCTCCTCCTCTCTCTGCATCTTCTCCAGGTCCTCCTTCTCCTTGTCGCTGCCCACCGACGGGCTGGGGCTGGAGGGTCGGCCGCCGCCGCACCCGCGGCCGCGGGGCTGGAGCCCTCCGCCGCCGTGGCCGTCGGCGGCTCGGCCCGGGGACAGACGGGCTCCTCCGAGGCTCTTCGGGGCCGCCACCTCTTTGTGCTCCACCTCCAGGATCTCATCCCCTTCCTCCTCGCTGGAAGACGGGTCCAACATGCTAAGCAAAGGTAAAACTGGAAAAGTAGAAAAGAGATGCCGATCAGCTCCTGGCAGCCACAGAGATCCAGAGAAGCAGCTGTGGAAGCCTAACCCTGACCGAGGAGCGGATCACACTGTTGCTCTGCAAGAAGAAAAAACTGCCGTCAGACGAGTCAGTCTCCAGAAGGAACACGAAGGTGCTGTGGAGTCTGGTTGGATGCGTGATTTCGCAGCCTTTCAAGTCGCCAGTCAGTAGCACACAGGAGGGATTTGTCATGAGAGCACATATAAAGGGGGAGGGGTCGCTGGGAGAGACAACAGGAGGAAACGCTGATCTGCTGCCTGCGGGAGGAAGAGGCTGGGCTCGGAACTGACCGCGGTGCTGAAACCTGATCCCCGGCTGCTCTGGGATCAGTTTGATTAGGCTTAGAACACAATAGATGAGCGGCCACCTGATGATCCAGCTCAGTCAAAAGAAGACAGGAGATAGCATCAGATCGGAATTAAAGCGGCTTGGCTTTCACAATAAAAGCTTCACTACTGCTTTATAGTGAAGAATCAATTGAATGATGACCAAATTATTTAGGCTGTTTAATGAATTAAAACCTACCTAAATCCACCTTCCTAATCTATCTGCTTACCTATAGCCTATACTTCATACAGATTGTAGGGATATTGGGATCTACACCTTGCTGTCATTTTTGTACACAGACATATAATAAAAGGCCTCCAAAAATATGTACAGCTATGATGTTTCAACAGACATCAGGTAAGCAGGTGTGAGTGTGATATCAAGGTCTACCATTAATTATGGCTGGACGGTGGCTAATATTAACATTAGCAATTAGTATAAGTGATTAGTGTCATAATCTGGAACAAGGGGGAAACCCTTTTGACTGAAAGCTTGGAGGCTGGAACCAACTAGGTACGAAAAGGTTAGCCCAAATGGTGAAAAAGAACATCACAAAACCAAACATCACAAAACCAAACAAAAAAGTTACTGTGTTTACCAACACACACACACACACACACACACACACACACACACAAATGTAACACCAAGACCCAACACAAATGAACTGCCACTACCACAGCGCAAAGTGGACACCATGTGGTCTTCAACCACATACACAAGTGAAACACAAACTGGCATGATGACCTGTGAGGCCACACCCACCACTCTAAAATCCAATGATCTGTAGTGTGACCACATGTCTTCCACAAAAAAGGTCTCATCACAAGTAATCTAATACATTTAAATACACAACAGCAGTAACACATACGTGACCACACCAAAAAGTTGACCGCAACAACAACACACAAAGTGGCCACACTGTGGTCAACCACAACACCAACTAAGACCTGAGGAGCAACCCATAAGTGACCTAACAAATGTGGAGTGCAGTTACCAGAGCAAAGATCACAAACTACAGGTCACTGCGCACAAACAGAGAGAGAGGCACCCAACCTGCACAACCAAGAACTAGCTAGTCTTCAGTGGCTTGAAGAGCTTGAGGCACCTTTAAACTCTAAGCTCAGTGCATCACTGAACACCAAGGATGTAGTCAAATGCAATACACTGAAGTGTGCACCCACTCAGGAATACTACCAAAAATAAGAAAGGCAGCAAAGAATCAGAATCTTCTTGATTGTTTGCACATACAAGGAACTCCGGTTTAAACACTGCACTCAATGTAGTTGTATAGGAAAAAAACAGCTCATATACAGCTCAATGCGGACAAAAGATGCATAAATATGAAATAAACAACATATACAATGAAATTTACAATGTGCAGATATTCATGTTGATATATGTTGATACAGGAACAGCCAGTGGCTCTTTTGATGTCAGAGGGTTAGTGACACTGTATGACTAGCTACCTGTTCATCAGGGTGATGGCTTGTGTGAAGAAACTGGTTTGTGTCTGGTTGCCCTTCCAACCTGCTGGTTGTCTTACCAGTCAGAGTGCTGAAATAAGCAAGCAGTAACAACCACAAATGATCTGACAAAAGAGATGACCACAGCACTCAAATCAATTAGATACACACAAAAACTCACACACATTTAACCCATCAATGTTCATACCTAGACAAGAGCCCATATCATGCTATGACCTAGCCTCTGGGAAACCCTAGCACAACATGAAAAATGAGACTCTGTCTTCCCAGCTCTCAAGAACCACCAACAACAAAGACTTTGCAGCCATTTAAAGGTTTATTTAAAATACAGAAAGATTTTGACTTGAAGTGGAGACAGGAGAGGCTGCAGGAGCTGAGAGAAGCCGTCTGGAGGCTGGAACCAATCAGCTCCCTGGAACAACCTACACACTCAAACTTTCAATCATTCACTCAATCAATCAGCCAAGCTCACCTACAGCCCATCACATCCACACACACATCCACACACACACACACACACGCAGGTACCACAGCAAAGAGAGGCCACACACATGCATAGGAGATTAAAGCCCTCTCTAGAGCCAGTGGACAGAAACATTGCGGTACAACACATGACTCTATGGAAGAGAAACTGCTTCCTCTGTAGATATAAAGAGCTCATGTAATGAGTGTGTTGCACCGGTCTGAGAGTGTTTCATTCTGAGAGCACTAAACAGAAAACAAAGTTGTTTCTAACAAAGGGCTTATATGTAATTGTGGCTCCTTGTCATGTGTCAGATGTCTATGAGAAAAGATACTTCCCCTCTAAACCTCTCACATGGTTTCATTTAAATAACTGAGATAAATGAAAAAAAACAATAAATTAAAACAGATGTGTGTGTCACAGCTTTGTTTTTTCTTCCTTCTTCTCCCATTAATCATCTCAGATTTATCTGGTGATCTTTTGGATGTGCCCCACCCCTAGGTTTGGAACCACTGGACTGAACTACTGAACTCTATTTATAAACTAGGTCCACCTCAACCAGCTACGACAGTAAAATACTGATTACACATTGATACGTCAGTCTCAACAATAATATAATATATGCCATTATACTGTATATTAACAAATGTCCTGAATTGTGAGTACCATTACTTTTTATAGTCTAAGTAAATTTGAGCGCTAATAATAGTTTTACTTAAGTGGTATTTTGAATGAAGGACTTTTACTTGTAATGGAGTATTTTTATATTCTTCCACTAGTATTCACACAACAGCAGTTCCCAAAAAGTTGTGACACTGTGTAAAATGTGCAGTAAATAGCAACAGAATGAAGTCATTTGCCACCAAGCTGTGTTTACGGTTTTACAAAGTGTTCCCAGTACCATGTAGTAATATCCTGTATACAATCGTGTTCACAAAGTGGTGAACCACCCAGGATGCTCCTTTCACACCCAATCATACTATCACCTGTTACCAATCAACCTGTTTACCTGTGGAATGATCCAAACAGGTGTTTTTGGAGCGTTCCACAACTTTCCCAGTCTTTTGTTGCTCCTGTCCCGACTTGTTTTGAATATATCAAAGCAGCAGCATCAACTTACAGAACAATGGTGATGCAGAAGCAGCATTGGCAGCGCAGAGGAGGAGCTGGACATTAGCCCATTTATCCGTAAACAGGCTGCCAGTAAGACAGTAAGAGTGCTTTGGATAGGTAATGCAGAGAGTAGGGCATGTCATAAATTAATCCAGCACTGCAGAGAGAGACTGCCTGCCTTTGCTCCATTGTAGAGATGCAAAGAACGTGATACAGCTTCCAAAGAAAATACCTGCTAGGAAGAAAAATATTCACTACTGTATATTGGTGAGAGAACAGGTATGAGAGAAAAGTCCACTCACTGCATGAAAAAAAAATAGTCTGGGGATGGGGATGCAGGTAGACACATCAACCACAACCTCCTGGATTACTTTACAGTATCCTCCTGCTACTACTGAAATGAAACAAGTTGGTGTTGAATGTCTGAAGAGGCAAAACAGAACACTGGGACATCTGAGAGTGAGGTCACATCAGTGGCAGCGAGGCATCAACCGCAACACAGATGTCACACACATAGGAAGCAGTGGTAGAATTACAATATGCAGAAACAGAATGACAATATTAAGTAAATAAAGTACCGTTATATAAAATTAAGTAAATATAAAGTGTAATAAGTTACAGTTTCAGACAGGAGTGTAAAGGTGTTTGGAGTTAAATAAAGAAATGTCACTCAGAGAAGACATTAAGTAAATTCCGGGTCAATCACTCGTCGAACCAGAACTACAAAACTTCCTCTATACCATGAAGACCTGGAATAACAATAGATTACACTTCTACACAAGAGGAAAACCTCAAGAGTACCATTCAGGGACAAGCAACAAGACATGCTAAAAGAGGATGCAAGTAATCATAGACAAAGCATGATGAAAGAACACTTATGAACAAAGATGGGGAAACATTGGCAAAGACCTGCATAAGAGACAGATGGATGAGCACATACAAGAGAAGAGAAGAGATTAAGCAACAAACCAACTGAATCAATAAAAAGGCCTGGATTTTTACCACGTTAACATGTAAATTAAGCACTGTGGTGCACTTTAAGATGAAAAGAGTTGATGAAAACAGTCTTCAACTTGTTTTGTCAAGTAGCAAGTGCAACTTTTCAGCTTGACTAGCTTGTTCATTAGCAGTAGCTTGAGCCATATTCATGTGCTCCTTACTTCTTCCATGTTTATCAAGTGACTGAGGATCAAAATTCTTTGAGCCTGTGCAAAACACACCTGTTTTGTCTGCTCGATGTCGATGTGAACGACATATCTCGTACCACATTTCGCTGCATTTATCATTAGCAACACATCTCAGAGCCACTTTTGAAAGAAAAGTCTTTTCCTCTGCTCAATTTCAGTTTGACATTTATTTGTAGGTTGCAGAATGCCAGAGTAGCTGCTTTATGGACAACAAATATTGTTTTTTGGACTCCTCTCATAGTGGGTTATTTCATTGTGTTGACAAGAAATGTAGGTAGATGAGAAATGTATACTGATGACCAGTGACAGTTGCTGCCTTCTTGTTCTGTTGAGCTTTATGATGATTGGTAGCCTTATCTGTTGCATTACCACCATTGTCACATTTTCTCATTGTCATTGTCTTCATCATTGTCACAGTGCAAAGGCAATCCCATTCATAACAATATCCATTCTATAACCCAGACCCAATTCAGTGGCACATTTTGAAACCAGTGGACGTTAAGCATTTCTGTTTTTTGCCACACATGCATACCTGTTATACCATGTTATACAATATCAATACATTTACCTAATCCTGTAGCTCATACCCTGCAGTGTATTATACAGTACTATATCATCAGTAGGCGAGGGGGGATGAGGGGGATGCCATCCCCCTTGTTGGCAAAATGCAAGTTAGAATCTATGGTCCCAACCATGGCTCAGAATTGCCATTAGCCTAACTGTGCTGTATGATAAGTCTATGTTTCCATGGAAATGAAATGACATGTAGCAAATGTGAATACTGTTGCAAAACATTTTAAGAAAGGACGCCAGTGGATGTTTGGGTCAACAAAGCATGTGACTTTGACAAGGGAGACTGCAATTCACAATCTGTCACACACCATCAGTCAGCATTGTTTCTCTTGGCCTGTTGTTTAAAACTAACTACAGTAAGTAGTTGTAGTTGCCTAAACAAACATATATGAATACTGCAGCTAGCGGATCATGAGTCATTTTTGGAACAGGATTGGGAGGGATAAGTAGGCATCACGCCTTCTTGGTGGAGTTCTTTGTTCGTAGGTTAACAGCAGGTGGTGACTCCATTTTGTCTCCACGCTCTCCAGGCTACCAGTGGGAGTTACAAAACATGGGACTGCAGTGCAGGCAGAACCCATTCTAAATTTGGAGAAGAGGAAAAGTTGTTGTTTTTCATTCAACAAGTTTACAAAAGCATGCACATCCAAATGTGATAACTACTAGGTGCTGGACGTTCTCTGCTCAGGACGCCATTACTCCACTTTAACCTTGCATAGCAAAATAGTTGCTTCTTGCTATATTAATTTTCAAAATCTCATAAACAAAACCTTTAAACCTTTGCAGACAAAACAAGCCAGCAAACATGTCAACTTTAGCAACTGAACCAAACATGCTAACCAATTCAACATTAATCAGATTTTTAAAAACAAATTGAGAAGAAAGCAACATTGATCTATAAACTACCACAGGTAATGTTACCAGCCAGCAGTGACTAACACTTAGGCCTACACTGTAACAATAATGTAACTGACATTATTCAGAGTTTTAGCCGCTTAACCTGCATGTGCTGCATGTGACATGACTTAGGGGTGTGTGCAGGATTCTCAGGATTGGGTTTCATAAGTTACATAACTCGTCAAAGACACTGCCCAAATAAATGCAGAGTGCTTCTAATTTACCACTCGTACATCATTTGATTATCACTTTTTTTTCACCTTTGCATGTTTTACTGTGCTCCTTCACGCAAAATCTGCAAATGCAGGAAGCCCATCACTTGTAAAATGTCACTTGACTCTTGTCTTGTAACACAATTTGCAAATAAATACAGACTGATTTGTATCTGTAAATCTGGATCTGTGCTTCTAAGTTACCACTCATATCCCCGTTGTACATCAACTTAGCATTTTTCAATGGCAACATATTAATGAATCTCAACAGATTTGTATGGATCATTTTGAGAACAATTACACAAAAGCAGTGAAGGCAAGGGCTTTCCAGTAGATGGCGGTAATGCAACACTTAAGGATGCCAGCCACTATTAAAGGATAACTTTTGTTTTTTTCAACCTGGTCTTTTTTTGTAGCATTAAATACGACCATTTAGACACCCAGACAACTTTGGTGGCATTTGGAGTCGTTTTGAAGAAATTAGCCACAGAAGAGCGGCACGTATATCCGTATAATGCGAGTAATTGGGGCACCCGTGCGTAGCCTCTATAAACGCATAATCTGCGGCGAAACTCGTTCATATTCCAATATTTTGTTATGATATGCTGGCGCTATTCCCCTCTGAGCCCGTGGTGGCATGTTATCAACATCCAGCATCTCTAGACAACTACTTCTGACGTGGATGACGTCATTTTCGAGCGACGCGCGCTGCGAGCAACCAGCCACCACACGGCTAACTCTGCGGCGGTCGGCTAGTTTAGCTGTAGTTTGCGACTGTTATTTTTCACAAAATGGATGAATATTTTTCCGACTCTGAGGTGGTGGACGATGACTTTTTTACCGTTTGAGCCAGAGTGCACGGACAAGGAGCTCGTTGAAAGGAGGACGCGGAGGCAGAGAGAGGAACAGCTGGTCAAACAACAACAAACGGCTGCGCGTCCACGAGACGGTAGCTGGTGGTGTTCTTGTGGACAATGTTCATCGATGACAACAGAGGAGGATATGTTAATCGATGACAACCTGACCTGACCTGCTACAAAACAAAGTTAACAAGATAATCATTATCAGCATAGCAATAGCTGCCTAATTTGCTTAGCTCATAGCTTGTTGGCTGGTTAACCTAAAAGGGTCTTTCTGTGAAAAGTTAGCAACCTTTGTTGGGATTCAATCACAATTCCAATGTTTCTCCATCATCTTTGTCACTTGATACATAGTATTTCAAGAGATATGTTTTAGCTTTATCAGGCTTATGTCAGTCTCCATGGCCTGTGAAGCATTCAGGCTCTGTACGAGAAAAAGGGATGTTCTCTAGCAATGACCACAACACATGCAGTGAAGTGCTACATTTGTTTGCTACACTGTTAGCCTTAAAGGGAAATCCACTGCAAAGCAACAATTTTGTTTACTTTAGATTTGTTCTTTTTCACTGAACTCATGAAACTTACTGAATGTTCTCATTTAATCAACAATGTAACATTTACTTAGATAAACAGGTCTCTCTAATCTGTCATGTTAGGTTTGTTGCAATAGATACACGCCTCAATGACAACATTCACTTGTGTTTTATATCACTTTTCAGTAAGTTCCCGTGAACAGTGGTTGGCCTGTTCATGTCAGAGATAACTGGCCAATGAGATTCAGTCCATGCGGGTCCAACCTCTGTACAGGTCAGTCCCAGCCCAAGAAGATAACTGTGAACCCCACCCAGAAATCAGTGCTCCTTCTGACAGAGATCCTGCGAGAGCTCTGTCACTCTGAGCCCAGCACTGCCTTGCTTTACCTGTGACCTAAATAAATTCTACATCTGAAGATGTCTTCGGCTTGTTCTTTGGCTTCCATCTAAAGAATCGGGTTAACACTGGTGGTGCTAAGTTCACTTTCGTCAAAATAGAGCTGCCAATAATCAGAGTTGGTTTCTCAACAGGTGTGGCACTGAGGGGGAGAGACTGGTAGAAAGTTGAACTGGTTGGTGGTGAACCATGGGATTCAGCTTAGGGCTATGCTTCCTTTGGACAGTCTTCAGACTGCTGGGCAGAAGCTGCAGTTGGTTGGTCAGCACATGCTACTGGGGCCTGGCTAACTACAGCAGCTAACAATTGAGTTTCCATGGTGAAGAGCAGAGCTTCCAATTCACAAAGCATTCAATGTATTCAATGTACCAGTATTACTAAAGATGGCAGAGAAATATCTTAACATCTGACACATCTAGCAAGAGAGAGACAGATTAAGAGGGAGAGAGAGAAGCCATTGCTAATTGCTAAGCTAAGGTGGATAGCATAACAGACAATCCCATAAACAGCAGTGGGATTCGTGAGGAAGTCACTAAAAGAGGGATCGCTATGAGTGCTTGAGCAGACCTAATATAAGTTTAAATGTGTAGCGGTTGATTATCCACTGTAGCATAGAGTAAAGCAATTTTAAAGCTAGAGCAGCAGAAGTATACCACCACTAATACAGCAACCGGACACAAGATAATACGTTTACCTCGGCACATCAGCAACAACTATTCACACTATTGAAATGACAAATCTATGGAAGCATAATGCATTGACTTAAGAATTGTTTTACTGAATTAACAACATTATTATGTCAGGACTCTGAGAAAGTTTTTAATCAAAAAAATCTGCTCTTTTTGTCTGAATTAACAAGATTATTATCTCAGAATTTACAGGTTACAAGAGTGCTGAGTAATGGAAAAGGTTAATGATGGACTATATGAATTAGTTTGAGTCAAGCGTAGAGGCTGTATTATATGTAGCTCTAGTTGTGTCTGTGTTTTGTGTCTGTGCTGACACAGCGGATTGCGAGCTGTAGTTTCTCCAGTAAACATTAGTTCCTCCTGCCTGGCCTGCTGCTCATTGTCTTGGTTAATTCATCTTTCTGCTTCCTGCCTGGTCCACCTCCACAGTCTGTGGCCTCTTCTTCAAAAAAGGGGAATATTAATATTATTTACAATGATTATCAATGAGTGTGAGTACAGTATGTGTGACCTGTCCTTATTTCATTTACAAGTGTTTTGCTGTAATGGAAAAACATTTTCATCATAATCTGTCTGCTGTATACTATGATCAAAGTTTTATCATCTGTTCTGGTGTCAGTCTCTCGGGTGTTAACCTCGCCTGCTCATGAAACACTAACCGAGGCACACAATTCAAGGAAAATGACATGGCTACTAAAGTGAAAGCTACTGTATACATCCATGTGAAAGGTCATTCAGTAGGGATATGACACAATAGTTGAACGATTGTAGCAGTTCTGGGATTAGACCAAATTTCTAGCTAGTTTTTGTGCTGCTTCTCAGGGGACACATCTGGCTACAAAAAGCCCACAAAGCTCCTCTAGGCAATGAGAGATGATCCCAAACGCTGACTAAAGATTGATTTCATTTTCAAAATGAATTATTCTGAAAACAGTATTGGTCTTAGTTAAGATAGTTGGTTGGTTGTAGCTCACTAAATTTATTAGGTGGCAAAGATGACAGAGAAATTGCTATTGCTATGCTTACCTAACTCATGAGACTTATTTAACTCCATCTGAGTCATATTCCAAGTCAGTGGTCGATATATATGTATACATATACAGTATATTATATGTATTTTTAATTTATGAATTCTTTTACAAATAAATGGTTTGGATGATTTATTAATACATGTTTGGATAGGTATTTCACCTCAGTGCTATATATACCAATGTCTCCATTGTTCACATAGAAAAGACAGAATGAACATAAAAATAGGGGAAAAAAATGAATTCAAAATAAGATGGAGAATGAAACCCACTTGATAATGATGGTAAAAGTGAGACAGAATAAGGATGAAAATAAAAATAAAGACAATGCATAACATGAGATGGAAAATAAAACCACAGAATAAAATAATACAGGTAAAAATAGAATACAACAAATACAAAATACAACAATTTTAAAGAAGTGCAGCAGTGCAGAAGCACGAGGCAAAGCACAAAAGTTTATTCGGCCTATATCAGTAAGTCATAGCTTGTTAAAAGCTTAAAGCCAAAAAAGATAAGTGTTAAGCTTAGGTTTTAGAATATTAGAACAAGTACAATCAGCTCTGAGAATTCCTGCATAAACAACAATCACTATCTTGGGGGACCGATAAAATGTAATGATGAGCACTGATAATTCTGCTCTGAGCTCAAGAGCAAGAGATTCAAATCATGTAAATTCAACCAGGGCAATGTCATTACACACAAATTGTTTAAAAAAAATAGCTGCAGTCCCTCCTCCTTTTCTGTTTTGTCTGACTGACTAATAAAAATTATAATTTGGAGAACAAGACCAGCGTTGCCACACCAGTAATGCTGTTTAGCCCCGACAGAGACATCCTCTAAATGTCTTGGGCAATGTTAAACAGTGGGTCTGGCGAGGCCTTCTGACTGTGCAGGCTGACCTTGGCGCCTATCTGTGCATTCTTGCTTTAGTACAGCATGCCAAGAGCATGTTGCAGGTTGGTGCCGAGCAGTATGCAACCAGTGATGTTTTGGATGTAACCCACCCAGTCTTTGCCATTCTTACATACTTGGTTAATGAGTCCCCAGTAAAAATAATCTCTTGCTTATCAGGTGTGGGTTTACCATCGGTTTGGTGCCAGTGCTGTGCCAGTAAGAAACATCATTAACGAAGGTTAGTTTGGCAGCCTCAACAGCTGATCCACTGGCGTTAGAACACGTCCAGGTGAGTGTGTCAGCCAAATCTGTGCCAGGGTGCTCCATAGCTGAAGTAGTCATGTCTATAAAAGTATGTATAGAGGCTGCTAAAGAGTCAATGAAATACTCATTTTGATTATGAGGCAGCGTTTCAATCTTTTTGTCAAGCTGTGCAATCAGTCTCTGTTCTCTACCAAGCTCTCAGTCAGTCTCTGTTCTCTACCAAAAAATAAAAATTTGGTGGTAGCCTTCTGTTTCTTTCATTTAAGACCCTAAGGATATCAGCAAAATGCGCAATATTACATAGCATTTAGTGTTTTGTATATTTTATTCTTCTGTGCAATAGTAGTAACACTGTTTATTGTTATTTTTAATTGAAAGGCAGCTTACATTGTTTTGTTTTTTTTTCCATAGCTACTGGGCCAATACACACTTTTTACATATTTCATATGTACTTACATATATCTTTTTTCTACATATTTTATTTTTCTTTTATATAGTCAAATTCCATTTTGCTTGTATAATATGTACATATACTGTACATAGTCTACTTTTTATTTTGTATTCTGTTTTTTTTTTTTTTGGAATGTTCTCTACCTCTGCTGTTATTTATTTCTTCCCACTGCTGGGATAAATAAAGTTTTATCTTATCTTATCTTAAAATAATTTCAGTAAAGCAAGGAGCAAGCAGGAGAAGCCTCTGCTCTGCAGGAGAGCAGAAAGTACTTTTAGACTCTCCCTCTGTCGTAGTCTACAGGATCCCACTCAAACCTTTTTCTTTTTGGAAGCAGTGCTTTCCTTTACCATGTCATTTTTATTGTGCTCACACCTCCTAGAGGTTTCTCAGTTTATCTGGATCTGTGAAGTCACCAGACAGTTCTGGCTCGTGATATCTCCACTCATACTTGAGTTGGCAGGGGAATATCTGCCAATATCTGCCATCTTGGTTGAGTTTCGTGGACACTTCCTGGATTGTTAAAGCCGTCAAATCAAATGGGTATTTGTTGAGTATGTGAATGTATCATTGTGTTTACTGATGACTAGGCCTTTGATGATCCTGAGACTGCAATAGATTCTTTTAACCAGCATGTAATCAATGAGCTTCATGGTAGAATATTGTATTTTTCCATTTGGAATATCTGTCGCTCTCATGGAAACTCCAGACTTTGCTTCCACAGTACTGCAGAAGAGTGACTCTTTCAGAATAATCCGTGAGTTTTCCACTTGGTAAACTCAAAAGTTTTAGTGCCATTTGGTTCCATTGTAGTGACATATGTGTGTGAGCGGAGTGGCCCTCCCTCTAAAAGAGCGTGCTGCGCCAATCAAAAGTCATGCAAAAAAATAATAATAATAATAAAATACATGAGAAAAACTGAAAAATAGCCTTCAGTAAACACACAAAGTAATGGAGTCCGCACACTAGATAGTGCTCCCATTCTTTACCAAACTCCAATCCAATGGAATTCCAATAATTATAATTGAATTTAAGAAAGCAATTTTAAATTTACATGAAATGCAAGATAAGCCAAAACAAACTATAGACAAATCTGATGCTTAGATCAAGCGTACTGTCCAAAATACTGGAGTGTCATTTTAACTTCTTTCCAAAAAAATCCTATATGTACCTGAACGCAGCATGACGTACCAGGTCATAAAGGCGGTGGGAGACGTGCGCGTGGCCATGCGTACCGAAACCCGCCCCTTTACAACAACCCCCCAACCGACCGAGTGTCTGCTATTGGATCGTTTCAGCAGTGCCGTAACGTCCGAATTTGAGTTCACTGGATAAATACAGCTGTAAAAATCACAATTTCACGTCGAGGCTGTATTTCCTCTGCTGCCTGGTCCGGCTTCTGCGCCGCTCTCTTGTTAACTTGCTGCGAGGAGACGGAGACCGAAGTGACATTTAACGTTACCTGAATTCATTCATCCACAGCGACAATGGCAGCACAGGATTTTAATTTCTTGCTTGCGACGGATTCTTACAAGGTGAGTGGACCGCTTCTTCTTTCCTTTTGCGGCATCTGTTCCCAAATGTAAATACATTACATTTATTTTGACATACGGATAGCTACATATTCGGTTCGGTGTTTCACCAACCTAAGTTAGATACCACTGCACATCACCAGAGACGTTAGCCGTTGCATTTTTGTTTTGACTGTACTACAACGTTGTAATAGATGACTGTATAAACTCAAAGTGAGACACCAGCGGTACCGTAAGTTATCTACACCGTATGGTGTGTATTGTTGTTATTAGTAGACCCTCCACTTCGTTAAAACTACGAGCAGGGGTTACAGGGGGTAGAGTCCCAATCGCATTTAATCAAAGTTTACTCCACGAAACTGTATCTGAGAAGATATGTCTTGGAAGGAACGGCTATCTATAGACATCTTTACTGACGCCAATGTAACTTAAGTCCCCGATTGCGTTACCACAATACGAAAAGTATTCTTCACATCTTACTTTACTGAGTTTAAACGCAAGTTTTGTTTTATATGCATTGAACGTGTCTCTCGAATTGTAATTGCTGTTCCACGGCTGTTTTGTTTTAATAGTAAATGACAATTCAGTAAATTTGTATCTGTGTATTTATTCTTCCACACAGTGAAGCATACAGCTTATTCATTAAAAACTGGTATCAGATCAGTACTTGGTGTTGGCAGATATAAATTCAGGTATCAAACAGGATCAGAACTGACAAAATTGGTTCGGTATATCCCTAAAAGTAATACTGGAGTACTCCGTGAAAGTCAACAGCAGAAGAGCCTACTTCTTCTATGTGTGTGTGTGTAGAAATCCAGAGAAATGCCAGAGAATCTTCATAGATATAAGAAAATGGTGTTAAAGGTTAAAACAATCAAATTTGTCTCAAAGTGCTAACCTGAAGCGAATAATGTGACAGAAAGTGTTTTGTTGAGTTGTTTTGGCTGGATACCATGGAAGCCCTGTCTGAGTACCTAGACTTCAGTTTGATGAATCCAGACATTAGTTCTGAATTGCAAGTCATGGTGATATATTCTGTTTAAATGCATAGTATGAACAGTTCCTAGTCTACAGTACAGACAGCTGAGTGGATCACAGAGCCCAACCTTTCATTGACTGTTCCACTTTCAGTTTCATTTCAGTCAAATTGTAACCTGAATACAGCTGTGAGTCAGTCCACTGCTCAGGCGGGCTGTGCTGGTATATATAGTAGCATATGCTCAGCTCAGTTAAATGTTAGATGTCACTGTTAGATGTCATTCAGAGGTTTGTACTGCAGCCAAATGGCAAAGGTCTGCATGATCACCAACCAGCCTTTTTATTAGCTCCAACGACCCCTGAAAACAAGTCCAAAGCAGCAGCACAGCCAAGAGGATTCCTCCAATGTGTCTGTCATCACAATCACATAATGGAAACTGATTTGGTACACAGTGATGAGCTCATCTGAATGTCCACTGGGGTTACTGGGTTTATAGCACAGTACTTCACATGATTTTTTAAAAAGTACTACTGAAACACTGTCCTCACATAACAAGACCCAATTTGCCTCCCATGTAGTTCATCATTTTAACTTTTTTTATACTTCAGTCTTGCTAGGTTTTGCATTGACGATTGCATTTTAGTCACTCAAATGAGACACTGTGGTCAACTATAATGACATGTAGTGTTGGTATTTATGGTGCATGATAACAGACAAAATTAAAACCATTGAGAAATCGGTGGAGGCTATCTGCCGATGCCAGCTACAGATCTGGCCAGTGATAAGTTTGGCCAGGTACCTAAGAGGCCGGCAGTCATTTCAACTTTCAGCTTTTTGAAGCTGGTGACTAGCATGGCGAGACCGGTAACTAGCATATTTAGGCTAGCAATATTAGCCAGTGGCTGGTAATTTTCTGTTGGTGTATATATGTCACACTAATCTCTGTGATAGCTGGAACTGCTGCTCTTTGGCCAGGTGTCTGATTTCAGATGATAGTGATGATGATGATGCTACTCACAGCTGGTTTTGCAGCTTTGGGTCAGTCAGTCTTGAGCAGAACCGAGTCTTTGAAAACCAAGTCAGTTTTGTAAAGAGCTTCTTACAGAAGAAGGTCGAGGCTTTGCAGCTCACTGATTTCCTGTCATAGGTTGTCAGACACAGAGTAAATATGTTCACTTCCTCTTGTTTACTTTTCATGTCCTGAAACATCTCACCAAAAGCCTGAAGGAGTTTTCACACTCAGCAGCATATTCAGATGTCAGAGCAGGCTTTTGTTCCTGCAGAGTTGCCTGAGAGTATTTTTAAAACACAAAAGCATAACATTAAAAAAAAGTATTGATTTGTATCCCTTTAATTAGGCTCATAAAGAGTTTGAAATTGTGACTGTGATCAAATAAAAAAAGACATATCAACGTCAGTATGGCCCACAAAAATCCAGTGTCAGTATCTGGACAAATATCGACAGGCTCCCATGTAATTTGATACAGATATTCATGGGATAAATCCTAGTGACTTTGTTGATTCTCTTACGTTTCATCTCTGGAAAAAAAATCCAGTATCCTGTGAAATGTCTCAACATCTACTGAATGGCTTGGCACAAAATTTGGGAAGAACTTTGGTGATCCTATGACTTTTCATTTAGTGTCCAGCTTAGAATTGTAGTTTGCAATATACATTGGTTTATTACCAAATATCTGTTGAAATACTGAATTTCCCATGAGCCTCAGCTGCAAGGCAGCAAAGGAAGAGGAGGAGCAGTTTCCCTTATGCCTTGGATACTCCACCTTTTCTGTACTCCTGACATATATGACTGTCTTGTGTTTGATGTGAATGCATTCTACAATCTCGAGGCCCAGCTTTCATCACCCATGCTTGCATAGTTGGTTTCTCTCAGCAGTGATGATGTTGATTATGATGTTGCTGACAACATCATAATCAACCAATGGTCTACATGTGTCTTGACTTGTTCTTTTCAGCTGAAATGTCTTACCTAACTTAATAATACTATTACGTAATAATTAACAACTATATCCAGTATGAACCCACAGCACGGTCTTAGAAGACTGTGAGCTTTAGCTTTCACTACTTAGTTATCTGAGGAATTCACTGAGGTCTGATATGGCCTCGTGCCTTGCTACTTTCAGCTCTAAATACTTTACTACACCCTGGATTTGGTTTCTTAACAGCATGCTAATACCATAATACCATGCTGGTGTGTGCACATACCTCCTTCTTGCTGATGTTTTATTCTTCAGTCATGTTTTGTCTCTGATGTTTTCCTACCCCCACCACCCCTCATCAAGTTTTGGGATAAGGTTTTCAGGATACTGACAGAACACAAAAAACATAAAGATTATACTGAAGGATGGCACTTCCACTGACCAACAAAGGATGGAAATGAAAGTTTTTGTGACTCACTCTGCTCTTTTTTTGGAATTAATTATAATAGGAACTGTACTGTTGACATCATTCACACTGTGGTGTTGGGATGCTCGTGCCAATTTGAAATTTTAAACACTCTGGTTAATTAACACCAGATGTTTAGTAATTTTAAGGTGCATTCTGCATTTTTATCATGTTTGGAGTGTGAATGTACTATTTTTAAAACATGTTGCATAAATTGTATGACAGCAAGTTAAAGCTAAATAATAACTGGGTAGTGTGGAGAAGAGTGAAAATGGTTGTTCCTAATGTTACTACCATGTCATAGAGACAGATCTTTTAGGGTGTCGTCAATTTCCATGGAGTTTTTACTACATTTGTTTGCCACAGTCTGGCTGGGCACAGCTGTTTCTGATTTTGCCTAAGGGAAGACCCTACTGCTGAAATTAATATTTTTTCTTTTTATTATCCGGTCAATTTTGTGAGTTTGGGCATTTTTACATTTATTTATTGACATTATTTTATTTATTTCTGTCAGACTAGTGGAAAGACACCCAATGTGTCCAAAATACATACATAGCCATTTATTTTAGGTCAAATTTTCCGTTCTGGACATTTATGTTAATTATCACGTATTTAATAGATAGTGCCTCATTTCCACATTCAAACACTGGATTGCAACTTGTACTACAAACGTGTAGTGTAAGTAATTAACTAAGGACATTTATGGTGATATCTATTTTTACCCTATTCCCCTGATCATGTCTTATTTCTTGTCTAAAAATGTATGGAACATACACCAAACTTTCCAATTTTATTCATATATATTCTGAATTTCTTACAGAGGGGTTTGTTCATATATAAAATTTTATTCTGAAAAAACATGCGAAGTGATAAAAAGAGATATCCAGAATTCCCTCTGTAAAAGCCTTTGACTTAAGTATGTCAATAAAATGAAACAATAATTATGAAGCTGACTTTATCCCACATTCAGATCTCTGTTTTAGAAATGTATGGAAATAAGCACATAGTTAATTAGCTACTACCTAAATTGCATACTTAAATATACACTTCAGAAAACTTGTAATACAAAAATGTTCCAACCTCCAAGACTGTTTGATCCTACCTTTGAGGCAATTCATAAATTCCAAATACTTTTCTTCAGCAATAAAGAAAATAAAATAAAATGGTAGTAGAAGCAGTTCAGTCCCTGAAGGCACCACACACAGAACAGCTGATGTCATCAATGCTTTGTGGCGGCTCTCAACAAAAAGAATGTTGATGCAGAGTGTTGCACTTTCCAAGAGAATCAAGAAAAACATTTTTTTTTTTTTTAAGTAAAGGGCAAGCCTGTGTGTCTAAGTTAGTTTGTGGATATGCAGTCGCTGTGATGAAAAAGGCCAGTCTCAAGAGTCATTACAGCTACAAACATGCTAACCTGGATGAGATGCAACGACCAATGTGCTTAGAAAAAGTTAACGCTCTTCGTTGGAGTTAGGGTGCGCAAAAAGCAGCTTTCACAAGACTGCAGTCTGACAAAGTGTCAGTTCAAAGTGTTAGTTTGTCTGGATTGATTCATGGAGAAGAAGGGAAAAACTGTCATGGAAACTCAGTGATAACAAGTGTCTGTGTGGCCATCCTGGTGGACATTACCAAGAACCTCTCAGAGCTGAACCTCAAACTCCAGCCAGCTTCTCAGCTCTCTGCTGTCAAATGTCAAATCGAGTGAAATTAAAGCTGCGGCAAGTGCAACTGGAAAAGGTAGCTGTGCGTTTTCCTACTCTGCAGGAACAAAAGCCTGCTCTGACATCTGAATATGCTGCTGAGTGTGAAAACTCCTTCAGGCTTGAACTGAACATATTTACTCTGTGTCTGACAACCTACAACAGGAAATCATTGAGCTGCAAAGCCTCGACCTACTACTGTAAGAAGCTCTTTACAAAACTGACTTGGTTTTCAAAGACTCAGTTCTGCTCAAGACTGACTGACCCAAAGCTGCAAAACCAGCTGTGAGTAGCATCATCATCATTACAGCCATCAGTTCCAGAGATTGCAGGAGGTTACTGTGATATATGTATGGCCCTCAAAGGATGTTATAAAAATTGAAATGACCCTTAATTGGAAAAAGGGTCCCCACCCTTGCCTAATATGAACTGTGAAAATGAGGTTCTTCTGGCAACCAAATTCCCCTTTGACTGGCTAGTTCATAACAATTCAATTCAATTTCATTTCATTTTTTTTATATAGCGCCAAATCACAACAGAAGACAGAGAGAGCAAGAAGGCAACAGCTACAACTCTAATAATAGACTTTATGTGTAGTATATGTAGCATTGTATATACATATATGATGTACATATATGATACATTTATGTATGTGATATATGTACATATTAGTAACAGACAGTATGTGTACAATACAACACTATGTTATATTGACTTTATTTATAGAGCACTTTTCTAGTCAGCATTTTAACAACACAAGACTGCATTCACCCAGTCACACAATGGTAGCCAGACTCATTAACACAAATAAAAGAAGAAGATGAAAGAAAAGAGGTATCAAGTTGTGAGCGGTTGTTTCAGTGATAAAAATGCAACAAACAAACACTTTGTTTTATCCTAATGGCAAAAACCAAAAATACATATAGTTCAAAGAAAAACAAAATCAGTTGAAATGAAGTTCTTATTGTTTTAGAAGACCAGTGCATTTTTGACAGCAGCAAGTTCAGGATGTTCCATCACCATGGTCCAGCTGCTCCTGAGGGTTCCCAAAACAAGGCGGAAGCTCGGAGGGGACCGAGCGTTTTCTGTTGCCGCCCCTAAACTTTGGAATGAACTGCCGATGCACATCAGGCAGTCCCCTTCCGTGGCCACTTTTAAATCTCTTCTTAAAACGCACCTCTTTTCCTTGGCTTTTATCACCTCTTAGATTGTTTATTTTATGTGCACAGGTATTTTACCCTTTATGTAGTATGTTTCTATTTTATTATCTGTTTTTACTGCCTATTTTTTTATTTTATTTTTGATGTACAGCACTTTGGAAACCTTGAGTTTTATTTAAACTGTGCTTTATAAATAAAGATGGATTGGATTGGATTCTTACATCCCTGGACCACTGTGAGCATACAGGCAAACCCACTTCACAGAACTTGTCACAAAACATAATAATAATCTTGCTCTTAATATAAAATAAAATATTCTCTTGAAGTTAGACAAGGGGGAAAGGATTGGGAACTTTCAATAGCAGGCAGGATGAGGCAGAAGAATATAGAGTGAATGAAGCTATTTCTTCCAGTGACTCAGTGGTTGTTGCTGTTTATTGTTTCATTAGTGCCATCCAGTAAACATCTTTACTTAATACGCAAGCATCACTTTGAGCAGAGAATCCTCCTTTTTTTATCTTATCATTAGTGTGCTAATTGTGTTTTTATTTTATTTTATTTTTTTCAAAGCACTGCACAACAGACAGAAGTCACAAAAACTATTGTTGCCCAGTTATTACTGTTTTGTTCTTCTGTGGGGAATATCTGTTGAAGTCCAACATAATTGAGCCAGAAATTCTGTGAATGAAGTCTGGTGATGTAACAGCTGTTTGAAGTTAACAGAGCAGATACTGCTCTTTGACAAAAAGGCCTATCACCGCAGGGATCCTTTCCATAATTTTGTCAGACAACAACCCGAGGCTGTCTATGGCAAAAACACTTTTATTGTACAAACATTGATGGTGTGCTAACACCCAGGGGGATTACATTGCAGTCTTTCTTGTGGCTGTGGCCGTTTGTCTGGGACATTGAAATCTTCCAGGATACATGAATCAGCAGCAACTATAACTATTTGACAATACAACCTGGGGCTGTCGACAGATAATCTAAATTTGAATTTATATTAAAATTGTAAAAAAATCAACATTAGATTCTGAAAGTTACTTAACATTAGATTGTGGAAAAAAATAAAAAACACCATCACAGATGCACTGAAAGCACTGCATGATCGATAGAAGTCATAAAAACAATTTGTTTGTTTGTCCATTAACTACTGTTTTGCTTTTTTACCAAGAAAGTCTGTTGAAGTCCAACATATTTCAGCCTCCCAGATCATAATGTCTGCTGAAAATAAGATAGATGTGAAAATAAACCAGACTAGAGTTAGTGATGGTTGTTGGAACAGTGAAAGATGACCCACAACATTTTTGGTGTTTTATTTTGTCTTTGTTGCGTTTGAATGAAGTGATAAAATTCTTCCATCCATCCATCCATTTTCTTCCATTTCTCCGGGGCCGGGTTGCGGGGGCAGCAGTCTAAGCAGGGAAGCCCAGACTTCCCTCTCCCCAGACACTTCCTCCAGCTCTTCCTGGGGGACCCTGAGGCATCCACTCTTTGATAAAATTCTTGTTTCTGTGAATGGAGTTTGGTGACTTTGATGTTTCTGGCTAAACAGAACAGTTCTTACTCTTTAACAAAAAGGTTTGTCACCTCAGGGATCCTTTCCTGTAAGACATTAGAATAACTATCCTGTCAGTGGCAAAAACAAACAGTTTTAGTGGGCCTACATTAATGTGCAAACGCTCAGAGGGTTTACATTGCAGCCTGTTTTGTGGCTGCCAGCTGCTGCCGTTTATTTGTGACCTTGAAGTCTGCCAGGATATGTAAACCAGCACTAACTGAAGCTCCACACAATGTGACTTTCATCGATTGAAAATAAAATATAGTTCATGAAACAAGCGAACAATTCAACAACACCGTATGGGGCATCATTTTATTTTTTAACTGTAGGTATGTAGATGTTTTAAAAGACAAGTAGTACGTCTCTAGTTGTATTTGTTTTCCCTCTTATAGACATAATATGCAAAACAGATATTTGAGCCTATGTGGGGTTTTTTTAGGATTATTTAAGCATCATTTTTGGCCAATTTTGACAGCCCTAGTACAAATCAGTCTGAGATTAGAATGTGACAAATTAACACTGTCATACTAAGGGGGGTTATTAGAATTACATTGTAACATGTTTAAAGTTTTCGGAACCTATGATTGACTTCTGCCTGTTTCTTGTCTTTCAGATCACACACTACAAACAATATCCCCCAAACGTCAGCAAAATCTACTCCTACTTTGAATGCCGACGCAAGAAAGGCTCCCAGTTCAATGAGGTGGTGTTCTTTGGTCTTCAGTATCTGCTGAAGAAGTACCTCACAGGTACATTCACATCCTCTCCTCTGACCTGAAAAATTAATTGACAGAAACATATAAGAAGAAAAGAGTAAAATATTGGGCTTATGGGCACTTTGCTGTTAAAGAGAATATTAGGGAAGGGAGTATGTTCTAATAAAACTGCTACCCAGCAACATTCCTGTGTATACCTTGAGGAATTATTGAATTATTGATTATAATTGCCCATTCAAATTATAAAAACACACAGTGTAAGTAAAGAAATTGAGGGCACAGGCCAAAGGCAGAAAAAACAAATCATGATTTACAACATGGCAAAGCAACAGGGCTTCCTCATTCAACAGTAGCCAGTAGTACACAATATATTTATGAGAGTTCACACCTCAAAAGACAGAGTTAAAATGATCTGGTGAATCCAGCACCATGTAGAAACAGAAAAACTTTTGGTGACTATTAATGATGATGTGGTTTGATGGAAGTGCAGGCTAGGCATGCTCTGTATGATTTTCTGCATATGTGGTTGTAACTTGGTGTGTTCTGTAAAGGCCCAGTGGTCACAGAGGAGAAAATTCAGGAAGCCAAGCTCTTCTACCAGATGCATTTCAAGCAGGCTGTGTTCGATGAGGAAGGCTGGAGGAAAGTCCTTGAGGTATACAAAGAGTCAACTGTCAGTCTGTCTAGACAGATTCACAGAGAGAGGCATTCGTCATCATGTAACTAACCTGAAGTCAATGTGTTTGTTCCTGTGTCAGAAACACGACGGCCGTCTTCCTATTCGGATTAAAGCTATCCCTGAGGGCAGGATAATACCGAGAGGCAATGTGCTCTTCACTGTGGAAAACACAGATCCAAACTTCTACTGGCTGACCAACTACATTGAGGTAAACCCAGAAATGTTGTTTTAGTGTTACACATGGAGACAAGTGGTCTGGAGTTTTCAGTCTTCTTTCCCACCTCTGCATGTCTCCTTTGCACCCATTCACTACAACCACCAAAACATCAGTTGTGCAGCAGTATACAAAGAACAACAGGGCGATATTATTGTTTCCTTGTTTAACTGCCCCTTTCTGCTGGCTGTAGACTATGCTGGTCCAAATGTGGTATCCCATAACAGTAGCCACCATATCCAGAGAGTTTAAGAAGATCCTGGCCAAGCATCTGAAGGCCACCTCAGGGAGCCTGGAGGGCCTGGACCTGAAACTGCATGACTTTGGCTACAGAGGAGTCTCTTCACAGGAGGTCAGGAAGACTTTCTGTCTTTGTCTTTATTTAGTGAGAAACCAGCAGTGAGGTTGGGAAAATCTTTGAAAGCAAAACCAATGGAGTTATTGTTTTGCTTGTGTCTCTTGCAACTTGCTGCTATTGGTGTTCTGTTTAACACAGGAATTTCTACATAATCAATGTCACTCTGGCTAAGGGTAAGAGAATCAGCGAAATTCCTTAAAAGTCTGTCTGTTTTCATAGAAAATCCAAATGTACATGCACTGGTCACAAAGTTTAGATTGAAAGAACTTACTGATTAGTCACTTATAAGCATAACAAGTCATGTCAGGTAATAACAGCTTTCTACAACTTAGTGTGGATGATTGACTCCAAAGAAGATATTCTCTGACATCTGTGATTTTACATGGGTTGTTTTGATTGTAATTGAAGTCAGACCCTCTCTGTCAGAGTAAAGCACATTTCAGTTCAGTTGTCAACATGTTAGTACCTGCTTATAAGCTCACTGAAAAAAACAAAAGTCACAGATACAATCAGGATAATAATGGCTGTTACAGATTGGTGGTTGCTGAATTCTACTTACCCTAAACATTAACTCAAAGAAACTGAAACATCAAAGTGAGTCATAATTTCCATCTCTAATCTCCAGTCCGCAGCATTAGGTGGAGCAGCTCACCTGGTTAATTTCTGCAGCACAGACACAGTAGCTGGGCTGTTGATGGCTCAGCGATACTATGGCTGCCCAATGGCTGGCTTCTCCATTCCAGCAGCAGAGCACAGGTATAACACACGCATGCACGTAAGCAGCACACACACACACACACACACACACACAGACACACACACACACACACACACACACACACACACACACACACCATCAATAAAGGAAGTCTGTGGCAACATCATAATCAATTTAAACAAAAAATTCTGCTTGCAAGTTTTCAGTTTATTTTGGCTTTAAATACAGAACGAGTGTCACTTATCTGCACAGTTGAGTTGTCAGTAACCTCTGAGCAAACTGTAACAGCATCAGGGGTTGCATCTTCAAATGTTAGAAACAGTATTAGTATCTCCAGCACCACAAGACTGAGTTCATTACTCCCTTCCTGTCATCCAGTACCATCATCTCCTGGGGGAGGAGCAGGGAGAAGGAGGCGTTTGAGCGAGTCTTGGACCAGTTCTCCTCAGGGCCGGTGTCAGTGGTCAGTGACAGTTACGACATCTTTAATGCCTGTAAACACATCTGGGGAGACAAGCTGAAAGAGCAAGTTATGGAGCGCAGCCAGGACTCATGTCTAGTCATCCGGCCAGACTCTGGAGACCCTGCAGAGACTCTTATTGAGGTAAGCTAGTGCAGCGCCCGCTCTAAAGGTGTCTGATTGCTTAGCAGCTTTCTCAATATCATCAACCAGCAGAGCCGGAGAGCCCCTCCAGTTAGACGCCAGCTAGATGCAGCACTTCAAGACACACAGTTTTAGACGTACACATGTGCAGTCTGTTTTTTTCTTTCTTTTTTAAATGTATTAACAACACAATAATATTACAATATGCCACAAGTTTATTGAGGTGTTCCCAAAACTTGAGCCACACCTAAATTATTAATCCTGATTATCATTATTTTTACTCATGCTTCCTTGTTAAATTACATTTAATTGACTGAATGTAGGCCAAGACACACTGCACACTTGAAATGCAAAATTTTTTTGTACTAAAATAAATACACATATTATTTGATTATAGACATTATCGACATTTGTGGGAGATACTGAAATCACTGAAATCTAACTAAGACATTTTTCATCCAGACCTAACAGTGGATGAATGAAATATTTGCTACTATATCATTAAGTCAATATTATATAACATTATTAGTTGATTAATCAGTTTGAGTAAGTTTTTAAGGAAAAAAAGTTAAAATTCTCTGCTTCATGACATTTTGAAGACATCAGCTTGGGCTTTGGGAAACACTGATCTACAGGGGATGAATCTAGGGCAATTGGACTTGGTTGTAGATATTACAAAACAAGAAATCATCTCTGAACAGAGGAGGAGGTCTACGACACCACTTTAACAACCATTCACATTTGGCCTCAAATGACTGCCTTTTCACAGCCAGGAGCACTAATGGAGCAGGTGGTATGAATGACCGTGATAACAACCCCACAGATGTTAAATACCTGAGACCCCCCAACAGTCAGTTAGAACTGAAGACGCCCCTGTAGTGAGAGGCGAAATGTTTTCTACTATCACAACCAAATACAGTGGCCCTAGATCCAGTCCTCCTTGGACAGGCAGTATTTTGGTTTTACAAACAAGAGGAAGCAAACTTGTAACTGTTCTCCCTCAGGTTCCACTCTTCATACACAATTTATACATCAAAATGTTCTTTCAAACTAAACTGTAGACATACTGGATACTTTTTTAGCTATGACCATGGATGCAGAGACTCTCAGTCCTACTAGTCACTCCCATTAGATTCAAGATTCAATGCTTTATTGCCTTTTCAACATAGACAGTAAGAATTAGGTTTGTATGCTCACAGAGAACAAAAACAGCTGGAAGCCCACCTCACACACAGTGATCGCCATAGAACATAAAAGTACATTTAAAAAGTCATAATAAAAAAAATAATACTAATACAATTATTATTAAAACAAGCTACTATGGAGAGTCTATCACATTGCATGCATACCCTTATAGTGTCTTACAGACAGGAATTAAAGCAGTTTCGTCTTTTAAAAGAAAGAAGGAAATTAAAATGATGGTTTACAGGGTGAAAGGGGTCATGAAGAATATTGTGTCCATTTTTCCATAGTCGTGTATAGTCGGTGTAGATTTCAGGAAGGGAAATGGTGATTTTTTGATGTCGTCCATACCAGCTTGTCCAGACGTTTCCTGTCTCGTGCTGAGGTGTTTCCAGACCACAGTTATTCCAAAGGTGAAACTTAAACAGCTTGACAGACTGAGAGTGGCAAATACAGTCATTCATTGCAACAGAACGCCTCCCTGTGGGGCACCAGTGTTAATAACCAGAGACTCTGAGAACTTGTTGTTAGCTCTGACCTCATGCCTCCTGCAACAAGTCCAAGGTCCACAGTCATGTTTGGACTCCCAGTTGGAGAACTATACAGTGTGGGAGATAGAATCGTATGAAACACTGAGCTGTAATCAATAGACACAAGCCATACATGTGTGGCAAGTGGTGTTGAAGAACTGAGTGCAAACATAATGACACTGCATCATCCACAGACCTATTTACCCTTTACAGAAACTGATAAAGTGATTACAAAGCAGGTGCTCAAAAACTGATAGTTTGTGCTCTGCATCATCTGTGTTTGCCCTTCAGGTGAATAATATGCTCCTCTGACATTCACTCCTAGCAGCTGCAGTAAAGCAAAACCCTCAGCATAGAGTCTTATGTCTGATAAGACGTGCATGAAACGCTAATAGAAAAACACTACATAGAGCTTGCTGTTGTTCTTCATTCAAATTGTTTCACCATGTAGCAAGTGGGCGAGATTAGATTAGATTAGATTAATATCTTGTGCCACTTTCATGTACTCTTTTTGCGGTTGTCAATTAATGGATGATTGAAATTCTTTGAGTCTGTATAAAAAGCACCTGTTTGGGTATCTCTCATTGGGTCAAATGTGTTGAGCTCTTCTGTTGAGTTTTATAGCAGTCGGCACCCATAAGTGTTGCATTACCACCGTCTGTTACAAGTGATCCCATGTATGACATTGTCCATTCTATGACTGGGACCCAATTTAGTTGCTGACTGGAACACAAATGTGTGTTTTGAAACCACTGGACGTACCACATTTCTAATTTTTGTCACGCATGCGTACCTGCAGACCAGTGAAGTGCACCCCTGTCCATGACTCTTATTGTTTATAGTGTGTTTTGTCAGAGTGATAGTTATTATGCAGCGTTAACTGTGCGCTTTCTCTTACTCCTGTTGGCACATGGAGGGCTGTTTTCTCTCTGACTCTGCTCACTGCTGGACCTCCTTTTATGTTGTTTTCCTGTTTCATTGCCTTGTGTTGAATATCAGGTATTGTGACATCTGTGCACATACGATGAACTGTGATGTGTCATTGTGCTTCGACACATGGCGAGGTATGGACAGGTTATTGACATCTTGTTAGCCTTAGAGTGCGATGCGTATACGAACATAAACAATGAACATAAACTGAGGTTGTAAAATGTTCAGACTGCTCCATTTTAACATGGCTAATACCTACATGAATGAATCCAACTATATATTATAAAATAACTGAAATCCCTTTTGTAGGTCATCAAGATTTTGGAGGAGTGTTTCGGCTGTTCTCTGAACTCTGTGGGCTACAAGGTGTTGCCTTCTTACCTGCGAATTATTCAAGGAGACGGCATTGACCTTAAGTCAGTGGAAGAGGTAAGAAAAAGTTTGGTTGTTGTAATAGTCTGGGTTAATCCTGCTCTTCTTTACACATCTTATTGAATACATATATATATTTTAGTTTTCCTTCCTGTTGCATATTCAGTTTTTATTTTTTAAATGACTGCTTGAGCTATTAGACACACCTTTACTCTGTCTTTCTGTCACCAAGCTTCAGCCTATATTCTTACCCAACCCAAAATAAAAGGGAAATTTAAGTCCCTATTGTGTGTGGAAGAGTTTCAGTGACGATGTGAGAAACGAACACTGTTGCTGACTGCACAGCAGGCAACACGCACACTAACTTCCACTGGGATTTTCCTAAATAATATACTGTATATCCATTGAAAAGTTTTGAAATGCTACTATTTCAGCAATTCTTCATAGTTTTTACTACCTGGGTCATGTTTTGTAGTTTTATTTTAGTTATGATCACATTTTACTTGTTTCATTGCTGAGATTTGGCAGTTCCACAACTTTGGGAACACAGCTTTACAGTCCAGAAGAGCGAGTTTGTTTACATTTCCAAATAAATGCCACAGAGTACTCGGTTAAACTGTGGACCTGTTAAAACCTGTCTGTTCTCTTAAAGGTGGGGTGAGTCTTTCCAGAGAAATATTGTTGATATTATCATCTATTCACAAAGCGATTACACGTTAGCATGCCAGGTTTACCATCCTGCATGCTCCCCCCATCTTTCCTCCCCTTCCCCCTGTCCTGTGCAGTGTGCACGAGCATGAATGCCATCTGTTGCTGAAAAAGTGTTGTGTGGCTCAGTCTGAGCCACTTTGTCTGTATTCACACAGACTGTGTACAGAAACTGCATTTTTTTTCAGCACACAACAAGAACAAACTACTAGCGTACTATGAGCAGTCAGTCAATCAATCAATCAATCAATAATCTTTGTCCAGAATGACTCACCCCACCTTTAACGTGACGTGTAACTGACAGAGTCTCTGTTTCCCCATATCTAAGTCAAGTAAAATCAACATCTATGTCCATTATGCCATTCATTATCTATGACAGCTTATCCTTTGGCCAGCTGGCATTGGGCAAGATGCACCAGCATTTCATTGTTAATGAGGAGAAGATGTAAAGTCAGTGCTAGCCACTGCTCTATCAACCCGTGTTTCCCTTTAACGATGCATTAAAGTGGTCTGCATTGATAGAACTCTCTACTCTGCTGAGAGCCACTATGTGTGTTTGTTGTGGTCAAAACAGTTATTTAGAATTATTAGTTTGGTTTCCTATAAAGTGCTCTGAAATGCTCCTACTGTGTATTTATTCCTTTTCTAGTACTGCCAGTACGAGAACACTGGAGCTCTTATACACATGCACTAAAGCTTGTACCCTTGAGCTGAAAGGAAGCAAAGCTTATTACCCTGGTCAACATAAAATATAAATCATGTTGATGTCTCTTATTATTATTACTGTAAACTTTTGCTTGATAATATGTACACACACACACATATATATATATATATTCCACTTTTTATTTTGTATTTTGTTTTTAGAATCTCTGTTGCTATTTTTCTTTCCAACTGCTATTACATGCTGCTGTAATACCCAAATTTCCCCGGCTGGGGATAAATAAAGAGTTTATCTTACCTTATCTTATATTGTGTTTGAAGCTTTCCTTTCTATGTTTTCTGTAGATTCTTGAGAAGCTGAGCGATGAAGGCTGGAGTGCTGAGAACGTCTTCTTCGGTTGTGGTAGCTCTCTGCTTCAGAAACTCAACAGAGATACACTCAGCTGTGCCTTCAAGTGCAGCTATGTGGAGACTAACGGCAAGGGTGTAAGTGGAAGGGTGAAACAGTTTTCTGCAAGAGATTGATTATCAACAGGTTGTTTATATGACCTTCTTTGTGAAACAATTAACCACACCACTTCATAGACAAAATGAAGGCAGTACCTTGTTTCATCTCGGCCCTGTTTTATAGTTCCAACCATTATTCTGAACAACAACATTTTATTGTTCATGTGGGTATTGTTTTAAGAAATAGTTGAAAACGTTGAATTTCCTTTAATCTCATGCAGCCAATATGGTTCTCTGAATGCAGAATTGACTGTTTGGATGATGGGTGAAGTTTTGTTGAATAACAGTGGTCATCATCAGCTAAAGGTGCACTTTAGCACTAAAAAAATAAAATTTTGCAGATTTTAGGTTTGGTCCTGAGTCAGACTGAAGGAAGTAACCTTTGCAGAGCTACGTCCTGGTTCAGGTTTCATCTTTTGTTTGTATGTGTTCTTCCAGATGGATGTGTACAAGCAGCCAGTGACTGACCCTTCCAAGGGGTCAAAAAGGGGTCGATTATCACTGAGGAGAAACTCTGATGGATTCTTAGAGACAGTAGAGAGAGGGGCAGGCAAGCCTGAAGAGGTCAGTCCCAGCATGTCATTGTTACTCTTGCCGACATTAAATATTACTGTATTATAACTCATACTAAGTGTTTGAATATAATCAAAGTAAAACATGAAGACTAATAAACAGATGACAGGCTCTTTAAGAGTCCAGAGTAATTAGCCTGTTTTTCTATACTGGTCAAATTGCTTACTAACAAAACATGACCATGCTTTCTGTCTGCTTGTTTTGTCTGACTGACAGTTCAGGACCTCATGCTATTCAATTGACTCTTGTACATGAATTAAAATAGAAAATCCTCACAGTTAGAAGCTGTAATTTAATGTTGGCATTTTTGCTTATAAATGTGCTCTAAACTATTGATCAGTTACAGGGAGGTCAAAATTGGCCAAAAATGATGTTCAAATATTCCTCCTAAAAAAACACAAATGTTTGAACATTTAATTATTTTCTCTGCGTATTATGTCCATAAGAGGGACAACCAATACGACGAGAGATGTACAACATCTACATTTACACATTAAACCTAAATCCTACAACGTGTTTGTAAGGAAGGGGGGATTTACGGGGAACTGTGAGGGATAGAACCCAGATGCAGACACAACGGGGAACATAGACAAAGACAAGACTAGATAACAATTACATAAAACGTGGCATGGACATGAACAAAGACATGATATGAAAAACTAGCAACTCAAAATACACTCCTAAAAACAGAGGACCCAGAATCAAAATAACAAAAGTAATCAAACAGAAAATCACTCTTAAAAGAGGAAAACAATTCAGCACAGCTATGAACTAGAAAAAGAAAACAGAAACTAAATAATTAATGTTCCAAACAAATAACACGCACGACAGAACTATGGCCTGGGAAACTCAAAAACAGCTAGGGAATAGCAGACAACATTAAGGACGGGGACACTACATAAAACAAGACATGAACATGAACAAAGACAAGAACAAGACGATAAACTAAACTAGCACTGTGGCAAATTATAGACAGAGACGAACAAAGGAACAACTCAGACCTGAACAGAAACACGGACATGAACAAAGGCAATGCAACAAGACACACTTACATGAAACATGACAAACATTCACTATGGGGACTAAGGCTTGAACTGTGACACGGACTATGTCTATGACTTTGATGAGGAGCGCATACAGCGAAGTAACACAGACAACGACCCGACAAGGACAAGGGGGAAGACACGGACTTAAATACACAAGGAGGAAACACTAATGACAAACAGGTGAAACACATCAGACAATCACACGGGAGGGAAAACACAGGAAGTAAATCAACACAAAGACACATAACAAGAACCTTCAAAATAAAACAGGATGTAACAAAAACCAGGCAAAGACAACACACAATGGGAAACTTACCAAAACACAAACACGATGGTGCAAGGGTAGAGACTAAGACAATACAAAAACTCTCTTACATAAAACATGGCATGACTGAGAAGACATTAGGAATACACTTACAAGGAACAAGGCACGGCTGAGACAACACTAGGAATACACTAACATGAAACGGGACCTGGATGTGAACAAAGACAGCACATGGACAAACACTTAATAACTGAATGGGGCAACGGCAGAGATCAATAAGAGAAAACTAAACAAAAAAACGGCGTGCATGGCACGGGTCATGACAGTGTTGTTGAATTCTTCACTTGTTTTACCATTCAGCAAACAATTTACAAGATATTTTATCTAACTACTATCTAACTTGGGAATTATTTTCACTGGACATATGTTCAATATGTTCAACTTCAACAGAATTTTCCTGGTGAAAAAGGAAAAAAATAATAAAGTAAAATAAAACAACAACAGAACAACAGAAACTCTGGTTTCGTGACTGCTCTCCATCATTCATCCGCCGTGTTCTGCCTGCTTTTTGTTTCAAAATCGAATATTAATTTTCACAGTCAAATGTGTGGCTTTATTTATAATTACAATATAAATATATGTAATAATATATGTATAATATAAAAACATACAAAAACAAAGTCATTCAATAGAGGCTTGTGGACTGCAGTGAGAGACAGGAAACATGGTGAATGTGAGTGGAGAATGACATAAAACAACAGGTTATGGTTGGAATGGATCGGAGCATGATGTGGATGTGTGGTACGCACCTTGAACATCAGGCTACCTGGGTGCTCCATCCTCGCCTTGTAACCATTCTCCCTTACCTGAACTCCTCTCAATGATATTACTCATTTTTGATTGCCCAGCAATACTTCTCTATTTCCAGGTGTCTGTACATCAAGCATTTGGTTTGTCTAATTTATACTTGAAGTATTTACAGATGTTGAGCCACAGAACACATTATACTATGCTATATTTCAATTATATATATATATATATATATATATATATATATATATATATATATATATATATATATATATATATATATATATACATATATTTCAATCAAGATTACAGTACAGTAGCTGGGGACAATGATGAGGCACATTTTAAACCAAATGCAAAACCAGGATTTGTTTCTGCCCCTATGTGCTGTCAACTCTTGCCTTTTAAATCAGATATAGCTTAAATGCATTTGGTGGTTTGTTTTTCTGAATAAACTTCATCCTTCTGTACCTGATGATTTCTCTGTGTGTGCTCTGTGCTCCTCAGGACCTGCTGGTGACTGTTTTTGAGAATGGCAGCCTGGTGAAGGACTACTCCCTGGAGGAGATCAGGAAGAACGCTCGGCTGAGGGACGAGGAAGTGAACCCCACCCTGCACAACCACGAACAGGAGATGCTGCACAATCACATCATCAATGGGATTCATTAGATCGACCACAATGCACAATCTCTCACAATGCATAAGTTACTTCAGTGTTTAATAGTTGCACTGGAATGAAGACTGCAGTGTGTTTGAAAGGCACCCATCTAAGTATAATCTCAACATGTTGAACTGGAGTGAAAGGTTGTTTCTCACAGCAGTCACCACCAGGCATTTCTGCCCACACATCATTCTGAGGAGGCTAGTGATAGCATCGCTTTCAGGTTGGTCAGCTTCTTTCACTTCATTCAGTACACTGTGTGTGCAGAAGGTTACACTGCCCTGTCATGGCCATGACCAGGACTGAAGCTCAGGGTCAAATACGTTAAGCTAAGTATAGTTCAATTTTTAAGATGCACTTCCTTATTTTGAGGTTTATACTTAACACTTGAAGAAAACAAGGGTGTGTATCTT
Source organism: Chelmon rostratus (assembly GCF_017976325.1). Lineage (NCBI taxonomy): Eukaryota > Metazoa > Chordata > Actinopteri > Chaetodontiformes > Chaetodontidae > Chelmon > Chelmon rostratus. The sequence continues at coordinate 30,035,288 of NC_055659.1, read as the reverse complement.
TAACTATATTTTCCATGATATGCAGTAACTGAGCATTTTCAGGCCAAAAATGACAGAAACTTCCAAATATTCCGAGCTTCCATTGGATTTCTTTTTCTTAGCATTCTTGGTAGAGGGGAAATGCCTTTGAAGCATTAGTTTGGACCACAAGACACTAACATTAACACTGTAATAAAATATGAATGGTAACGCTATTATTGATCATGGTAATGGTGCTACATTACAGGTATGGGTTACACTGAGTGTGTGATGTAGAATATTTAATTTAAGGTCATTGTCAGCCTCATATATCAGCTGAACAATATATTGCTTCAGTCCTACTTTCTGTCCTTTGGTTTGTAGGAAATGCAAACCATGTACAGTATATAAATGAAGACATCACAACACTGACCAGTAGTGCAAAATACATGAAGCACGTAGTGCTGCACTGTCACAGTTTGGGAAAACAAACAAAGTCAATGAAGCCATATGCATTGTTTCTGTTTCATGATTTCTGATTCCACTGGCCCACAAAGCACACTGTACAGAACCCCAGTGTTCAATGTTAAATGAATTAAAAAAGGCATTATGAAAGAAATAATCATATGAGCAAATATGATTATATATGTATTTGTGTGTGTGTGTGTTAAAATATATAAATGAACCAACCATTTCTGAATTATGATAATAATAACAATAATAATAATGATCATGAGAGCTGGAGAGAGAGAGAAGGCAGGGAGAAGAGAGGGTGATGTGCAGGAAGTAGCCCAGGCGGGACTCAATCGCAGGCCAATGCAGTTTCATTTCATTTCATTTTAGCAAGCTCAACAACTGCTAACAAATTTAGCCACTTTGCTACTTCTGGCCAGAGCAACTACAATGCCAACGTTATCCTGAATACACAAACTAGATGCTGTTGTAACCAAACACAGACACAGTAGCTAATCTGTAGCTTGTAAGCTTCACAGAACTGTTGGTGCCACCTTCCTGTCCAGCAGGGCTCATCTGTGGGTTGTTACTCAGCACCACAGTGAGGGCCCAGCGTTGGTGTGTTTTCATAGGGTATATTCAACAATCACAATCAAGGACTGGAACCATGAGTTTGAATCATTTCATGAATTATTTTAAGAATTATAGTTTCATTTATTTATCTATCACACATATGACTGTTGATTTTACTTATTTATTTGTTTATTTAATATTGAACACTCTGGGGCTCCGTACATTCCAAGCATTTTGGATCGTGACCTTGAAATGAAGCATTGCCCACTTGTGACTCTTCATCATAAGTTCTGTGCCTATGAGCAGTGAGCAATTCATCCATCGAAAAGAGTCAATTCTAATCTCAGAATGGAGCCTTTGACATTACAAGCATGTCGACAGAGTGCAATTACTTTTAATGCCTGAAGGGGGAGACAAAAGTCCCTCACTGCAGGTTTAAATTTCCATAAACTTAAGAAAATAGTGGCTTGGCAGTATTCTCTTGACAGAAAGGGGTGGTGGGAAAGACATATTTTCCTTTTCTGTTTCCATTTAATCATTTAAACTGCCAAATTTATTAATGTCTTCTGTTCAGTAGCAGTTAACAGCATTTTGTTTTGAAAGTTTGGGATTTTGATCAGAAGACAGACTGGAAATGTAGCTGCTTTTACTTAAGTCAATTTTTCCTCTTATTGTGCATGGCTAAAATGACTGCATTATGCAGTAAAATAACTGGATGTCTGGATGGTTTGGTAGTAGCAAACTGGATTGGTAAACTGGAAAACACCTACGTGAGGTGGATGGAATGATACAAATAGATAGTTGTAAAGTGAAGCTGGGCTAAAGCTTTTTGTTGAAAGTCAGGTTCTGATTAGCAAATGAACTGTGCACTGAGTTTTGGACATAAAAGGAAAAATTAAATCAGATATTCTCCTTCAGATACAGTCAGTCTCCGATGTCCACCAGTTATTGTACGATGACGTCTTAATTCATCAACCTGCCTAGTCTACTTTAGTCAGAAATATTTTATTTCCCAGAATGCCTTTTAAGAGCCTCTATACAAGGGGGATTATTACTTCAGATCAAAGGCAGAAATAGTTTTGCAGACCCATATAAATCTGTGTATCTTCATGTCAACGCTGTTTTAGAGTTCCTGTACTAAATGTATCATCTGATTACCTGCCTTTACCAACATACTGCATAATGTAAAACACACTAAATGTTTTAGTGGTTCCTTCTTTTTGTTTTTGGCAGGCAGCAATATAGAAAATGCTTCTGACAAATGCAAACACCAGCCAGTCATTTTTGAGGGGTTGAACTGTTCAGGAACCTGCAGGCCCACCTTCAAGATGGATTTCATCTGCTTTTCTCTTGATTTTACTCTCTCTTCATGCCCTTTGCTTGTTTGTGTTTTTTAATATTCAGCAAAAAAACAATCTGCAATAATCTGGTATGTTAATGTTTCATACAGCAGACCTGAGCCTGTTTGCGTTTCATTTTCTTGCTGATGACTGGTCTGTGCAGATCAGTCATGACAATTTGCCACAAACATTGGACGACACATGGTTTCCCTCTTGTGTAGCACCAGCATGAATTATATTTTGTTAAAATACTCATTTTCTTCTAGTTGAACTGTATCTTTTAAATGTTCTCTATCATTGAATTTGTTTGTTTTAAAAACTGGATTTTTGTAAGATTAAAAAAACTTACACACTTTCATACTGGGGTGAGTTATTTTGCAAACTAAAAACTTGACTTCAGTGCAGTCAATGATTGCACCCCAACTCTTAGCAATGACTCTCAAGGATAAGAGGGTTGGCAGTCCCCCTAACAAGTTGGGGGTACTGCCCGTAGGAGGTGTGGCTGTATAGTGTATGACACAGGAGGTCGGGGGTCCACTCAGTGTAGCATGGACGATGTGGAGCCGGGAGTCGGAGCTACCCAACCACGAGAAGCAACTGTGAGACTCTCACTGCAAGGTCCAGTGGTGTTGTGTTTACAGCCACTGAAGAGGAATCAATCCCGTTTTCCAACTGGTGCTGATCAGGCCTGCCAATGCTGTGAGTGAGGGGCACAGACAGTGGTACTTGGAGAACAGTCAACATAAGATACACGACTCAAGAGTCCCACCTATGTCACAGTTCGGGAGGAGCCAGAAAATTCGACAAGCAGACACATACAAGCTAATTTTGAGCAGGAAAAGCTATTTTTACACCCAATGTGGCTTTGTTGGAAAAAACAACATGAATCTGTGTGGGTACTTGTACAGTGTAACAATTTAAATATAAATAATTTTGTGTGGAGTTCCTCTTCAATGAGTCACTGAACAAAAGTGTTTCACTTATTTATCCTTCTTTATTTATGTAGCGTCAAATCACGACAGAAGTTGTATCAGGACACTTTCCATACAGAGCATTACAGGACCAAACTGTTCACCTACAGAGACCCAACAGTTCCCTCATGAGCAAGCACTTGGCGACAGTGCAGAGGAAAAACTGTATGCCATCAGAATGATCTGAAAGATTCTATAATCTTAATTTTGAGCACAAAGACTTCTAGTTAAAGTGAAGCGTCCAGTGTTCTTGTTCACCTTGATAAATGAGTGAGTTCCTACACTGAGGAACTGGTGGTCTCAGGGGTAGAGATCAAAAGCTGAGAGACCCGTGTGTCTTTGTAATGTTTCCGTCTCTACAGCACAGAACGAAAGCAGACATGACATCAGAAATTGTTTGACTTTTATTTTATTTCTGCTGAAACCAAAATTGAACTTATTTCAGGCTTCAGGTTGTAGTCTGAAGCTGCAGCTTATCACTTCTACCCGTCTGACATTACATAATTTATTTTCATCAAGAGTCACAGGAAACAAAATCATAGCTGTTTGAATTATACAGTTCCATAAACTCAGCCCCATTACCTGAAACACAATCATGATATGAAATGAGTTCTCTCTCTTTGTCTGTCAACCACACACATTCCCCTCAAGTCATGTTGGGTCTCTTGTTTTTAAAGAACTTTTAAACACCAACAAAGTCATTTATTTTTAATGTTGTCCAACTGTACTGTTCTTTTACTTAATAAAGAGTGGCTTTGTTGGTTTTTGTTGCGAGTTGGTTTTGTTTAGAGGTCTTAAGTCTATCTTGTTTACAAAGTGAACTTGTTTTAGATGAATTTCTACATGCCTCCACACACTAACACTAAGTAAACTGACGTGTAAAGTGAAGAAATTAAAGCAGGGAATTGAGACCAAGGACATCAGGAAATGACTGCTGTGCTTTGCTCTTTTCAACCACAAGGGGGAAGCAGCAAACAGAGCTTGGATATGTGCACAGAGACAGTGACACCTGGATACACAAAGCCTTCTGAAGCAGAACTCAGCATTGCAGGAGCAGCTGAGTGAGGTTTTCCTCCAGGTGCGGGTGGAGAGAACGACTGCATTAGAAAAGGAGTGAGGGTACCTGCACTTGGCTTAAAGTGTCCACCTAAATTACCAGAAAATGATCCAACTGGACATTCTTATAGTCCCTGGAGGTGTTCCCTGTGAGGTCACTAGAGGGTCCAGATCTAAAAGTCTAGCCGTCAACAAATTTTAACTGATTTTTACCATCATCTGCAAAGTTTGCCTACCAACCAGGAAAAGAGGGCGAATGCTCCAGAAGCTCCACGCTGTCTGTGTGTCAGCTGCTTTGTATGACTTGTATTCACAATTTGCTTAATAAGCACCACTACTCGGCTATGAAGCTCTTAGGTGGTCACTGCCGTTGTTAAGAGGGTCCCTGTGTCAAAATCATGTTTTAAGACCTTCATTATTTTCGTTTGGTGGCACACTACTAAATCATGTGTGAATAAATGTGTTAAATGCAATCACCACACAGCAAATATGAGGCCAGGTCATGTTAAGTCATTAAAATGTATTGGCACATTTAAAACACCACGAGCTGACCAAAGGGTTTAAAGAAGACAAGATCAACAAAGCAGGCAACCAAATCATGCATGTACCCAAGCAGAGATCAGGATCAAATCAGTGAGTGAAGTAGAAACTAATGAAACAACCATTATAGACATCATGGACCTGATGGACATATAAACTGACAGGGAGCCAGTGGAGGAAGACAAGCACAGGGGAACCAGGCTCCCAACCCATTGTTCAAGTCTGGTGATAAGCGGCTTCTGATCGACCATATCAAATACCACGCTGAGGTCTCAAAGTATTAAACAGGACAGTCCCCACTGACTGCTGCTGGTAGCAAATCATTGTGAAATTTTAAAGGAGCAGGTTCAGTGCTAAGCTGACAGGCAAAGAGTGAACAGTGACATCCAGCTGAATCTTCATTAAATAGATTCAGCTTCAAGCGTAGGGTCCACATCCTGCACATCTTCCATTATTATTCCTGACTTTTCCAGAGCAGACGCAGTCATGCGTTCTCTGCAGGACATTGACTCTTCTAGTTGAATTTGTTCATAGGAATGCCGCACTAACCCCTGTGTTGGAGTGCATCTTTGTATGTGGGGCATCTTTCAGAGGAAGACAGATGGTCAGATGTGAGCTTGTGGTCGTCTGAACATTCACTCCCTCTTATCATCAGTGCCTCACTTCAAATTCAAGGCTAAAGTTTCAAAATTCAACTGCATTTTGATATCAGTCCTCTTGCCTCCCACTATTGGACCGTGGCATTCTTGCATTTATTAAAGATTATTTTACACATAAACAGTTTCCATCATTGTTTCAGTCATCTGTTAGACACAAACTTGAGTTGTTTCCGGTTTCCCTCCAAATCTGACCGAAATGCAGTGGAGAGGCCTCACAAAGCCAGCTGCAGTCTCTCAAGTGCAGAGGTTTTAGTTTTGAAAATAACAAATCAGCATGACTTAAATGGTAATAACTGAATAATCTATGCTTTTCTAATTGTTAACACATCCCATAAAAAGACCAAAACAATGAATGAATGACATAAAACAAAGAAAAGCATAGAAACCGTGAAAACAGGGTGGGATGTGTCAGCATCATATCACAAATGACAGACAGACCGTCACCTGGTGCTGGAGGGTTCCTGGACTGGAGCCTGCAGCCACTCCTGCAGCACGGCCATCTGATGGCTGCTGATGCTGGAAAGGTTTGTTCGTACACAGTTTTAGCTTTGAATATGTTCAGCTTACTTCCATGGAGTCTTTTTAAAGAGCAGCAGCTAGAAAGAGAAAACAAAGGAAGAAGCAGCAGAGTTGACAGAAGCTGACTTGACCTGGAAAAGTTGTAAAAGTCTACATCAGGAGCGTTTTCCTCCCTGGCTTGACATCTGATTGGTTGGACGTTGTCATGGTGATGACGGGACACGTGAACGGACGGGCCCGGGAGGAGGTTCGCCTGGAATAAAAAGCGGAGTGTTTATGATGAAAAGCAGAGTGGAGGTGACGCCGGCTGGCTCCAGCTGAAGCTTTCTCTCCAGTGACCGCACATGATGGCTGATGGGATGTCTCCTCTGTGAGCTGACCGGACAGGACTCTTCCTCTCAGCCTGGATGATGGAGGTGGAGGTGGAGAGCTGCTGGCAGCGTCTGCTCAGGCTGCTCCTCCTGCTCCACTTCATGACTCTGCGCTGCTCGGCCATCGAGACCGGTAAGACATGAAGCACCGGACACTTCTCACACTGATCGATGGCGTGTGGATCGTGATGAAAGAGACGCACCAGTGAGGGAGTCATTGTTTCAGAGCCAGACAACAGCAGCACAGAGTGTTTGTGCCAAAAACTAAACCTAAATAACACCAGAATGGAGTCAAGTGCGAACAAGGTGTTTGACAAAGTTCCTGAGCCCATGTCGTAAAATCCTTCATGCAGCCATGTGTTCACACAGTGGTGAGCCTCGCACCATCCTCACTTATACCCAATCATGATGCTATCACCTGTTACCAATCAGCCTGTTTACCTGTGGAATGGTCCAAACAGGTGTTTTTGGAGTTTTTTGTTGCTCCTGTTACAACTTATTTCAAACGTGTTGCTGCCTCCAGAATAAGCAGATATTTACAAAAATCTATCAGGTTGATGAGGCAAATATTAAATATATAGTGTTTGCAGTGTTTTCATTGAGTGGATGTCTAAAAGGATCAGCACCGATGACCACACTCTGTTTTCTGTTTCACTTTTGGGATCCAGGCTGTAGTTTTAGAATAACAGCAACATTAGTAGCCACAGCATGTGTTCGCCTATGTTGACTAAAAGTCAATCTAATTAATTATCAAGTCCATAAGGATTTTATCTGAATCTGTCATTGTGAGTTCTTCTGTCAGTGCACATGCTTTGTGGAGAATAGCAGTAAAAAGTCATTTTATTCTAGTAAAACTCGAAATACGTTTGATACATTGGGCTGTATATGAGTTGAACTTTTTACAATTCATATTGAACACTGAATGAATATTTGCATACTGTGATATTGCAACATGATCATTTCTGCACCCACCTAGTAGTGAATGTAGAAGTAGTACAATTGTGGTAATGAGGAAAGCAAAAACAAGAAATACACATTAAAATGCTTGTTATCAGTTTTATTGTCCACATCATACACATTACTGTGTGACTTGCTCTACTGTACTGTGCTGACGTGTAGCTGCTGCCGTCTTTTGTTTAAAGGGCCGTACTAGTGTGTTCACCAGAAATCATGTATGCTTCACATTTTTGCTGGCCGTTTTGAATGCACGGTCTCTTTGATGTATTTTTCTGTAGTTCCACACAGCCACTGGCTCCTGTTCTTTTTCTGTGTGACATAAAAATCAGTTTACTTACTTCAACTTGCGTGAGTGGTCCATCCCGTTAAGTCTGCATTAATGTCACATTAGGTCATGGGACTCTAATGCAGTTCTTCTCTGCATTGGAAAAAAAGAAAGCAGGCTCGGCGCTCACTATGATGGATCACACAACTACGTTCTTATATTCATATTCATATCAAACAAATTCATAGAAACCAAAGGACTCTTGGAAGAGCAGATGAAATACATGTGAATTTGTAAAACAGCATGGTTTGCAAAGCTGTGATACAGCTCAGTGATCTGTAGTAAAGGAGCTGAAACATGCAAAACCAATGGTATAGTCCTTTAAACCTCTGCTGAAATGAACTCTTCTTTTAGTTGTTTAATAAAAGATAAAGCAATTATTATTATTATTATTATTATTACATAATCCAGTGGATCCACCTAGGTAATCGACACAGTGAGATCATAGAAACTCGTCAGCCATCACAGTGTTTCTGTGGTGTTTATATTGAGGTAGGCCTCACTTGATGTCTGTCTTGTGTGAGACCATCGAGAGTGATGTTGCAAATCAGTGAAAAGTACTGTGTAGTAAATTTTTTAAAATGCTGCATCCCTGTGATGATGTTAGTTATTTTTTTAGGGATTTGTCATTTTTAATTTGTTTTTTGTTGATATACAATTTCAAAAATGTTCAGAAAACATACATAACATGATACGCGTTGCTATAGTGATGTTGTGTATGATGTGATACAAGATTTTTTTCCACATCCCACCCCTGCTGTTGCCCCTTCAGAACAATTTATTCATTTGCATTCTGAAGGACTGAAGTGATTAAATGGAAGCCGTGTTGAGTCACCAGTGTTAGGATAACGCATGGATGGACAGTGAGGCTGCTGCCCATTCACACAGTGCTGTCTCAGAGACATTTCCCACTACAGTGTGTCACCTTGGCCCTCACCTGCCCTCTGGATCTGCGTTCTTAAATAGGCTTCATTTACAACAATAGTATATAAAAAGATTTTCAGCCTGCAAAATCTTTACTGGGCACTCGGTGTCCTCTGGTCACCCGTGTTTTGGACAATGTCCCCTTAGGCTTTGTATTTACTAATGAGGTGCAGAGGGGATGAGTTGTTTCCCACCAACAGGGGCTCCTGGGCTTTGGGACATTCCTGGAGGTCAATGCAGGAGGATCTAGTTGTCTCCCAGGGAAACAGAGCTAATAAACTCCAGGGGTGGTCGTAAATTTTCTCATTATTTGGCCTGCAGCCCAGAGGCGGGGGGTGGTGGTTGTTTAGGTGGGGGCTGCTGGAGCCGGATCTGCCTGTACATGAGCAGTGAGCTGCTTCTCAAATGATCAGCACGCTGATCACATGGCTGAATAAGCAGACCAGGTTTAGCAGGTTTGATGAGTGTAAGTTGTGTGTGTGCTGAATACAAAATAACGGTCAGCTTCATCGATAGCATCGCTGGACTTTTTAATGTAGGCGCCCTCATTAAGCACACATTTAGATTTCTGTGAAGACCCTCCGTCATCCAGGTCGTGGTATAGGTGAAAGTCAAGGACAAGTGGACTAGCTTTACGTCTTTAATTCTTGATTTTTACTATTATATTTCCTGATTATTGAGTGAGTTTCCTCATTGAGCTGCAGTGGAGGGATCGTAATAAAATGAGGGAATAAAGTGGCTGAAACTTTGGAAGAAATCTGCTTGATTTCTCTAACTCAGCCTGCTCAAGCGTCCAGGCACCCTCGCATCCTTTAACATTGATAACTGATTAGAATAAACAGGACAACAAACAGAAGACGCCACACAACACCAACAAACATGACAAGGTCTAGAGAGAAAGCAGGAAACATCAAGGAGGTGTCCATTTAAACCAAACCATTGCAGACCAGTACGTTCTTGTCCTCCACAGCAGTCCATGATCTGTGGTTCCTCTGACATATAAAATGTAGGTTGCTGAAGAAGGAATGCCGTGCCTAACCGTGGAAGATCAAACAGTATTCACACTCGTCACGCATTCCAGATTTACTATGCTCAGAATTTTTTTAATCCAAAGAAAATAGCGCTCAAGAGAGTAATTCAGGATTTGAACAAGTGAAGAAACATTCTTGTAGTGTACGTAGATGACAAAGCAGGTGGATTGTGGTTTCATATGGAATCTTTCGTAGGGTGTTGCATATTCTGTATGAATCATTTTACAATTACGGAGTTGGATCTCTAGGTTTGTAAATGTTATATTGTGTTCAGTTATATCCCATCAGGCTCTGCAACTCCCTGTTCTACAAAGATGTAAGTGGAGGAAGCTTTTCAGCTTTTATAAATGACAGATATAGACAGAGACAGAGATAATGATTTATCTAAGGAAGGCCAGTATATTAATTTCCGTGTTATCTTGACACATCAGACAGTGTTTTCTCTTGTTCATAACGGGAATGTCTAATTATCTGTGAAACAGGGTTCTGTACTGTGCAGAGAATAAAGATGCAGTGTTGCCTTGGTGATCAGTAATTCAGTACTATATGAAAAACAGTCAAACATACACAGTTATCCGTTTGGAGATCATTCCAGAAATGCTCCATGTGTCAGTTTGTCTATGAGGATTCTGTCTCATATGTCTTTTCCTTGTCAGTCAACGTGGTGGACTTCTGCGGCCAGACAATCCGTGGTGATGGCATGATCGTCAACTCACACCAGGAATCCAAGAAGTACTACTTTGTGACCATGGGGACCGACTGTCACCTCACCATGCAGGCAAGCTCCCCTAAAGACAAGGTCCAGTTCCACTTCCGCTTCTTCCTGGTCTACAGTTTGCTACGAGTGGCCCCTCTGAGCCCGGCCCCTGCCTTCCCAGAGTCCCCTCGTGGCTCCGCACCTCTCAACCCCAGACTGGAGCCCACCTCTGGTGAAAGCTCGGGGGACCCGTGTCATGCCGGCTCATACGTTCAGTTCTATGACGGACGGGACAGGAGCTCGCCTCCCCTCGGGCCTCCTCTTTGTGGGAAGAGCCCGCCCCGGCCAGTGCTATCCACAGGAAACTACCTGACCCTGAGGCTGGTGACCCGGGGGACTCAGCCCAGAGTCGACTTTGTGGGGGACTTCACCTCCTTCAGACTGGGTAAGAACGACACAGACATGACCATCCATCCCACAGATGCTTAGTGTCTGACAGGCACTTTGATCGCAAGTATCAACAGAAATGTATGATAGTATAATGAAATGAGAAAATAATGAAGAGGTCCAGTATTGTATATAACCAAACATCTTGCAGTGCATTATCACCCTCCTATAATAGCTGCTTAACAAATGGTACCTTCAATCATGTTCAATCATCATCCATCCAAGTGTGTTTGTAGCCAGTTTAACACATGAGCAGGTTAGTTTTACCAGTCAAAGCTACTGAAAGTGGTGCATGAAACTTCAGTATTGATTACGTGCCTTTAATTACCTCCACACTGAGAGTGTGTTTATTAAGAGTTTGTTTATTAAAATTATGTTTGTTTTATGTTTGCAAATTAACATTAAATATCAAATAAATATTTTCTAATTCCAGATTTACTGAATACAAATAGACCTAAAATAGATCACAAATACATCGAGGAATGCTTGATTAATGTCTTGTTACAGGATGTGTGCAGGCTGTGGCGAAGGTTTTCTTTTCATAATTTTGTAATCTATTAGATTTTTAGATTTTAGTCAAACCTACATGAAAGTGCAAAGCTTGAAGGACTGTTCCATCAAACACTGTGCCTGGGCCTGCATTAAGAAGGAGTCCACTGCTGTAGTATCTCTTTGTTTAGAAAGAAATCTTTCTTCTTCTTTAGTTATTTCTGTTGTTATAAAAACGTCAACTTCCACTTATCCTTTTTCATATTCACACTCAACCCTATACTCAATATGAGGTTACATTTTGCATCTCTTCAAACCAAGACATGCACAGTGGTTTAGCTCTGACAGCATTATTGCATTAAAATCTCAATCAAAGAGACTCCACTCAAGCTGTAAGGTTTTTATGGCTGACTCAGATCCTTCCTGTCTTGCCCTGATCCCTCAATTGTTGTCTTCCTTTTCAGGTTTTAACCAATCAGAGTGTAGCAGTGAGCCCTATTTCACCTGCAGGAATGGGAAGTGTATCCCACTCGGTCTGGTGTGCGATGATAAAGGCATTGACAACTGTGGTGATGGGAGCGACTTGGAGGAGAACCTGACGACAGGTTGTAAAGGTCAGTTGCGTGATGAGGTGACGCACCAGCATCTCCACGAATTTATTACAGCACGTTCAAAATCTCACAGTTAACCCAGTTTGAGCCAATTTTGTCCTTCATCAGCAGGTCAGCTTTTACTTCCTGAACCTCCACTGGCAATAACAACCCCACCACCACCATTTGTGAATCCACCCACAGTGCCGATTCCTTCGCATATGAACTGTGGCATTCCAGGCAGCGCTCCCAGTCATGAGTCAGTAACAGGTGAGTGACCATTGTGTAAGTACAAGATAATTATTCGTCCAGCAGCTTGAAATGCTCTCCACCAACAGGAATGTGTAATCCTCTATGCTTATGTCCTGCAGTTGGTTGCTTGGTAAACAAATTAATTAAGTGCCCATTTGGATGCAAAGAGTCCTGATGACTGAGCATAAAACTAATGGCAGTGACCATTGAGTTGTTAATTTCACCTAAAGACTCGTAAACCAATAAATGGTGATCGATTCTCACGGCAGCGAGCAGCCTTTTGAGTGATCTGTCTCTATTCCAGCGTCAGAGGTGCAAATAGAAACTGCCTGGGCCGGCCTGTCAGCTTCTCAGGGCTTTTAAGACCCGGCCAAGTCTGGCATAAGAAAACAGCTTTTCTTCTGTTCCGACTTTTCAGCTCAGAGTGGGAGAAAGCCATTCACATTGGCTTGCCGTGCAAATCGCCAGCTGTTTATTAGCTGAGATCCATTTCAATGCCCACAGGGAGGGGCCACAGGCTGGATGAACATACAGACCGCTTCATTCATTGATGGCCTCGGTTGAATTTGTTTAATTTCTGTGAGTGTAAATATTGGAAGTCTAAACAGTTTGAGGGCTCCAGGCACATTAATATGCATGCTTACTTTGCTGCACAGTCAGTAGCTTTAATGACTGTTGCAGCCAACCACTACAGACTATGCACAACATCTGCGTCAAGATGATCAGACAGGTCTGATATGACATGTTCACAAAATCACATGTGTTTTCTAACTGTTAGTAAGACAGCAAGATGTATTTCCCAAAATGCTGGATTAGTGATGTTTAGAGACTGTCTGTCCATAGTTACTGTGTTGTCCTTTGACCTTTGAAGGGAGAACCAGAGAGAACCAGACAGTCCAAAGTGGATAATGCTGTCATACTGTCTTGACTGTGTTGTGTAACACACGTGGTAGATGTACAGCACTTTTCTAGTCTTTTCTGGTCTGCTGACCACTCAAAGCACTTTACAACATAAGCCTGCATTCGCCCATTCACACATGGTAGCTAGGCCAAATGCTCATTGCGAGCATTAACACACTCACCCTTGGACTTGGGGTTCAGCGTCTTGTCCAAGGATACTTTGACATGTAAAGCCGAGGCCAGGCAGACAGGGACGTTGGCTTTGGAATTGGGCTGTGATATTGTACATTTTTGTTCCTGTCACCAAAACTAACAATGTGCTAGTCCATCTCTGTATACGTCCTGACTTACTACCATCTGTGGCTCTCAGCCCCCAGCCCACTGGTCCCTACTGAAGACATACATTTTTATGTAAATCTAAATGTAGTTTTTGCCAATGTATTTTGTGGGGACTATTTTCAGGAGATCACATTTCCACCGTTGGTGCTTAATGAGCTTGTATAAGATTCTGATTTCCATCATCAGGACATCCTTGTGTTTGAAGCTGGTGAGCCCCCCTGCTGAGCCCCTGCTCAGGCCAGTGCTGCCAAGGCTCTTTAGAGAATGATGTTGTAAAATGTGAGAAGGCGCTAAGGCCTTTCCCATGGATTTCTCTTATTTAGACAGTAGGAAGGCAGAGCAGAGAGGGAGCCAAAGTAAGGCAAACACAGAGGAGGAGAGGTCCCGGCAAGCTTTGATCCCTGGCACATACAACAGCCATTTCAGTGGTGAATGGTGTGTGAGCCATCCTCAACATGTTGCAGCTTGTGTGGTTGTGTACAAACTGAAGAACTCAAAAGTAGTTTGTTGAATCCACTTACATGTGGGAAAAGTCTGTGCAGTTCTTTACACAGGAAGAGTTTTCCACCTGTATTATAACTTCAGCTGCCATGTGAATAAAGAGAATTGTATTTTTCCCCTCTTATCCCCAGACTCCCCAGTCTCCCTGTCCCTGTTGGTGCTCTACATCCTCCTGGGTGTGGTGGCGGGTAGCGTGGTGCTCTGCTGGTGCTGCTGGTCACCTGGCTGGTTCCTGTGGCGTGTCAGCATCTGTCGCTTCTTACCCTGCTGCAACTCGGCCTGCGCCTCCTGCCACGTCTGCACCCACAGCTGCACACACAGCAAGGAGCACCGACTGGCCAAAGTCACGCCACACACGCCCATCAACGTGACCTCGACAAGCGCAGCCGCCGCCACCAACAGTGCCGATGAAAATGTTACAATGGCAGTTGTTTAGAGCACAGGGTGTGTTCTGGTGGTCAGCCCTGGCATAGAGGGACGTGGGTACAGCATGCTGAGCTGGGATCAGTGGTGAACATGAACAGTTACTGCATTAGGCAGTGCAACTGGACTGATGGGGTCCAGTATGGACCTGAGCGGAGCTGAACGGTTGGGGTTAAACGGTGGTTTGCATGTTTTAATTGCGATGATGCAGGTGATGCTGTGTTTATGTTGTTATGAGGAGGTAAAGCAGGGTACAGCGTGACTATGGATTGTATGAAAAGCATGAATATATCTGAAAGGATAGAATTAAGGCTCTTGGGATCATTTAAGAAGCATTTGTGTTCACAGCCTGTTGTTACAAATTTTGATGGCAGCACCTTCTGTTAAAGAGACTGTGTGTGAAGTTTGACAAGTGCAGCCTTTAATGCTTGGCCAGTTTTCAGAAAGGACAATAAAGTGTCAAGTTGTTTTAGTCATATATTTGTTCCTTTCTTATAAATGCGCTTTTCTTAGAAGTAACAGTGTAGTCCTGCAGTGAAACTACTCCTCCACTCCACAGCTTTGGCCAGAAGTTTTCCATGGACACATGCTGAGGAAACAGCCCCAGAACTGCAAAGTGGCCCACCTGGTGACAGCAGCTGTTCTCCCTTTGAGAAATTCCTTCAAACTTTTCACTCTCCTCCCAGCAGTCCAGTGTGAAGTCTGGATAGTGGAGCACAAAGTCATCCAGTTTTTAGGGAAACAACTTTGTGGTAATTAAGTATGGACTTCAACATGCTGTTGCGTGCACAAAATAAACCTTTGATGTATTAAAAAAGAAGTTCTTGCTAATTAACCAACTTAAATCATCAATCGCTGTACAACATCAAAAATCAGGAGCAGGAGACCCAGAAAAAAGTAGACATAAGTATGTGGACAGGGTGTCTACGTACTTTTAGTGTAATAACTTGTTTGTTAGAATCATAAATTCCTTTGCGAAGAGAAATGAAAATGAGGGTGTGAACTAAGCAATCCAGGAGATTATACACATTATACACTGCCGTAAGGTAAATTTAATGTGGGGTTGATGACTTCCTTGCTCTGTTCTCTCCCGGAATTCATATACACTAAAGAGTACAGCAGACTCAACCCCCCCTTCTCCTGCTTTTACCCAGATTGATGATCCATATGAGGGGCAACTTGTGTTCATGTGTCCACCGGTCAAACTTTCTTTGTGGCGTCCTCTAGATGGAGTAGCTCCATAACCTTTCCTCCGTCAGTATTGTGTAACTACATTACACAGAGCCCCATGTACTGTCTTTTTAGGGATTTTGATTTGTGTCCTTGGTAAGGCATAAGGCCTTATGCTTAAACAAACAGTGTGTTTCTGACCTCCAGGTTGCCAGGCTGCTGCACAATAAAGTATGCAGACTTCTTTGTCTGTCTTGCTTTCTGCTGAGACTGTACAGGAAGACATGTGCATCTGTGCCCCCATCAGCCCAAGTACAATACAGATCCACTCAACTCGCGCTCACTCAGACGTGCAGGTTCATTACTCTTTGGAGAATGTCAGCGCTCCAGCTGGATGTTCTTGCTAACAAGACTGATCTCTCATTCTAATGTAAGCTTGCATTTAATGAGCATTTAACAATTTCCTCATATAATATAATTGATGACTCACACTGTCACAGGCTAATTGTGTATAAACACTGGGAAAATCTTTGGAAAATGATTCAATTCAGATTGTCAAAGAAATGTCATCCAGGTTTTAAAGCTTCACTAGACAATGATTTGGGAACTATGGCTCAAATGTGTAAAGGGAGAGAGGTCACTGGGAATGATCATTATCAACCAACTTCGCAGGTCCCATCTACAGTTTTTAAACTCTTTCAGCTCATTGGTTTGGTTTTCTTTAATTTCAAGCTACAGCAGCAGGCAGTTGGAGAAAAGCTTTAAAACACCACTGTGCACCACCTGCTCAGCATTCAGACACAGTCAGCGACTAGCTGCAGAACATTTAGTAGCTAAGAGCCAGATATTTCTTTCAGGAGTTGATGTAGACCAAAACAGAGGGAAAACAGAGTTAAAATAGGACCCGCATTCATCTGGTGGCTCTGTCTCTGATGGATGTGTAAATAGGCAACTGTTTGCTAACCAGGTCGCCACAATAACTTGATATGGTCATATGTGTCAGTGTTGTGTTCGCAGTGTTTCCACTTTCCCCACAAAAAAAAATAATTCAGCTTTAAAAGGGGTTCTTTTTTAATGAAAGGAAATGAAAGAGTTTGAATGATTTGATGGAAAGGAATAAAGTGTGATGATATTCACAGGTAGGTAAAACATTTATCATGTTTTACCTGCAATTCATGAAATCTTCCATTCAAGCAGAAAATGAACATGAGGTGTTTTCACCAAACTGCAGCATAATGTAAATAATGAAGATCTGGTGTGATGAGAAATTATGATCAGAAATAAGACCATTTTCTATTCTAAAAACTTCAAGCCTGCTCTGTTGGACTAGTCAGCACATAGAGATTAGCAGTGCAGTTGTCTCAGTGTCAGCCTTATCTTGTTGTTATTGCAATGTTTTAATAAATGCTGCAAATTGGAGATGCTCTGTTGTTTCTTAATACCTACTTTTCCCCCACAAATGTTCCCAGTGTATGACAGTGTCACACACACATCATTGAAGCTAAACACTTCTTACACTGAGTGATGTATTCCAATGCACTGTACCTTTGCTGCCCCATGAAAAGGGAAATATTCTACACATCATGTCCACGCATCAGTTTATCTCATTTGTCCCACTTTAAGGAAAGTTTTGAACAGTTTAAGCTGTTATTTTAACTTTCTGGAAACAAGTCAAATGACTGTGCCACACATGACGGCTTTAAGCTCACAATCCAGGATGCTGCAGACCAGCATGTAGCCACATCCTGGTCTGCAGCACTGTGCAGCCTGTTGTCCTTTATCTGTCTCAGAGGCTGCCTGGTTGACACTGGGGAGGGTTTGAAAGAGTCAGCGTGTGTTTTACCTCTGGTATCCACTGGCAACCTTTCAAGACAAATTCCCCCCTTGTCACTTTGATTTGGCTTATCCAGCACCAGCCACTTTATATAAAGAGGCTATAACATATTATGTATATATTTGTAGCACTTTTCAGTAGCTTTGTACCCCTTTCTTTATTTGTGAGCTCATGAAGTTGACTTTGACTTTGACTCTCTGTAATCAACTATTTGATTCCTATTTAACCCTCTGAACTCTACTAGGGGTTCAAGGCTTGTTGAAAGTGATGCTTTCTTTACAAAAAGTTGTCTGGAAATGTCATCATATTTTCTTTTTTTTTTTTTTTGTTGAGTTTAACATTGCATTACTGTTTCAGAGAATGTGCTGATTCACACAAGTGCTGCAGGGGGCTCACACTCAGTTTAGGTCAACTGTGCTCAGAGATTTAAAGGTTATCAATCTCAGCCCTCACACCGGCCATGTTATTCTTAGACCAGAGAGAATCATGTTGACTCAGGGGACGGTTGGCCTCCCACTCATGTGTGTTCACAGGTCAGGCAGCATTGTCCCATTGTTGCTGTGGTATCTCAGTGAGCCATGCTGCTGGATCAGTTCGTGACTCAGCCGAACCGTCCTGTGACCCTATAAAACCTGCAGTCAGGCATCAAAACAGCAGGGGTCCGGGGCCTATAGTCAACACTAGAGTCTATTTTAGCAAGAAGGCCTATCTCAGGTTAACACACAGGGCCAATTAAACACACTTACCATAACCATACCACCTAAAGTGGGTGCTCGACTGGAGCTCACTGATAATGGATTTACTGGTTGTGAGGAGAGCCTGAGTGGAAGTGAAAAGCTTAAGAAAACAAGCTTTTCTCAGGGTGTACATATGTAGTAGATACAACTCTAGCATCAGTTACAGCCTCGAGCAGGGGCGTAGCTATAGACAGTGCAGCAATGATGAGTGCTGGGTAATATGCTGTTGTCCAATCTTAAGTCTCTATTTGATCACATTGTTTTTGTCTGTCTCACTCTCTCTAAAAGACATTCTCATACTTGCTGCTGCAGCTGTGCACACAGGCGCTGTATCCAAGCTCACTGTCCTCTGCTGATGCTGCTCAGAGAGCAACAGTTTAAATCCTGAAACTGTGACCTCCATTTTTTCTCTACACAGCACAGCCAAACAGCTAAAAACAGAGAGTCCTCCACATGTGGACAGATGTTCTGTTCAAATTCACTGTTACAATATGAAGGGAAAAGAGCGAGAGAACAAGAGGAAGACTTAATGTCTCTGATGAAGGATTACCTGTTTTGTTCTTGTTCAACAATGAAGAGCAAATGTGTAACAATCTGGACAGTTATTAATGTAAACCTTCCCATCAGTGTGTGTGGGAGAAAGAGCAGTTCTGACAGGATCTGCTCCAGGAGCAGGATCAGCCTGTTGGATCACAGCATGATCCTGACAGCTGTGCTCATATTCATGCTGCTGTGATGCATAAAGTTGGTGATTTGCATGTGGGATTGGCTGCAGGTGTTGATTAACATATATTTTGTCTGTCGGGCAGGTGGGTTGGCTCTCTTGAGGGGTTTGGTGAATGTGACTAAAAGAAAATCTAAGTGGGTGCGTTTGTGTGTGCGCATGTTTGCTTCCTAACTGAGGAGTTCAAGGGCCATCACCGGCCTTGAGTCTGTTTTTATCAGCTTCACTCATCTCCACTCAGCACTTCCCTGATTTGGGCTTTTCATTCAGCTTTTTGCAGAGTTGCTTGTGGTGTTCCTTTGTCCTCATGGTGTTGGCCTACATTTCTCTGCAATACTGACTCACCTAAAGTTGAGCTTTTCAGATACAGGTGTTTTCATGTTACAATCTAGAATCCTGCATGGGACTGTTTTCTAGATCTTGCTAGCACCTGCTCCCACTGGATTTCTGAACATTAAAACCTACTCCCACTATCCCTATCCCAGACCGCCGGCGGGGTTTGCCCCATGCGCCCAATAGTTTGGTTGCGTCAGAGACTGCTCAGAAACCAAGACGGCCCACTGAAGAGTCATTTCCTGTATCTGCGTCATGTGCTGTGTCGCCACTGACTCGCCTCTTTAGAAGACTTGCAGCTTCCACTGGGAATCATGGGAATCAGATGTAAATACTTGTCATTCTGACACTAAAACTGGACTTGGAGAAAATGAACTTGAGACCCATCTCTGCCTCAGCAACACATTCTCATGTGATCTGGAGAGAGCACATTATGCTAACAGATAAAAATGTGCACTGTACATAGTGTTTTGGCATGGACAAGCAATAGGCCATTAGTAAGCCCAATAAGGATGAGGGGGAACAAGCAACCACACCCTCTTTGGAGACAGGAAGTTTGCACACATTTTATTTCACAGTTGCTCATGAGGGAATGGCAGGGCGACTGTACAACAACGAGTATTGGTCTGGATCTGCTCTATATGGAAAGAGTCTGAAATGCAAGTATCTAAGTAGCAGCCAGGATAAGAGCTGTTGGAATTCTCTGAATACTCAGGAAAAGTGCTTCCTTTCTTAGTTCCTTTAGCAGAGAATACAGTGGACCATCCTTTACCAAAGGAAAGGGGATAATGGCAATTCCTTTAGTTAGTTAGGCACCATTCAGACAACAAGCAATCAATGTGTAAAATGTAACATGTAAAAAATGATGTCCAAGGAAAAGACAAACTATGGCACATTATTCCAGAACTTCTTTTTGAAAAAGCAGTTTTACTGAATTCCTCTTGCATTGCAATTTTGATATAAGCAAGACTCCATTTAACTGTCTGCCATAAACAAGTAATCTTGTCCCAGTTAATTATTTACATACACAATTTATCTCACCATAAATGTTTACTTTTGAAAAATTAAGATTTTCAATTTTAAAAAAGTGCCTATTGATAGATTGGTTGAAAATGACTAATGGCTAGTGATGGTGATACAATTGCTGGGATGGAAATGGAGTTACCGAATCTCAGAATCTCTTGAGAAATATGGAATTTCAGTGACTCCTAAAGAATGCAGTTTTCTTTGATGCAACACCTTCTGGTCTTTTGAATTTAATGCAAGGTAGTGGCATGTTTGGTGTAAAACCACACTTTAAATGTAACCTAAGGTCACAGGTAGGAGACTTTTCCACAGGCCCACAACTCCTCCTGCTAAACTACATCTGAAAATATGAAGTGGAAGTCGTTGTGTGACCAACAAAACAATAATCACATATCATTTATCCTGTAAACCAGGTTCTTTCAAGATTCAGAAATATTGCTGTGAAATGTGTGTTTTGCACTATGAACTGAGATCTGTTCAATTATTCATTTAGAGTAAGAAGAATTATGATAAGAGTGATACTGGCTGCAAAAGATGTTTATTTTGAACCTCTTATTTTACATGAAAAATATGACAATATGCAAATGGACTGAAAAAACCACACATGCAACAACTGGAAACAGACATCAGATACCATACTGAAACATTACATGACCAGAACAGTACAGCGACCAAAACAGTAGAAGTTTGTCAAGGCAAATGCAAGACACTAATTGGGCCAGTAGGGGTCACTATGCTGTGGGGTCATTGTCATACATAGGTAGGAACCTTCATCCAAGTGACAGGTGTTGCTGGACAGAGCAGCAATACAGTTTTTGACCGCTGTGGCAGGAGGGGTAACATGCTTTATTGTTGTATCAAAGTTCATTGTTTGGAGTTGTGTCCAACAGAAAGCAGCCTGCAGCCTGTATCAGCCCAAACAACTTCAAAGCACAATCAAGTCAACATTTCATTTCTATAATAGAAGAAGAATCACAATTTAGCCCCCAAAGTTGCATACACTAATGATCTGATCATAGTCATCATATTTCCCACAACACTGTCTGTCTTCCAAGACAAAAATGGATATAAGACGCTTTTTGCCAGATGATGTTTTTAATCCAACATCATTGAAAGGAATGATGATATGTATGGTAGTAGATTTGCTGGCCTGACACATACAGTCATACTAGTTTGAATGTGTTTTACACCACAGCAGACGGAAACTTGAACACCAACATACTGTCTGTCAAAGCAGCCTCAGCGACTACACAGCTAACACAGACAACACAGAACTAATGCATGACAACTGCAAGGAGAGGAAGAGTGTCTGGACTGGAGATGTGACCCACGACCAGTTCATCATCGTTGATATCAATGCAGCGCAGTGAGGATACAGACGTTTCATGGAGGAGACCTGTGTATATAAACATGGATCTATGTCTCTTTATGACTGTTAGCAGAGACTGCAGTCATTGGCTACAGGCTCATTAGCGGTCTGGCCGGAGTTCTCCGCGAGGCTGCTGGTGTGAATGTGAGTATAAATACCACCATTGAATAATTACTTTACTTATCTTAAAACCAACGTTTGAGTGTGAGTATCTTGAAAAAACACACAATAAGAAATCTTGCTGCTAGTAAAAATGCCACCTCGAGAACGCTTCCATACTCACACAGCTGATGTTTTAGTGATGTGGTCATCATAACTGTTATCTTCACAAGCATAAATTCATCCCTGCGTAATCTTAGGACTTGATTTGCTGATTAGGCTAATAAAACGTGCAGCAAACACTTGAAGGAGTCAAACCAGAGGGAAACCAGACTTAATAAATAAAATGAACTTTATTGGTACAAAAAACATTGCATGTGTACAGCATATGCACAGAGCATAATATTTTCAACAAATGTTCCTCTCATTGAGCACAGTAGGCCTATGTTGGTGGAGTGGCAGATTATACCCACCGGACAACTGGTGGCGCTACACAGCAGCTTACAGCAGCCAGGCAGACTCTCAACACGATGCTGCCTTCAGGTACTCCCCACAAACTCCTAATTTCAAGTTCTAGAGTCCAAACTTAGGATCAGAAAATATGAACAAAATTTACCCTGTAGAGGTTAATTTAATCAGTCTGCTGCTTTTCTCTTCTTTTAGAAACCAAACATTGTGTTCCAGCAGCAGAATAAAAATATGGTTTTATGGAGCACACCGAATTTATTTCAGGGTTTTCATTCTAGACTAGATTCATATTTACTGGTAGACTGCTGTTTGATAAAGAAAGATTTCTCCAGGGATGAATATTGGAGATATTTGTCAGTTTTACTTCTTAAGTGTAGCCTACAGCTTTCTGTGGTTTGTGTTCATCCATTTTCCATCAGGGCTGTTTTCCAAGTAAACCCTATTCCCAAGGGAACCACAAAACAATTGCTCCAACTGAGGTTATGTACACTTCACATATACCATACAGTGTATGACTGACTTGATTTCCATGCTCTCATGATGGCAGGTGGTCCTGTCATAGTCTCAGCTCTTCCATGTCGGCCATCACTATCTTTCATGTGTGCCCAATACATAAAATCATACTAAAAAAACATTTCCAACAGCACTTGAAGGCATCATTATAAGCAGCACTGAATGGCAGGCAGTCTAGCCACGTCTCATTTAGCTGTCTATAAAGCTTCAGACTATGTACGTATTGCACAACTCAGTGGTGTAACAGGAACAGTTCCCTAATGAATATCTGAAGTCACTTGGGGTTGACCTCATTAGGAAGCATGCAGCCTATTGGCTGTGCCACGTTGGCTGAGTCTTTGGGTCTTGGAGAGGGTCACGGTCTGGATCGTGACCTCATTTTCATGATCCAGCTCCTCCTCGTCCCCTTCCTGGCCCCTGACACTGCGCTGTATCTCAGCCTGAACAGTTCTCTGCTCCCGGGCCAACATGAGGACCATCTCCGCATCCATCGTCTCACCAGAGGAGAAAGGGTGACAAACGGTCTCGACCAGGCCAATGACTGTCCCCAGAACTGCAAACACTGAACCCACCAGGTAGACCCTCAGCAAACCGCGGCTGGGTTTCTGACTCAGCATCTCTTTGGCAAAGGGGATCAACTCCTGCATGTTTTCCATTTTCGCTGGCTGTGCTTCAGCTGAGATGCAATGCTGGGCTGCAGGACCTATCAATAATGAACAAAAATGTATCAGTGAATGTGAATCATGTGGATGGTTTCAGCTGTTTCAGATGTGCAGATATACCATTTGTCTCTTCGTATCATTGTAAATACAACACCTTTGGCTATTTAAACTGTTGACTATAGAAGCAATGACTTCAGTCATTAAACCGGGTTACATATCAATATCCCATAACTGTAAGAACAAATAATAACTTACTTTGATGTAGTTTGTTGTTGGTTCTAGTCACAGCTTCTCCCCTCTCCCGAGTTCCAGTTTGTGGCAAGAACACACCTTTACTGGACACTGTGGTCATTTATAGCCCCACTCTCTCCACCCACACAGTGACAGCTGCTGAATATTCAAGAAGCATGCAAAAGCAGGCTTTCAGCCAGAAACTTTGACCCAGTTGTGTCTAGGCTTATTACACAGTCAACAGTAAGACAAATCTTCTTACTAATATTGCTTGGTGTTGCAACTGCTGTACACCAGACACCAGCATTGTTAGTGTGTACATTGTAGCCTGTTAACTGGTGAAGTTATGGTGAGGTCACACCTGTGCCGATACAGACCACGCCAAATGTACAGCACTGTACCAAATATTCAGTATTATACCAAAACAATAGGAACTGTTCAGAAGATACAAGCAAACTGACAAAAACACAAGCAAATGAGGAAACATTTCCACCACTAGGACACACATATGAGAAAAACAAAAGAAAATAGTAAAAACTGATGGGATACAGGTCGATGTATTGCCTGTATCTCTGCTAGTATTGTTATCCCTCAATAAGGATTTAAACAACAGTAGCTAATTTTCAAACACTTCTGACAAGTGCTTATTGAAACTTCCATTTGTCTTTTACAATTGGCAATACATTTCTGTGAATGTCTTAATCTGCTGATGTGTATTTAGTGTATTTATTCATGTGCTGTCAATTCTTGTCTTCATTCTTCATGATTTGTGTTTTGTCTATTTGCACGTTGTCTTGGGCTATATACCATAATTAACACATTTTATCCACAAAAAAAATCCTGCCAAGACCTATAATTTTTGCTCTAACATTGCTGCTCTATAGCTATAGACCAGTATTCTATAGTTCACTTTGTTGATTCTGGTCAACACTTCATAAGCTTTAAGGTTCCATTAGCTTATATCCAGAGTTAAAGTTTAAGTTCCTAGCCCAACTTATGGCATTATTTGAGCCTCAGAAAAGTGTTCTAAGATAAGATCTAAAACTATGACACAAATTTATAGGCTTACTTTACTAAATGTGTTTCAAGGACTGCTACAATCAATGGCACAGGAAGGGACAGGAAATCAATAATTACTGTACTATTCTGTCAATGGTCAAGATGCTATCAAAAGACAAAAAAAAAAAAAAAAAAAAACAGAATATGTGATGTTTGTCAGTTGTCTTGTTGTCAGGTCAGTCCAGTGTGGCAGAAGGTGGCTTAAAGCCACACAGGTGAACACAGGTCTCCATTCATCTGATAAAGTCCCTACAAATCCTCCCCATCAACAACCACCAAATCAGGGGAAAGGTTGTGTAAACCCAGTCTCCCTGCAGCGTTTCTGCTGCTGCAACACTGTCACTGTGAACTGTGGTCAGAGTGGAGCCATAGAGTGGACGCACGTACCACACACACTCATGATGGTGAGTAACACGGAGCAGTACAGGAAGTGCAGAGATGTTTGTTCTGAATAACATCTGAGAAACACTATCCCTAACTCTGTCTGCCAGCTGGTAGACGCCACATGATCAACTGTTTTGTCTTCTTTTTTTCATAAAAAAACGAACCAAAGGGTGTTTGTTAATGACGTACTACAACAAGACAAAGCTGTCTGTTTCCATATGGTTGAAAATGTACTTTGCCTTCCAAACACAGCAATTTTCAACTTCACACCAAAACTTTTAAATCTTGTCCACATCATCTATTTTGGTTTAGTAGGCAAATCAAATTGGCTCTATTCATAACATATACTGCATATACTATACTGATGGTGTTAAAGGTGGAGCTAAAATCCACCAGACAGGCCTTTGGCCCTGTTGAGGTGGATGGAGTCACAGGGGGTGGTGTCAGGGCTGTCCCATTGTCTTTGACATTGAAAGCAGAACTGATGCAGGTCCTTGGCCTCGCTCAGCTCTGAACCAGGGTTTGTCATTGTTGCAACACACCCTGGTGTGTGATGGTACACAGCAGTCATACACTCATCCAGACTGTTGGTAGCAGTCCTGAAAACATCCCAGTCAGTCCAAGTCAGTATGTTCCTCCATAGCTTCATTGTTCCACTCTGATATCTGCACAACAGTGCACATGGGCCTGTGGTAGAAAGTAAACACCAACTAGAACGAATTTAGGGGGGGTGAACTGGAATGAAAACTGTGCTACATCCACATCCACTCCAGAATCCACATCTGGCGCATAACTTATTATCATCACTCCCCAATCTCTGCTCTGCTGATCTCAGTGTCTGTGGGAGTGATGAGGTCAGAACCTTTATACCAGTTATGAGCAGCTATAACCAAATTTGTGCAGTCCTTGACAAAAAATACGTCTTTGCTATGTGGCTGTGTAAAAAGTGTAACAGGGTGATATATCCTCATCATATTTTTTCTATGAATATTGGTATCAACATCAAAACTCCAGTCTCAGGAAGGCTGATGTTTTCTAGGGGATAGTTCTCAGAGGCTGTTGATGAAAGCTTTTATCCAACACACATATTAACTACATTAGTTTCATCCATGACTCTAAAAATTGTATGAAACTGTAAATTCCTGCATCAGCCACCAGGACTGTGTCGACCTCACTGTTCAAAAGCAATTCCTTTGAACTGCTTTTTCTTCCGAATGAGTAAGGCAGTGCAACTAGGTTAAGAAACAGTGGTATGGCATTTGAAAGTCTTCTAATATTAATCTTATTGTTCTGCTTTAGAGGGAGCTGCTAAGTACTGGTCTCTGGCTGACATTTAGCACGTGAGTTGTGCTAAAACTGGTCTCAGTTTGTATACAATAAGAGTCTTTGTCAGGGTGTGCACTAAGTGTTAGTTCATCAGTAGATCATTGTTTGGAAAGCAAGTTTGCTCCTTACACACAAATATGGATGGAAAAAAAGAAATGCATGCATGAGGTAAATTCATAGCTGTACGCAACTTTGCTATCACATTGTTTGAGACGAGAGGTGAGAATCAAGCAATGTGATTCCAGACGTAGATGTTGTGCCTGTACTTGAAAACAGAAGTCATAAATTCATTTCAGGGAGAATATACATCACAGTATTTCTTTGTTGTTTGTGATATATAATGTATGATGATCACCATCAGCAAAACTTTGACCTTGCCAGCTGGAACCAGTCCCGGTGTACCAGGTGTACCTAATAAACTTTTTATAATGTGTGTGTGTGCTTGTGCATCTGCAATCCATACTTCAGCTCATTCATATCTTTTAACTACATTAAGCACCTTCAGTGCAGAAACATGTACAGGCACATGTTCAGGCACACAGAGGTGTACTTAAATAGTATAATGTGATTGCGAATGTTTTTCGACTGGATCCTTTTCTCCACTGTCGCCTGTGTTTCTTGCTTATCTGCTGTTCTGTCACACTTGGAAAGGGAGGGGTTATATGATACCAATAACTCCAATGAAGTCGCCTTGGCACCATCTCACTGTAACAAAGGCCCAGTGAAGAAAGAGAGGAAACACCAGGCTGTTACCAAGAAATAAATCACAGCCACAGCTACTATCCAGTGCGATCGAAGGCGTGACTGTGCTTGTCTGAAGTTGCATGTGCACAGTAGTGTATGCGTGCTAGCTGAGTCAGAAGACACACCCTGTACTTGGACTTAGTCAGTGTGTCTGCGTAGACTGGAGAAAAACATAAGGTGTGTGTTCAGCTGGGCCTCTGGCTACTATTTCTTTTAACACAGGTGGTGATCAGCAGGCCTGCAGCGCACAGCAGAGTTACCACACAGCCTGGCAAAGCTTAAACACTGCCTACAGGGCATGTGTTGTGTCTGCGGAGGAAAGACATGGCACTGCTTCACCCCCCACATCTGTGTTCTTTTCTGAATGGAAAACACCACAAAGCAATGTTTATACAGAGTTATGTAATGTATTTTCAGAATGAAATCATTACAGACAAATATTTCTCTGTCGTCTCTGGACATACATGCACAATATGACACGGCTGGACTTTGTTGAGACATGCTTGTTTAAAATTGTGGCATTTAAGGAATTTAAATGTTCCACTCTTCCTGTCTCTGTCTGTGGAGAACAATCTCTGCCATACATATAGAGTGTCCACGTCTGACACTTCCAGATAAAGCCCAAGTGTTTTCAGTTTCCACAGCTAGGACACAATGAAATAATAATACTTTGCTTTTCTGTGTGAATGGGTTAGGTTATTTTTGGTTAACTATTATTATGTTTCATTGTACTTTGAATAGTTTTATTAGTACTATTGGGTAGTATAGTGTATTGATACAACTTTCTCTCAGAAGCCATATGAAAATGTTTCATGACTCTATTGTATGTACGACTACGTACAACATAATAAGTCATACATATATACTGTGTGCGTACACAAAAACCAATCTCATACATACGATGTTACTTATAGTTTCACACCTCTACTTATGACTTCCATGCTGTTTATAGGTATAAACAAGTACACAGCCACTGTTTTGTTTATGTACACAAAAGGTATTGTGTCATGAACACAATTCCAAGTTATTTAAAAAAATATATATATTAATTTTAAATGACTTAAATTTAGCTTTTAGTCTCAAAAAAGACTAAACCTGTGTGCCAAATCCATATTACACACAAATTCTGCAGAGTACTACACAGAGTCCGCAGCCATGCTAACAGCTCTGTGAGGCTGTACGTGGTCACAGTAATGCTTTGAGCAAAATGCTAACATTAGCATGCTAAAACGATCACAATGAAAATGCTAAAATGACATTTTTAGCAGGTATAATGCTGGCCATGTTGACCCGACTTATTTTACAGTGTTAGCATGCTAGCATTTGTAAATAAGCACAAACCCAAAGTCCAGCTGAGGCTGATGGGAATGTCATTAGTGTTACAGGTATTTGGTTGATGATGGCACTAACTGAAAAGTCAGAGTGTCACTAAAGTTATTACTATTCATCCTCTGGGACCCTGAATACTGAATATACGCAACATTTTGTAGAGACACTTGGTTAGCCGGCGCATTAAGAAAAAAAAAAACGGAAAATATTGACTGTTTTTTTTTATTGGAGTAAATGAGACCATTTGAGCTCACTTTTTAGTTAATAATTAACAGTTAAATTTTTGAAGACAGTGCTTTATTACACTTTTGCACGTTTATTCTTTGTTTATTGCTCTGTTTTGTCTTTGTGTTGGTGCCTACATCTACCTGCGTGTCTGCGTGTGTGTGTGTGTGTTGATTCATGGAGAGAAGGGAGTGGTGGGGAAGGGTGTGACTCTGACACACACTGTATCATACGGTCCAGGTGAGCTGGTGTTTATAAAGCAGCAGCCTGATAGCAGCACACATTTAGATACAGCAGATAACAGAGGTGATAGAGTACCGACTGCCAGGTGAGTCTCAATCAAGAAATCGTCAAGCAGCTTTGATTGTATTTGACTTGTTCTGCTTGCTGATATTCCGTTGTTTTCTCATCTGTTCCAGACTTTTTTGTAGGAGCAACACAACATGAAAATATTTTTTCTTCTAGCTGGTAAGATCTCTGTCTGTTTTCTTTTGCTTTAATATTTTCACTTATTCTCTTAAGTGTCCTCTGTCTGTTTCATAAGGTGGAACTTTCCCCTTAAACTTTCCACACCAGAGGATTATACCCTTAAGTCACTGGGAGTTGACAGTATGCAGGTTTTCCATCCAGCAAAACACCACAGCAACTGATTAGTGTGATGATTCCATTTTGCGGCAGAGAGGAGAAACTAACCTGAATAGAGCTGCTGCAGTGAAACTGGAATGAAAAACCTGCACTCTGTGTCTCTCCGGTCATGATGGCACACGTTGAAAGAGTTGTTAACTTCATCCAAGCAGGGCTGACTTAAAGGCAATGGGACTTCTCTCAGGTAGAACTGAAGAAACCGCTTGGATGAGAGGCCAAACATTTTCCAGTTTCTACAACCAAGTCCTGTTGCCCCTGATTCTACCCTCCTTGGATAACCATGACCTGGATGACTGCCAGTCTGACAGTTTTATAGCCTGATTTCATTAGTCTGAGTCTGCTGCAGGCTCTTCCATCCTGACAAGGACCTGGACTTTTTCAAATTAAAAGAAACAAAATATCACATATCACATCACATGTGATCTATAGAAATGCATAGTTGTAGACACGATGACTTTGTCTGCGCCACAGCAAAGCATCCTCTTTGAATACTGTAGATATACTTCCTGTTTGATGCTTTTTTTTTTTTTTTTTTGGCTTCTTTTTTAGAATGGTCCAAATATGACACTCAACAGAATTTTACAGCATAATCCAAGAGCCAAACTCTTAAACACTAGGTGAATTAATATCTAACAAAGGTTCAGTAAAATTAGTCGTCCTCTGTGGTGATGGAGGTCAGATTGATCATTGACCATTCATCATTGGTCATTAATCTTGGATTTAGTCAAAAGATTAAAAACTGTCATATTTATACTGACGTTACGTTTAGAGTTGGTTGGTAGAAGTTTCATGTGATAAAAGGTGAGCATAATTATATTCATGTATATATATAAGGCATATTCTTATATTTCATTTTCATCAGAGAATGAATTGTGTATATATTGTTATTATTGTTGTTGTTGTGTAGCGTGTTATTGTCATTAATACAATAATAGTCAATTTGTGTTAATCTCACAGAAATAAATGTTTATAGTTCAAGTGATGTGTGCTGGAAAAATTAGAGTTGAACCTGACTTTTGTAGACCATAATTGGTCGTTCTTTCCTTATGTTTTGGACTGTGCTTGTATGTCGTGATGAATGTCAGTATTGACTGTGAACTGGAATATAGATGTTTGTGATGACGGATGTTGGTCATATAAGTACAACACATGGTTACATTTCATCTCTTATTGTGCCGCTGACAGCCATAGCTGCAGCATCACAGGCCCAGACCGACTGCTCGCAGGGGGCTTGTTACCCACCCAGCAATGACCTGCTGCTGGGCCGGGTTCACCAGCTCCACGCCTCCTCCACCTGCGGCCTCACAGGGTCCGAGGTCTACTGCACCCCATACCAGCAGGTAGGAGAACAGTCCTGTGTCACACTTTTGCACTATATTTGCATCAACTGGTTGTCAACTCTTACTAAATCAAGTCGATGAATATGAAGGCAGGTTGGAAAATCTGTTCAGTTTAAAATGTGGAAAGAGAAGTGTTGGAAAGCAAATATACTCAATACTGTACATATTTGATATTCTTGTACTTAACGGAGTCTTTTCCTTCTATGACACTTTCTACATTCTCCACTACAATTCAGAGAGAAATATTCTACATTTTTCTCCACTGCATGCATCTGAAAGGTTCCTACTTCTGGTTCCTACTTTTCTTTTTACAAATTCAGACTTTTACATACAAAACATATGAGGAGCCTATAGAATATGTTTTGCTATAAATTAAACTACCCTAACAGTTTATAGAAGTACAGCTGAAATGATTAGCTGATTTATCATTATTGATATTGGTTTTATAAAAACCTGTATCTGCTAAACCAGAGCCCAGTCACTGCTTAAGCCAGCTGTGTTCACCCGGGTCACGCATGGGTCTCTGCATGGGGTTTGCACCATCAGAGGCGAGTGGTGTAGAGGTCATGGCAAACTGACAGAGGTGCAGGATGGAGGCTGTGGTGGTTTTGGCAGAAATGCCCGCCATTTGTGAAACAGTCTCATTTCAGTGCCAGACCATCATGTTGCAACTGTACTCTTTGACCGACGTCTGACAAACCGCTCATCTGCTGCCTCAGCACAAGTCGGCCATTACTGGATTTAAATGCTGATTTTGAAACAAGACTTTATCTGTCCACAGCAGAGGGCATGCGGTGAGGAAAATTCAAGCCTGCAATGTTGCAATTTTTATTTTTACTCAAAAACAGGAGAAAAAAGCCTCTAGTCTTAGCTATAATCCTTTCAGTTCCTTTTAATGCAATATAAATCATCTGTTCCTGTTCCTTAGGTATCATATTAAAGCCAACAATACAAGTAAAACTGCACTGGAACAGTGTTGAATAGTCTCAACCCACCACCAGACCTTTTCACTGGTTTGGGACCACATAATGTTGTTATAGTTCATATTTGGTTTTGTGTATCTGCTATCATCTCAGGATCACCTCAGACAGTTTTTAAAAAGAGATCTTATAAAAGATATTTAATATTTCAGCTTTGTAATAATGTAATAATAACAGGATAGTGCAACACAGAGTGAGAGGGCATCGATGGTCAGGAGCTGGACTGTTGCCCAGCAGTTCCCAAACTGCAGCCCTACGTACCTCAAGTAGTCGCGGATGTTGAATGTAAAATCTTGTCTGCAAAGTAAGTAGAAGCTCCTGCCTTCAGATAAATGCAGTGAGGGGGGAAATAAGTCTCCCAAGCTGGAAATAAGTACATAAGTCAGTAAAGTAGAGAACATAATAATGAAGTTCCAGCACCACAAAATAATGACTTTGCTTTCCTGTAGAATGAATATTTCCATCTTCTAAAATCCAAATCTAATCTAAAAGACAGAGCAACACTGAAAGATGTGCTGATGTTACATAACCTCCATCGCTGACAGTGTTACAGTGTATTAGTGCTGCATGTGTTGAAACTGCCTCAGGGAATGAATAGATGTGTTGTGCACACTCTCTTCAAAACTTTCCCTTTTGTTCAGTGTTTTTTTCGCCTAAGCCGCACCTTGTCCAGACAGGGAGGGGCAGGAACACCCAGCTGTATCTCAGAGCTGACACACACGTATGCATGACTACCAAAGAAGATGAACAATGACAAAACCCTCAGAGAGATCCCAGAAAACTAGTCTGATCTTGTTGGCTATGCTTCATCGCACTGCTGCTCTGATAATCAATATTGAAGAATAAATGTAAATGTAAGCTTCTGTAGCAGAGAGTAGTGTTGATTGGTCTAGTGGCCTACAATTACCATGTCCTTGAATAGTTTGATAGTAATGTAGATAGAATTTGAAAGAAGTTTTCATAGTAATGTGGTAATTTTGTGTTTCCACATATCCTGGAAAACCTGGGTCTGTGCATTGCAGAT
The DNA here is from genome assembly GCF_017976325.1 of Chelmon rostratus. Classification (NCBI taxonomy): domain Eukaryota; kingdom Metazoa; phylum Chordata; class Actinopteri; order Chaetodontiformes; family Chaetodontidae; genus Chelmon; species Chelmon rostratus. The sequence continues at coordinate 30,002,751 of NC_055659.1, read as the reverse complement.
TCCAGCTGATAAGGAAATAGAATTGTTCGGTCAGTGAGAATTTAGCTCAGGGCAGTCCTGTCCCATGCAGTGGACGTGGTTAACATGCAGCTGCTGCAGTATACCTCGACATAAGGTTCTGACTGATTTGGTGGGCTGGGAGACGTCATTTCTAAGACTGACTCATTGGAATTGCTATGTCATCTGTAAATTGATGAAAAATGAGCATTAGTTTTGATGGATCCTAAGAAGGCCTACATTTCAGATTCCATCAGGGGACCAAACCATTGTGGAGCAGGGTCAGATCTGCTACCTTTGCAATTTTTAGAGGGTATTGGATGGAAACTGGAAAGTCATTCTTGAAATCTATAATGAGCCCAAACTAGCCTGTGAATATTCTCATTCATCCAGGTCATTGTAAGCCTCAGGGCATTCAATCGTTCGCAATTGGACATACTGACAAAGTCCAGTTGCGAACGATTGAATGCCCAGAGCCCAAACTAGCAAATTATCCTCAGATTTGTAGAAATCAGTGTTTGGCAGGCAGAGGCCTTCTGGTATCAATCCTGCTACACAGACATGAATTATATTCTCTTTGAGATGACCATGTGCCCTTACCTGTTAACTAACATCAGTGATTTCATTCCTGCTGTCTTTCATACAGTAGTTGATATAAAATACTACAGCTAATATTAGTTCAAATGTAACCTGAACCTCCTTGGTTCCTCCTGAACTAATTTATCACAATGTCCCCTGTAGACTTTATACCTGTAGAATCAAGTACATGTTTATGAACAGTCAGCTGGCAAGGACAACATGCAAACAGTGTGTGTTTGCATGTGTGCTGGAGGTGACACACCGCCAAAAAAGTCAGAGACCTTGTGGAAAAGCCACGCTGAATCACTTTTAACCTACATATACAAAGTTAAAAAGAATCTCCCTGTCAGGCTTTAGTGAGATAAGTGAGGTGAAGGAGTGGTAAAACTGACACGGACACACCTGAGTCTTTGAGAGGGTTAAATCTTTTTCACCCAAGATTAGATAAGATTCGCTGTTTTGCAATAAGGGAAAAAAAATACAATGTTTTAGATAAAATGAACTGAAGTCATTATTGTATGGTGGATCCACAGGGTATACAGGACAATGATATGGCTGGGATCAGTGCAGGACTCACTGAAGCTGCTGTCTGTAGGTAGGGGGACCAACAAGTAGGAGAAGCTGTAACCCTGTGACAGCTGAAATCTGAAACCTCCAGGCTATCAGGATCTCCACCATTTACATCAAAGCTACAGAACTATCATGTCCTCTTCACTACAGTAGTGTCTTCAACTGACTGGACATGAAATTTAAACAACATATAAACATATAAAACATAGAAATGCAATAAAAATCAAAAAAAGAAGAACGACAAAGAAATATCTTGTGTGTCAGAATTGCAGATGGTAGAAAAAAATGTCGAAATATGATTTAATAGTGGTTAACTGTACAAACTATGGGAAAACAATAGAATTTTCCTAACACAATAATAATAATAAACTGTACGATATGTTTTGTACCCTCATCTGAGTTTTCCAATAACCAATCCAATTACATCTTTTACAATTTTTTGAGTATATCTTGGGTGTTGATGTTAGAATGAAGGAAAACAAACTTATAACAGAAAGCTTGTGTTACAAACTGGAGGTGTTGAGTTTAAACATGGATGTTGACTAGACAGAGGGGTTCCAGCACTTTTCAGTGGAAAAACAAATCTAAGCAATTTTGATTGTAAAATTGTGTCCTAATATGGATGGGTGAGTTGAGATTCATAGCCAGAGGGGAAAACGTTATCAAGGCTGTCACGTTGTAAGAGTCAGTGAGCCAGAGGGAACTTTTACCTACAGGGACAGCAGCCATGGTCCCTGTGCCAGAGTGGCAGTCACGTCCAGAGTACCAGCATAGAGGGGGAGCAAATAAATATTGACTGGTGAAAGCATCGGCCCAGCTGTCAGTGGTGTGAGCGCTTATTCAATTCAATTCAATTCAGTTTTATTTATATAGCGCCAAATCACAACCGAAGTTGTCTCAGGACACTTTCCATGTAGAGCAGGTACAGACCAAACTCTTATGTGGTTAACTATGCAAATATATAAATTGACAAACATACTGGATGTCTTCATAAACAGCATGTAGGGGTGGAAGAACAGCTGCTCCAAATGTTAAAGGAAAGTTTCATCTAAAAATAGAAATTTGGTCTTTATCTGCTTATTTGTATTGAATTCCATCCAGGTATAACACATGTGTTTGTTTGCATGTGTACGTGCATGGGTACTCTGACTGCCTCAGGGCTCACTACACAGTCCCCTAAAATGCAATCTTTGAATGAATTGTTTCTTTAAATATTATATTATATATATATTATTCCCTGTGGTCCGAAGTCAAGTTCCTTGGTGTCACAAAATTGAATTTATGCAAAGCACAGTGAGATTTAAACTTGGGCAGCACATAGTAGCTTCATCATCTGGTACTGGGCAAAGTTTCCGCCACATTATATACCAGCTTTATATTGTCTTAACACAATATAAAGCTTGAACTGCTGGTCATCAGGCTTTCCATCTCAGGCATACTGACTTTCTGTCAGCTGTGCCATGTGATGCTGTGTTCACTGGTACAACTTATCTACATGGCATTGTGGCAAACTCACAAATTTAGAAGTTGGTCTTATGTTTTGGGACAAACCCTTTACACTCACAGTGATGTCCACACATACACCAGATATTACAGAGGAACTCTGCAGGAAATTCCAATGTTACTGATTTGTTTGTATTTGTTTGTTTGTTTCTCAGAGGAGGATGAAGTGTTGTCCTTGTGACTCCAGGAACCCAAACGGTCAGCTGGCCCACACTGTCCAAGATGCCCTGTCCACTTCTGGACCAGATAAATGGTGGCAGTCTAAGAAAGGTGGGCAAAGATGTAAACGGCCTATAAAACCTGTAAACTGTGCTGAACAGTGTCCTCTGGCTGTAGGACTCAAAACAACAGCAAGTCAATCTGAAATTGAATTTAAACCGAAGTGTGTTTCTGTGAACATCTGTTGAAAACAGTGATCCTCAGTCATATGTAGTGTACCTGATGGAAATGCTTGCTTGTCCTGCAGAGGCCAGTCCAGTCACTCTCGAGTTGGACCTCGACAGCCTGTTCCAGCTTGACAACCTGGTGCTCAGCTTCAAGGTACGAAACAGTCTGCAATCACAGCTGGATCACATGAATGTGTCTAAAATATGGAATACTTTATCATTATTCAGTGATTCATGAAACACATCTCAGTAACAACACCCTTATATTTGTTTTATTCCTCATACGTCATTTCTGAATTTTAAAGCGGAATTCTTTTCTTTGTTCTTTACTTTCAGGGCCCTCGTCCCAATGCCTTTGTTATAGAGAGGACACTGGATAATGGCAAGACGTGGCAGCCTGCTCTCTACTTGGCTACAGACTGTCCAAAAGCTTTTCCTGGCATCTCCACAACAACACCTCTTAGCCTGGAAGATACATACTGCTACACACTGCCCCCTACTGGAGCAAATCCATACCAAGATCACACTGTAAGGACAAGCCGTCTGTTGTTCCTGGACTAGTTATTCAAAAGGTTTACTTTTGTCTGATCATAAAATGCTATTTACTGGACAACCACCATCACTAATACTATTTGAGTTTTATTACTATAGATTTGAAGGAGTCAGGCAAACAATCAGCAGATTATTTGCTTTTGTATTTTCTCCATATCTCACTTATATTATTAAAGCATTCTGAGATGATCTGAACACAAGAGGACTACATTTCAGTGTCTTTTTGCAGCATAAAAAAGTAGCTGATCTTGTTTTTATTTCATTATATTTTTTTTCTCTTGTCTAGATCCAGTTCAGTCCGTTGCGTCAGTATGCTTATGTCCCAGCTCCCAAAAGCCAAAAAATTGAAGGTAGGTCTCTGCCTGTAATGAGTTGCTTCCTGAATCGTGACTGATGCTCTGTAGACCTGCTTAAAGGTTGTAGCCTGCTGATTGACAGCTGTCTCATCCACAGATGTGACTGGGTTAACGGGGCTGAGGGTGAGGCTGACAGAGCTCGGTGATGTGCCACGTCTACCAGGCAGAGCTCTCAGTCGATTTTACGCACTCAAGGAGATGAGGGTGATGGGCAGCTGTATGTGCCATGGACATGCCAACCGATGTCTGCCAGAAGCATACAGCAACCAACTGTCCAACAGCATACAGGTATGCAGGTGTTTTCGAGGTTTTGAGGTAAAAAATACAGCTGTGAGGTAGTTGATACACAGTTTGTTTCCTCCTGCTTCCAGTCTTATTCCTAAGCTTGGCTAAACACACCCTGGACCTACATTTCGGTGTCCCTGTGCTAGAGACACTCAGATATGAGAATGATATGACAAGAGGCTGAAGTATTACAAAATGCCAGTGTAATTTGTTCTGCAGTTGCTACAACGATGGATCAGGAAAAACTTTCCAAATCTATCTGAATCTCAGCAGGGCTCCCTTTTCTCAGAAAGTTTGCTAATCAATGCGGAGCTGAAAACACAATACTGGTCAGAGGCTGCCCAGACCATAAATGAAATAAGCAGTTTTTTTCAGCTGCTATGGCTACCAGGACACCTTTTTCTGCCTAAAGCCCCACAAACCTCTTGCCCAGCCACCCCTGACATTGATCCTCATACATTTTCAAATTTGGCACAAAGACAAGATACAGTAAATTCAGCAGATAATCTTCATCTGGATTACATGGGAGAGACACAACATTAAAAAAATGTACTTAACATGCATTGTCTTCTGCTGTTACTTGTCCACTTTCTGTATAAGTAAATTGAATTTGGCACATGAGGTGCAAAAGTTTTGCGCCATCACAAGTCCCCAGAAACCAACGTGGTCTCTGTCTGTCTGACCAAGTCAGTTACCAAAGGTGTTTAAATGTTACTGATATGTAGCAAGAGAAAAGCAGCAAATCATTTCTAAATCATCACTGGTTTCATCTGAAAACATGTTTGTGAGGTGATTTGACCTGTAATCTGCTTTGGATTTCATTCCAACTTCCAACTGTCATAGGTCATCCTTGTTGGTGCAGGCTACAATTGAGATGTATTTCACTTGAAAATGCTTCCTGGGATAAACAGGTCTGTGTTGATTCAGCCTGTCTGAGTGAATCAGCTGACCTGTGATTATGCATGTCGTCATGAGCCTTTTTTCTGTGTCTCTTTGCAGGTGAATCCTCAGTGTGACTGCCAGCATAACACAGCAGGTGTAAACTGTGAGCGTTGTGCTGATCTCTACAATGATCTGCCCTGGAGACCTGCAGACGAGGGCAACACTCATACCTGCCAACGTAAGATTTTACCCATACCTGTTACACATCTCTCTAAACTAGGGTGATCAGCATGATAACGTCATGGCACACTACAGACTGTAGAAAAATATGCATGTAGTATCTGCAACATCACCGAGATATCAGAAGGCAACCATAGCTCAGTGTGAAAGGCTTAGACACCTGTCAGTCAAGCGAAACACGTGCAAAAATATATAGAATGCATAGTCATCATCACAAATGAGTGGCTTTCAAAAGTGATAGTGTGGGAGAGAGCCTTCTCAAGGAAATTAACATCAGTGGTCTGTCATAGAGGGCCTGCCAATACTTTCTTCTTCATAAGACACCTGCGCACACAGCAAATGAAATGAAAGAGGAAAACCTAAAAAGAAATCTCTGATATCCAAGACTGTTCCATTTTGGAGCCTCTGTCATGTTGGACAATAGTGAAGGCCTAAATTGGCCAACATTTGTGATACGAAAAAGGTCCTTCTTTTAATCAAGTTAATAATTGTATTATTATTATTATTATTATTATTATTATTATTATTATTATTATTATTATTAAGCTTACTAAGCCACACTGTAAGAACTACATACTGACCATTTGCCTTCTCCTCAGGCTGCGAGTGTAACAACCATGCCCAGCGCTGTCATTTTGACCAGGCGGTGTACGAGGCCAGTGGGTGGAGGAGTGGAGGTGTGTGTGAGGGCTGTATGCACCACACCACAGGGCCGAAGTGTGACCAGTGTGCCCCAGGCTACCAGCCAAACCCCCGCAGTCGAATGGACCGTCCTGATGCCTGCATACGTAAGTGGTTCATTAGCAAAATGAAAAGTTTCAGTGAGGCCCTTCACACATCGCAGCATAGTAAGTGCAACACATTAAAATCTGATGCAGTCATACAAAAAGAGAAATTCTTGTTGAGGACAAGGTGAAGTTCAGACTTGAACACCAAAAATGTGCGAAAAGTTTTTGCAATATGTGAATACCATCTTTGATGAGTGGCTCATGTTTGTGTTGTTGTGTTGCTGACAGGCTGTATCTGCAGTGCTGAGGGGACAGTGAATGGGGGCCGGTGTGACGACAGCACAGGCTCATGTCAGTGTAAAGTGAATGTTGAAGGGCCGCGCTGTGACCGCTGTAAGAGAGGCTACTATGGCCTGAGCGCCTCCAACCCTCTGGGCTGCTCCAGTGAGTCATCGAACACCTTCATATCACACTTAATAACACAATCTTCTTTCTTCAGATCTGTCTGTTTTCTGTTCACCGTTACAGCTTCACTTGGTCACAGAAATGTATGCGTGGTCCTGAATGTGAGCTACAAAGTGCAGTGCACAAATCTGCCAGTTTGAACAGAATTGAATTATCATTGGATTTGATGTTTTTGATTCCAAAAATCGAAGTACTAAGTGTCTGACTTTTCTTTGGCTTTGTACTGAAGCCCTCTTTACACTCCCATCATTACTGCCACTAATAACATAGTTATGCATGTGTGGAATCTGACCAAAATGTGCAATGTGTCTTCCTAACTGTGATTTTACCACTGCTGTCCAGAATGTTCCTGTTCTCCAGATGGGTCACTGTCAGACGTTTGTGATGCAGTGACCGGCCAGTGTCCCTGTCGTCCCCACTTCCATGGGCTGACCTGTGAGGGGTGTTCCAAAGGATACTGGAAACCATTGCTGTCAGGACGCTGTGAACCCTGCAGCTGTGACCCCACCAGGTCATACAGTGACACCTGTGACCAGGTATGACCTCCACCCAGCCACACCCCGGTGTCATCTTCAGCAGCTGTCATCTTCATACTGTCTGAACAACAGTCTGAAGCCAAACATTTTCAGGCACTGATATAATGTAATTGTTGTTGGTAACAACACTAAATTCACTTCTGTATCCTTCTTACCAGGTGACAGGTCAGTGTCAGTGCAGACCAAACTTTGGAGGCCGAACATGTACCGAGTGTCCAGACAACACATATGGAGACCCTCTCTTAGGCTGCCAGCGTGAGTCAGCCCTCTTTGATTACTCCATTTATTGTTGACAGGTCATTTGTTGTATGTGGTTAATTTAGGATTCACATATTAGCGAAGTGGTTACAAGTGAACCATCTGACTTCAACTTGTTGTTGAAGTCAGATGAGGAAGCTTTGAGGAAGAGGGTGACAGAGTTGAAATGAAATTTGCAGCAACATTGTTACTTACGTTTTTGTCTTTCTGTGTCTGGTGATGCAAAAATGAGTTCAATCACTCATCTTGTCTCTTCCTCCACAGCATGCCAGTGTGATGCTGAAGGAACCCTTCCAGAAGGTTGCGACAAGCAGACAGGAGCCTGTTTGTGCCGGCCAGGTGTCACCGGGGCCCGCTGTGACTCATGCGGTCCTGGACACTGTGACTCCTTCCCTGCCTGTGAGACATGTCCCTCCTGCTTCTTCACCCTGGGCGCCCAGAGACAGAACCTCAGCTTAGCTCTGGAGAGACTCTCTCCCAGCTTCCCTTCTCGTCCTGGAGGTGGTGGTGATCTTGGAAACTTTGGGCCTCGCATCCACGCCCTGGAGGCCAGCCTGAACCTGATCCGGAACTCCATCTCCCTTCCACCTAGTACAGCCAGACAGGTGGATGATGCTTTGTCCCAGCTGAACAAGCTCAGGTAACTGACTGCAGAGATCTTGAGAGGAAACCATAGCCAGAACGTTTTAATATGAAAACAAAAAATTGTTATTAATAAATCCCTCCATCATTGTTGTGGACTTGTTTTCTGACATTCATGAATGTAATTTCTTCATCTTATTATAACTCTTGGAGGATAACTCACAAAACCGAATTGAACAACTCGTGTTTCTGTCTCACAGGGATCAGGTAGACAAGGTTAATGATGCCCTTTCACCCTTGGCAAGAACTCCTGGTCTGGACTCAGAGCTGGACAAACTGCAGGCTCTGCTGGACCGCCTCTCTGTTGAATACAAAGCTAAGAAAGATGCAATGGACAACTCCATCAGTCCCAACAATTCAGGTCAGAAAACAAAGACACCAATCACTGCTACACTCAGTTTTAGTGATGGATCATTGATTGATTCCAACCACTTCTCTAACAGACAATCGGAAATGGTGACATCAGATAATATGTTTTGTTCTTCTGTCATATTTAGGAGCATTTTCTGCCATCAAGGACGCCTATGATGAGTCTACAGATGCAGCTAAGAGAGTGGATGCCAGTGGAAACAAAGTGAAGGAGTCAGCTGATGTCAGAGAAGAGACTACAGACCTTCTAAACCAAACACAGCCAGCCAACACCAGAGATCTGGACAACCTGAACCAGAGCATGGCCTCCCAACCTGACCTCACTCCTGTTGCCAAGCAGGTAACAACCAGCTCATTTCATCAACATAAAGCTGTGATGCTTGCCTGCTTAAGCAAATCAGTTTCTGTTCATGTCCATTAATCTCTCGACATTTTTGTTTGCACCTGTGCCTTTAATTTTCCTTCTCTTTTCATAATGGAAGTTAGTAAAGTGCAGTTTCTCTCCTCAAGGTGGCACTAGAGGAATGGCCATTGTGACATAAACACAAAAGTTGCGTTTGCCTTTCAAAACATGAATATGATCCCAAAGGTTAGAATCTGCTGTGAAGGGAAACAGTTGATTGTCTGGAGAGCAAAAATCTAATCAACTGCACATCTGTCTGTGTTATCTGGCCAGAAGTTGTAGATATATTATTACATTGAAATACTATTGCAGTTGAGAATGGTACCAACCCCTCTATCTAATATTTTTGTTAAATGGACCCTTGCTCCCGTATTTCGCCTTTAAATCATTACTCTGACTTTTCAGGTATGTGGCAGTGTTCGGGTGGAGCCCTGCACCCCTCTCCAGTGTGAAGGTGGGGACTTGTGTCCACCAGAGGGAACTCCGCCTTGTGAAAAGGGACAAACATGTGTGGGTGCCCTGCCTCTGAGCAAGAGGGCTGACGCTGATGCTAAGGATGTGAAAGATCGACTGGACAAGCTCACTGGGAAGATCACAGAGGCTACAGAGAAGGTGCGCACACACACACTGTGTTAATTCCACTATCTACCTCCACAGGCACATCACTGTGACTCTATTACAAAGAGCATGAGTAAATTAAGATTTTTAAAGAATATTCTAGACTATGATTAAAACAGTGTACAGTTTCTAAAACATTATTTAAGTTCATTTCATTTCCTTACAGCTCCAGCAAACACAGGATACCACTAACCAGGTGAGACAGTCTGCAGAGAAGCTGTCCAATAAGATGAAGCAGGCCAGAGATGAGCTTGAGGACGACTTAAAGGAGACGCTGGATGTTGTGAAAGAGCTCAAAGATTTCCTGTCAGGTAAAGATTTTTTCAGTTCAGTGGTAGTTGGATGAGTGGAACGGAGGCTCACTTGGTTTCAGTAATCATGAGTGATCAAGTTAATCAGTCACCCCTTTAACACTTTGCCTTCAACTATTCCTGTTTCTGTCTGCACAGACCCGACCTCCAACCTGACCCACATCCAGGAGGTGAGCGACTGGATCCTGAAAGCCAAACTGCCGCTCAGCCTGGCTGCTCTGAAGAGGAAGCTGGAGGAGCTGAAGAATCTGGCAGCCAATCTACCAGACAGCACGGCTGTGCTGAACGAGGCTGAGCCGCAGCTGGACTCAGCAAGAAAACTGCTGCAGGAAGCCCAGGATGCCAGGTGGGCCTTCACGCTCCAGGACCAGACTACTGTTACTCTCAATACTGCTTTCTCAGACAATTATTGGCTTTACGCATTCACAGTATTTCAATTTTCATTGAACAAACTATAAAAAACAGAGTGCTGGTTTAATCAACATGCTGCATTTTCCCGTATGCTCACACATTTTTATTTTGGCTCTGTATAATGTGGTAAATAATATTATTGTTTTTAGCATCAAAACTATTCTTTTTCTGTCTTTTTCTGCTTTGTTCAGAACAACAAATCCAAAATTACCAGAAGTGTACTTACCAAAATTTGATCCAGAATTATTGTTGATGCAACAAGGATTCATATTGGTACATCCTGTTTCTGAAACATGAATATCAGTCATCTTATAGTCAGTGTAGAGTCGTCCTTGCAATTTTTATCATTGCAGTCTTGCATGTCCATCCTGAGGATAACTCAGAGCTCTGTTATGTCTTGTAGTGATGTAAATGTCACACTGATGTAAAGGATTTCTCTGCTGGTTGCACATTCACAGGGACACGGCGCAGGGAGTAAAGGCGGATGTGGACGGTTTGCTGGCAGGCTTTGGCTCAGTGGAGGGCTCCCTCTCTGACCTCGAGGATAAGCTGCAGGACAGCATGGATCTCATTGACAACCTGAACAACAGCCTGACCAAGGTAGGAAGCATGGCTCCATCAAACAATGGATGACATGGTGTCCCTTTGAGTCCAATAAGTGCTGCTTGCCCAGCATTATACTGAGAATGGTTCTTCTCATGTAGGCCAAAGACCAGCTGAGCCCAGCAGAGAAAGCTCTGGATGATGTATCTTCACTGATAAAGCCAATGAAACCTCAACTGGATGAGCTCAAAGACCTGCTACAGAACGGCAGACAGCAGGCTCAGGATGCACAGGACAATGCAGACGATGCTGAGGGTGAAGCAGCTGCTGCAAATCAGGTGAGAGACCTGCTGTAGCTGGTCTAGTTTGAAATCTGTATATTTAGTTTAACAAGGGGCGAGTCTGGAAACTGGACGTGGAAGCATTTCAGTGGTGACTTTAGATTGAATTAGAAGCAAAGGCATCATGGCGCTTTTGCAGTTAATTTCAGCAGCCAGTGTTTGCACTTACAGTAAGTAACTGAAAGTGTTCTGGAAAAGGATTTATTGAAACATGTGGGAACTCTATTAAAGTTGCCTGTTTAAGGTAGAGAGTAAATTAGAGTTCATTAGAGTGAATGAGGTCAGCAAAATGTCTTCATAAATGTCCTAATACAAATATGTGTGCATGTAGGACCTGTTGAATTTGGCGAAGCAGCTGGATCGTCTTAAGGACAAGGCTCCAGACAGTGGGCCAGGTGGAGAGGCGGGACAGGTGGGGGATCGACTGGCGAAGCTGCAGCGGGATGCTGGAGTTCTGGCCAACACCACTGAAAACATGATGAAGGCTCTGGAAGGTAATACAGCAAAACCAAACAAAGCACAAGTTTGTGATGTCACTCACTCTCAAATGAGAGAGCTTCTAAAATCAAGTCCTCTTAGAACTTTCAGGGCTCTCCCCGTAGGAGTGAACCTGAGATGCTTGATAAATACAGCTTCATTTAGACCTTTTAACCCCAAGATTGACTTGACTATGATTCTGTTTGTAAGTAGTGAAGCTGTGCCCTATGAGCCCTAGTTTGAATTAATATTCTGAGGGGACAGGACCTTAGGCAGACAGTAAGCTTGCAGGAAAAAAACACAAAAAATGTGCTTTTTTTCTGCATTTCTTTTTCAAATTTACAGTATCTGTTCAATTACATTTGCTGTTACTTTCATCATTAATTTAAAGGCAGTTGTTTGTCCCAAAGTTACCCTACATGATGGTCAGATGTTTAGTGTACTTTTTTTTTTTCTATTGGCCTTCTGCACAATGCCAGAAATAAACACCAGGTACGGAAACACTAAAACCTATTTTAACTTACATATTGCATGGGAATGACACATCATGTGTAACAACCAGTTGTCATTACATGCATTAAATGTGCAGAAAAAGACAGAGGAAGTGACCTTTGTGTGATCAGTTGGAGCTCTGGTCCTGTGAGGGAATGTTTATTTAATCTGTTATTGGATGTGGTCACTCCATGTACTCTTATCTTTTTCCAGGTAAAGGAGATTCCCTCAAGTTGCTGCAGGACGAAATCCTTCAGAAATCAACAAAGCTTGAAGGACTTGATGCAAAGCTGAAAGACCTTTTGGCACAACTTCGTAAAAAAGCCCACGACCTCAGCACCTGCCAGGGTTAAAAGTCAACACTTCAAACCAGCCCTGCACACCATTCGCACCTTCTACTGTCAGAACAAGTCCTCACTTTGCTTAACTCACCGTGGAACACAGCTGTAATTCTTCTCTATAACACTGTACCTCTACTTTGACAGTTGTCAAAGAACTGTGGGAAATGTAGGAAATCACTTTCTGGGGTTGAATGAAATAGGACAATTCAGGGAGGCGTAAATATACTGATGATTGCTCGTCATCCCAAAATAACTATCAGCATATTGTGCATTAAAGACTAGTGATAAGTAACAGTGAGTTTCATCTTTAATCTTTAACGATGGTACTGTAGGTTCAATTTACTGATCAGAAATTACAATGTGGGTAAATATCATTGAAAAGCACCATTACTATCACATTATGTGTGGTACAATCAATATTTGGTCTATAACATTGTGATATTTTGAGTTTGTCAGTATCATATTCATCATTTAGCATTTAATGCAGAAAAAGGCCACAGTCCTGACAGCCCTGCAAAGACACAACACAAACAGATTTTCCAACAGTGAATATTGCACCACAATTACTGTATTTGTCAGAACTGGAGAAAGGGTGAATGTTAAATTATTTATTTGTCTGTTCTGCATGTGTTGTTTGTGCAAAATCCACAGTATTTAAATAAAAGCATGTTAATACTTTGATTTCTGTCTTAAAGCTTCATGGAAGAGGCTTGCATGGTATATTCATTCAATACAGGAAGAGGCAGGACGACTAGTTACTAACTATTTATTGAGAAAATAATATAAAATACATGTTTGTCACTACATTTGTGAATTCAGAATCATCCATGACATTACTAGTGTTGACAGCATCCTTACATCGGCTTGTGGCACTTATTGAGTTCAGTTGTTAAAGAAGAGAGCAGGTTATGTACATGACACAGAAAACACAGCACACACGTGGTGCTGTGTCACTGACTCCACCTCAAAACAAAGTTTAATCTCAAATAAAAAGAAGAGTTTCCATTCATTACCTTTATATAAGGTGGAAGTTGGAATCCATCAATGTAATCCATCAGAAATTCTGCCTGCGGTTGAAATTACATTGCCAGATTTCATTATTTCGTGTGGAACGGTGAGCAAGAAGGAAGTATCTTGATAAAGATATGCAGAAAATATATGATTCTTAAGTTTGGAGAGTGAAAAAGTTTTGAAAAACTTCAAATTCAAAGTACAGCCATGTCAGTCTCCAAAAAACTAAAGAAAAAATCATAAATTAGCTTTCACATTGCATACAGTATGCCAGCTCAAACTATTCAAAAGAAATACATTTTTAATGAATGGCATTTAGTAACATTTTACAATAATATGCGATAGATAATAGTTCTGAGAAATATCTCATCACTCTAGCAGCATTTTGCATGAATTATTAATTATGAATTCCTGCTTGTGTCTGCCTTAATATGGTGTTGACTGCATATACACATCATCATCATCATCATCATCATTCCACGTTAAAGTGGTTTTTATTGTGTAGATACTGTATGTGTTTGTCCATGGAACATGTTTTCTGGAGCAGAGAACCACAACAGGCATGAAAAAGCTGAGCACCAGGCGTATCAACATCTTCACACCGAGATGGATGCCACTGAGTGCCGTCAACTCGAGACACAAACTAAAAAACAGAAGATTTTGGGACATTATTTAACAAGTACATCCATTTGTATGGCCAACATCTTAATTCTGACTGAGAGAAGAGACTCTTTACCTGCATGAGATTTAGCTCAGGTTAGCCAGCCAATCACATGACAGAACAAACTCCGGACTGAAGCTGCTGGTCCTTCCTCTGAGCCACAGCATCCAGACTGCAACACATCACACAGCCACGATGAGTTAGAATAACACAACGATGAAGACGCAGCTGAATTTCTCTGGGTGAGGGTATTTCTGATAATTATATTCACTTTGAATAAACAGAGGATGTCACGGAGAGTGTCAAATCAGAATAATGTTCACAAATAGAGAAGAACAGCTTCTTAACTACTTTTACTTTTAATCTTTGTGCTATGTTGTTTTCAACCTTGGAAAATATTAATACTGCAAGACTGGATTCATCCAGAGAAATGGCCAAAAACAACTAGGTTTACCAAACCTGGAACTCTAAAAACAGTAGACTTTAAGAGCATTTGAACAATGATAATATACTTTGTTAGTAAAGTTCTCATAACAATTATTCAACCTCGATGGACAATGTTCAAATCATACCAGAGGTATGCTCTGCACTGCACTTCATGGAAAAAGTATTCTTGGAAAACATCATGAAAGGCTTTAGGAACCAATAGACATTGAGTCCTGCTTGATGAATAACCCAATTTATCAAAAATTATAAATAGGTTGTTGATTATTTGAATTATAGACTACATGTCACTGTTCAAGAACACACCTGTGACACTCCATTCCTGAAACATGGCTCTTATTCATTTACATACATGTCACAGACATACTATGTTCAAAGTAAACAAAGATCGGGGAAAATATATGGAATGTTTAAAAAAGTTTCACTTAAAATAAACAATATGATATTTTTTGAAGGTGCAAGAATTAAAATAGATAATTCTAATACATTTTTAGATGTGTCATTTGTCAGTCAAACTGAATTTATTATTAAAACTGCAGCGATCTCTTGGGCATAATTTGAAAATCACCTTGACTTCTGTCAATTTACAGATTAATGTATCCATTATTATATTATATTATATTAATTACTACAATATTATGTCTTATATATTATATAATATTATATATTATATATTTTTTCTTATTTTTCTGGTAAATCTGATATGTCCAGTTTCCCAGCAGCTGGGACAGGGCAGCAGCTCTCACCTCTTGGATGGCCTGAAAGGAGCGTCAATCTCTGAACGGAAGTTATTGACTTCTCTTGTCTCATCAACGGTGAGGGCGTTGCCAGGCTCACTGTGACTGGCTCTCAGTGGTGGAAAGACTCCTCTTTGCGACTCAGGATTACTGCAGGATAGATGATTGGCGGAATGAATGGGATTACCATTTGGATCGAGGGTGTCAGCCTCATCGTGGCAGGGTCCCAGCATCTCAAGGTCATTGTGGGAGGAGGACTGTACTATAATGTGGGGCATGGACAGCGGTGAGGAGGGAGGCTCACTCTGGGACAACTGCAGTTTCTTCATGTGATGGACTACTGAGGCTGCATGGAAGGCTTGCTGTTGGAAATGTGTACACAAAGAAAGACGGTTATACTGGTGATGCCTAAGTATGACATGAAGTTGAATTAGTCAGGACACAGTCTGTCATTAATATGTCACAGTCAGTTTACATATTAAAGTGCTACTACCCTTTAAAATGCTCCTGTGATTGTGTCATAAATAATTTACTCAATCAAATTGGCACAGCCTGCAAACTTCATAATTCAATGGAAACATTCCAAAAATGCAACAGTGTTGAACAGAAGTTACGATACAAGTTTACAGCATTTGACAACACTTGAGAGTGCTTTATGTGTCTACATTTGACATTGTAGTTGAAGCTTAAACATCAAACGATCTTACTGTAGATACTAGAAATGTAACTACAAATGCTGGGTGTAGTCTCCCTTGAAAGAACAGCAGCTGTGGTCAGTCTGAATTTATGAATTTATGTAATAGTGTAAAAAAAATCAAAATGTCCATAAAAACTTCTCCAACCACTCCAGCAGCATAATCCACTTTGCCTCCGTTAACATGCACAGTATGTTCCAAATGCTCATAATTTGCTAAAATATGGCTACATACACTGTTTTTTCTGTATTTGTGTGGTTGATGTTGGTTGCCTACAGCAAACAAAAGCAAAACAAAGTAGTCCATGAGCCAACAGTGTCACTGACCTTCCATTTGGATTTGGCAAAGTTTCTCTCCATCTGTTCACAGACAGACTGAAAAATGTCGAGGTCTTTAGCTGCGTTTCCAGCAATCCTGCAAGCATGACGAGGATATTAGTTCATTTGGAAAACAAAAAAAATATTGTGTCACTGTGTGTGTGAGTGTGTGTGTGTGTGTGTGTGTGTGTGTGTGTATGCGTTCGTGAGAAAAGACTAACCAGGGGTGTTTGAGTGCCTGTTCAGTGAGGAAGCGTTTTGTGGGGTTTTTCTCCATCATATTCCTGATGAAGTCTTTGGCTGTTGAGACATGGCATGGACAGCTGTTGGGTTCTGATTAGATTTCAGTGCTTTGACCTGCTACATACAATAATTCATTACATATGTTTTTTTTTTACTCATGCTATGCTACAGCTACTGCTATCGGTGACTTCACAAAGACATAGCGTGACATGACCTACTGTAGTCAACAATATATTGCTCTGCAGTTTAAAGTTCTTTCAAAAGGCAAGTCACCTACCACAACACAGTGCTAATAATGATCATCATATGAACACAGCACAAACAAAACCTGTCACTTATCCCCTCTTTGCTATATTACACCATTTTATAGCTTCTTCACAACATGGCATTTACTTTTTTAGTATAAAATAACAAAGAGAAAGGGAGAGGCACAAAGCTCACTTTTTGTTTTTAACCCCCACTCAATACCCCTGCCCTGCCTCAAAACAGAACATGAAAGAGCACATTAAGGGAAACTAAAATAAAAACTAAATAAAACAAGGTGACAAATGCATCTGAGAAAAGAGAAATAAAAGTAGGTCCTGCAAGTTTTTTTCTAAATATCTACTTGCATTTTTCCTCTTCA
Organism: Chelmon rostratus; assembly: GCF_017976325.1. Taxonomy (NCBI): domain Eukaryota; kingdom Metazoa; phylum Chordata; class Actinopteri; order Chaetodontiformes; family Chaetodontidae; genus Chelmon; species Chelmon rostratus. The sequence continues at coordinate 29,985,733 of NC_055659.1, read as the reverse complement.
TATGTTCATTTTTCAAACTTAGCTAAAGGTTTTTAATTTTTTGCAGTTCCATTCAGGATTTTCCTGCTCATGTTTTGTTCTGCCTGTCCTTTGAAAAAAGAATTCAATCCTACATGTTTTCTTTAGGTTCAGAGGACATCACTGTCTCTTGACGTCAGCTAATTTAGTCCCTCAGGCAGGTGAGAACTGTCCTTGCCCATTTAGTACTGTATCTACAGTAAGCATATCTGACCTGATCCAAACAGGTCAAAGCTCTATGGCTGTCCTCAGGTGATGATGTCAGTAAGCATGCTGGTCTATGTTAGGTTAAGCGCTAAAGATACATGGACAAATCCTGATCTATACTTAGTTAACAGGGTTGACTAACATAAACCTAACAACACTATTTGTGTCACATGTCACTATTTTTCGGTTCATGAAACAACCAGAGCTGAAGAACAGTGTAAGAACAGTGCCAGTCCTGATGCATGCTGACCTTATCCTGTGCAATGACACTTCTTACTTTCAGCTCTCCAACAGGGAGAGTCCAACAGGGCAATGCATGAAAACTAGTAACTCAAACATTAGCCTGGCAGGTGTTACAAAGATGACTAGAGGTGCTCAGAGTTTTGAGGTGGTAACATGTGCCCACCTATTTGAAGTTTCACCTGATCAAACCTTCACATCTCAATTCAAGCTTACTCTTAAGGCCGTCATGTATTAACCAAGTCAAGTTTCACATTAAATCCAAAGAAAAGTTTTTTTTTTGTTGAAGAATTCATCACAGCCTCTTCAGTCTGGCTCAGGTCAGGACTAAGTCACAGTCATTTGGATTATCGTCTATGTATAGAAACGAATGAAGCTCCAAAAGAGAAAGTGGAGTTAGCTCAGATCTCTAGACATTTTTCAGTACTGAGATGTGAAATGTTTTCTACAGTTTTCATACCTGACTCAGAGATGTTGTCCCAGAAGGGTGAATGAAAAGCGTACTCGGCCCTCATGATCTTTGAAAACAGACGAGTCTCGTTCTCTTCAAAGAATGGAGGGTAGCCGCAGAGCCTGCAACACACAGACGACAGCCTAACTCTGCTGATCTCTTTATAGCCACCTTTTGTAAATCCCGTACATCTAGATTTTGGATGAAGTCAGAAGCTATGATGCAGTGTTTTGTTCCTGGTTACAGCAACTGGGTCCTCTAAATATGCTGTCACTATGGTTTCACAAATCTCAGACTCACGTGCATTTGAGTGCATAGCACAAAGTTCTGAAAAAAGTATTTACTTCATTTTTTTTAGTAGAAGTATTTACTGTGTCCACAAACGATCCAGGAGACATGAAAAACTTTCAAGTATAAGTTTGTAATGAGGAAAATATCTCCAGATAATAATAACTACTCTCCTGTCTGTAGTGACTATGGTGAACAGCCATACAATGTGCTGTGTTACTGCAAAAGAATAGAACTCACAGGATGTAAGTGATGACTCCAATGGACCAGCAGTCCACTGCTTTACTGTAGGGTTTCTGGGCCAAAACCTCGGGGGCTGTAGAACAACACATGCAGTAAGAACAAGAAGAAGCAGTGTTGACACTGGATTACTCTTACCATGGATGTCCTCTAATATTTATATTGTTGGGTTTAAAATGTCAAATTAAACATCTCTTTTCTGCTCGCTGCAAAGCTGCTATAATTCCACAAGGTTTAACTTTTTTGGAAACTACTAAATGAACTGGTGTTGAATATCTTAATGGCTTCACTTGTATATATCACACTATTGGCCAGTGTTGATATCATAGATGATATTTTTAATGATTTCAACTGTAATAACTCTAATAGTGCTGTAGGTCTTACAGAGGTTAAATAACTGACAACAAAAAATCCTCAGCATGTCATTTTGACAATGTGTGCTTTTTAGCTGCTAAAACAATTGTGCATTTTATACATTTAAACGTATAGTACGATATATTCCAACTGATTATAAACTCTATGCTCTGTATGCCTAGACTGACTATTTCATTGGTTTAAGAAAACTGGTTGACTCCTCTTGTTCTTCTCAACTATGCCATTAGCATGTACACTGTAAGTAACTTAAATGATTCTGCATTACTGTCATGATTCATCATCTTTGTGTCATCATCACCGATACACTATTTATATAATGCTGGATTGTAATTTACACTTGAAATATATTGACATATTGTTTTTAGTTATTTATATGTACAATTTTATATCAGGTATAGATAGCAGGGGAACATTGCAAAATAGTGTATGTGCACGCCCCTCCCCATTAACTCACCAACATATCCTGGCGTACCACAGGCTGTGGACATCACACCGTGCTCCAACGTCTTGGACAGACCAAAGTCACTGACCATGATTTTAGCATTCTCATCTGTGTTATAGTACAGCAGGTTCTCCGGCTGCTCAGAGACAGAGAGAGACAGAGAGAAAGAAAGGTAAAAAGTAAGAAAAGAGAGAGCACATAAATCTGTCTACATAGCCACATTGTGGGGACTCGCCTTCAGGAATGCAGGCCCCATAATGCAAATCATTCAATTTTAGGATGAAGACTAGGGTAAAGGTTAGGGTTAGGGTTAGACAAGTAGGGGTTATGGTTGTGGTTAGGGATTAGTAATGTGGAGCGATATAAAGTGATGTAAAGGTGCATGTGAGTGTACGTCTTACCTTAAGGTCCCTGTGTACAATGCTGTTTTCGTGCAGGTAGCTGACGGCCTGCAGCACCTGTTTGATGACTGTGCTGGCATCCTTCTCAGTGTAAACCCCCTTGTCTAAAATGCGATCAAACAGCTCCCCACCTGACACCCTACACACACACAAATACACAGAGCAATCATCAGTGTTTCTATCTCTCTAGGGATTTTGTTACCTTTTTCAACCCCTCTGACGTGCTACATGGACAAGAAGTTCTCTTGATCAAAAGAATTGTGAACTTTTTTTTACATTTTAGCAAAGATCCCACAGCTCTCAAATATACCAAATGTGACAGGGTGAATTTTGGGTAGATCAGTGCTGTATAAAACTATGCAAAACATTTAGAATAACTCCCTTGATGGAATGGTACAGCCTTGAAAAACATGGAACTATTATTGACTGCCAAAATTACGCTACCAAAGTAATCGTTTAAGAAAAATTAGATAATGAGTCCACTTACAGTTGCATGACCAGGTAGTAGTGTGTTCGACTCTCGTAGAAATCCTCCAGTCCCACTACGTTCTCATGCTTTATCCTGAAATAGTAAGAAAGAGGTTGAGGCATCATTTCTGTCTTCACTGGCAAATGTTACATGTTTACAGTGTTGTCACAGCTGTTATCCTGGGCCCTGTTCTTCAGACGTGGCTTAATGTTATCAGGCTAAAATAATGCTGTTTATTCTTATTCAGCGAATGTGGTTGTTTGCACACAGACTGAGGGTCCATTTGTTAGTCCTGAATGAAGCTGTCTTGAGTAACAGCATGCTCTTATTTTGAAATAAAGGCAAAATGAGTAGGTTGTGAAAGCATGACCAGCATTCATGTTACTGGCTGTGTACTGACCAGCTACCTCCAAGTATGTTGGTAACTCTCCCAGCATGCACTGGGAGTAAAGGTTGCAATTATGTGGTAATTACCACTTTTTAACTGGAGAAATCTGATGAAGTCCAACATATTTAAATCTCAGGAACAGTGTAAAGACAAACCAAGAAGGTTTTGGGGAATTCTATTTTGTTGCTGTCAAGTTTCAATGAAGTATGTTTTACAATGATAAAATGACTAAAATGTTTCTGCAAACGGAGTGTGGTGGCTTTGGCAAGTGCAATATAGTGGCTGTTCCTGGTTAAATAAAAAGGAGCTTCCTGTAACAAAAAGGTGTGTGTAGGGATCCTCTCCATAATTTTGTCAGACACTTAGAATAACAATCTGGGTTTGTCAGCGGCTAAAACAAGTACTTTTAGAAGATGCCTGGAGGGATTACATTGCAGCCTGCCCAGAATTATGCATAAAATAAAGCCTGAATATAGTTTAAACAAGTGGGTTCTATAAAAATAGTGTTATATGAAAATTGCATAGTTGTCATGAACAGGCAAATTAGCTAGAGACCAAAAGCGCTTTTTGTACCAGGCTGTAAAAATGTTTGTTTCTGCTGTAGAGTTGGCCATTTAAATATGGGGCTCTATGCAGACTGACTCTCATTTGGAGCCAGCCTCAAGCGGTCGTTTGAGGAAGTAAAATTTTTTGGCATTTCTTCGTCATTATTGTAATCAGTAACGCATTACTCCAGCCCATGCATAGAATAATACTGCAAAGTAGCTTATTACTTTCACATGAAAGGAATTTGTAATAAGTATTTTATTACATTTTCTAATGAGGTACAAATTGGGATAATAACACTAACAGATCGTAATGATGTCTGAATACCTAAAAACTAAAACTAAAAACTAAAAATCATATCAACACTCTTTTATGATAAATCTCATAAATTAGCGAGCCTTCTGTATTTGAAAATTACTTTGTGTGTGTCGTTCATGGTAAAATGGCTCGGTCATGATCCAGCTAACTCAAAGGGGTTGCACTTTCCAGATATGGGCTTTAGGGTGAATGAAAGAATTTTAAAGCAGCTTTGAAGGACCAAAACATCCAGACTGATGTCAAATCATCAGCATTCCAATCTGTTTAACTCAGTTATCCATGTAAGAACAATGTCTCAGCATAATGAAAGCGTCACATGTGTGTGTGCCAGTGTGGGATGCTTTCAGGAACAATCAGGTAAGTGAGGACAGCTGGTGCAACTGGGGACACAAGCTGTGTCTCCAATTAGAAAACAGCTGATTTTTGGTTCTGACTCTTATGGTTGGGTTTAGCTTCAGGTTAGGGTTAGGCAGTTGCTATGGTTAGGGTTAGGGTAAGTTTCCAGGAAATGAATGTAACTTTACCATTTCCTCAAAAGTGACCTAAGTAAAGGTAAGGCTTAGGGTGTGCGTGTGCGTGTGTGTGTGTGTGTGTGTGTGTGCTTGTGTGTGTGGTTTACCTTCGCAGTACATTGATTTCATTTTCCAGGTTGCTATGAGTGAGATGTTTTTTCTTCAGACATTTGAGGGCATACAGGTTTCCTGTATTCTTCTCTCTCACCATAAAAACCTCAGAGAAAGACCCCCTGCACAAAAACAGTAAAGACAGAGACACGTAAATTAAAGTGGGGTTAACTGAGAGAAATCAGTTCATGGAAATGTTTAAACATATATCATATCAAACTATGACCAAATGACAAAGCTTTCTTTATTAGTTAGTGTTTCTTCATTATCATTAAGGTTAAAGGGACTGCTTTTTCTTCTGTTTAATATTCCTTTACTTTAAGACAGAAACATGAATGTTTCCAGGATGATGGACAATTATCTGCAAATACTTCTCAATAAACAATAATCCATTCATCTAAGATGGGTGTGCAATTAAATCTGAAACCCCTAAACAACAGGGTCAACTGCAGACCTCACTTATGTGGGCCATGTCTGCGAGCCAGTGGAAAGAGAGTAGGGTCCCCAGGCATGAGGCAGGATATTTCCAGGGCCCCCAGAAGAGAGAGGTATCTCTTCTGTTTGCAGTCTGTTTTATCTTTTAATTTGATTTGACCAGATTTCAAAATGCTTGGCAAATTTCTCAGCTCAAGACTTTTAATTAGAATTAGAATTAATGTAATGTTTTTGTCAGATAAAAATCGAGCTAAATAGTCTTTGCTGACGTTGCCTGAGGATGTGTGCTTAAACTCACACCACCTTCCAAACACAAACACCAAATACAGAAATGAAAAATGCAATGTGCTTTGAGAGGTGCTGATCCACTATATTTAGCTACCTACAATGTTGCTTCAGTCTGTGTTTTACTCCACTCAGTTTAAATTTGCTGAGGTCATATTCCAACCCAAACATCAGAATAAACGTTGGCATGGTATGTTTCTGCACACCACAGTATAGGCCTGATGTCAAATACCAACAACCTCCTGAAGCACATCTCTGATCAAGATCGCAGTTCCTTCAGTCAGTCAATCAGTCTAAACTAGGCTGCCTTGGCATGAGTTACAACACCATGTAACCTGGGCAGGCCAAGACAGTCTTGGCTGGGTTTCAGCATGGCACCTTTTTCCTTAGGCTCACCATGAGGCGGCAGCCAGGATGTAATCCTACATTTTGGCCACTGATTCAAGCATCTGTACCAGTGATACTGTACTGCAGCCCTGACCTCAAAAATGCCTCAAAGCCTAGTACTGCCGATCCCACTTGCCGTGCACGGTGTTCTAAATGAAGGTGAGAATTTGTGGAGAATTTGAGCGTCCCGTGAACGTGCTAATTCGCACCTGGTTACTACCTTGAAACTTGACAATGACTTGGCATGAAAACCATGGAGACATTTTTGAAGCACAAAAAGAATCTGCTTATTACTTTCATGAAAAAACTAAATGCACCTTTGCAAAGTAATGTGAGTCCATCTCTATGGACTTGCAACGTAAGGGATGTGTTGACTCAGACACATTTCTATCTCATGTTTGCACCAACACACACCTGCACCCTCTTACACAACCTCCCCTCACATACTATACATTCAGCCCACCGATACACCAATATAGTCAAACTCTTAATCCTATAATGAAGTGGTGCTAGGATGTTCCTGTACTGCTGTTCTGACGTCAGTGCTCAGGACACACATTCACACACATACACACCTGACTCATTCACAGCCAGTCAAGGACGAGCACTTTAAGCAGCTTTGAGAGTGTAGGGCAGCTCTGAGCAAGCAACACTTATAGTTAACTTAACAACCATTGTACTGACCAGTGATATGAAGCCAACCTGGTCTCCATACTTTTCTAAAGTATTTTCCATACTTTTTCTCAAGCAAAACTGTTTCAATGCAGAACAGGAGAGAAACAGTTTGCTAATAATTACTAATCCAATTCAATTCAAGAACCATACCAATGCTTTTAAGGCACTGACAGATCATATACAAGACTGAGTGTGAAATGTCAGCATTAGTTTGCACCAAATGTTTGTTTAGTCTTTTTTACTATTCATATTCATATTCTTTGATTAAATATTTTGTGATCTAAATCATAACTTTGTTGATGCAGTACAGGCTGAGACATCCTGACTTTCATTCCCTAGAAAGGCCACGTGATGCTTCTCATGACTGGTCAATTGACTTTGATATGTAACATTAGTGGAGTGGCGCTTCAAATAGAAAAGTGAAAGCTTTTTGTCGAAATATGACTTAGACTCAGCAAACTGTTCTAACGAAGCATCTTTTAGCATTCATAGTGAAACTCAGGTATCACCTGGGGACAGGTATCAAAACAGTTGTTTGGGGCTATAGCAAAATCAGGTAGTATATCTTAAAATCTAAATAAGCACTAAAATGTTGCAGGCACATAATGTCAATATTAATATCACACCTGATCAAGTTCATTTTACTGCAAAGTTGTGATCATGGTCATGATATGATTAATTGTGTGGCCCCACTGTGTTCCAACAGGTTAACAGTGTAAAGTCTTCCGCTAGGTTCAGCTGTGAGTGGATTACCCACACAGAGCAAGAGGCTCCATTGATAAAACAAGCTCGCAGGGAGGCGATGAAAGGGATTATCTGCAGCCTGTAGAGACCAGTCTGAGCCTGGTAACTGGTAGCCACTTCCATCCACTTAATCCAGTGACAGCCCTCTGAACTTGGGCAAAATAATTTAATGTTGCTGTACTATCCCATCCTTGATGAAGATTCATAGTATTTACTATCTGAAGTCAAGGATGTTCCCTGCAAGAAAGCTCCACCTTTAAGAAGAGCTGAGGCAAAGCACAAAGGATGCTTTTGTGAACGCAACTGCACCTGCTATTTTCACTTCTGTCCATATTGTGTTTTGGACTGTTTTAAAAGTGCTTTTTTTAGACCACACCCACCTTCTGCTGCTTACTGCAGGGCATCAGTCTGCATCTGCGGGATTTTCTGACACAAGTCATTGTACAAATCCCAGCTGCTGTCTGAAGTCTGTGCCAGTTAACATAACCAGCTGGTATCTGAGGCTACTAAGAGTCCATTAAATAGCTTCCTAGTTTGACAAAGACATCAGCTATGATTTACAAACTGTCAAATAGCATTTTGGTGCAACATGGTGCAACAGGTAGATATGATAAGATAAACTTTACTGATCTCACACCAGGGAAGTTCACTTACAGCAGCTCAAGAGTCAAAAGTAGAAGAAATTAGTGATTCAGTGATAAAAAAAAAAGAAACAACAGAGAAAAACTCCATACACTACACACCGTTCACCATTTACTTATATAGATATGACTATGTCACATATGTCACAGTCACCACACTTCTCACCTGTCATGAGTGCAAATCAAATCACACCTGTCCAGATGAGATTCTTTGCAAATTTGTTCAGCAGTTGCAAACAGCAACAGGGACATTTTTGTCCTGAATGCTCATTAATGCTGAACTCATGGTCTTCAAAAGTAACTTTTTTTTGCAATTAAATCTGAAAAACTTGCAGGCGGCAATTCACTGTCACTGAATCTTGACATCCTTCCTCAGGTGACACTCAGGGCAAACACCATATCTTTATCGTCTGTCTTTATTTTGAACAGCAGTACTTACGACCCCATCTTCCCCTTGAAGTCAAACACATCCTTGATGTTATTGATGTTTTTCTTCCAGCTGCAGATGATCTCCTTCCGCCCCATCTTGGCTCTGACGTTGCCGTTAGACTCCTGAAGCACAGATGACATAAATTATTAGTACTTATTATGGGTTAAAAAACACTGTGAAATCAGATCCTATCTTATGACTGGACAGCCACCAGAGTTGATTTAACCTGCAATCATTCACTCTAACATGCCTCTGTCCCTCACATATGAAAGCTAAAGTTTGGCCCGCAATAAATCTCATTCGGTGAACATCATGGTGTGAGGCATATACTCTATGTCTAACCATCTTTAACTGTATCAGCTGACTTTAATGAGCTGTGTTTATACCTTTTGGAAATGGCCAGAATAAGAAATATCTGATGCATTGTATCCTTGTTAAAAGAATCTAAATGGAGTCCTGTGGTGGATTAAACCATTAAAACACTTTTTTCTTCTAGATTCATTTAGCTCTCCTACTGCAGGATAACCTCAGTGTACAAGTCCATGTGCAACACCTGTTGCTTCTTTTGTTTAAGTCATATTCTGTGATGCCCTCAGCCTCTGAGTCACATCTGGTCCACGTGGATGTTTGCAGGAAATGTCCAGTATGAAAAGGCGTATCAGCATTATTTCTTTTTGCAGTTAGGTTTTCATACTGTAGCTGTGGTTATATAATCTCCTGAGATTGCAGGTCTGCAAATCAGAAAAGGCTCACAAGTCCTTTTTGGAACAGTCATATGAGTTTTTTTGGAAGACACTGACAAATGACCTTCTTTGCTATTTGGGTATGAGGACTGGGTGGAACTCTGTGATGAAACAGTTAGCTAATTAGTTGATGAACAGCACATTTACCAGTCAAATGTTTAATAATCTACTAATCTTTTATTTTTTAAGTTATTAATTCAGTAAAAATACCAAACATTTACTTGTTCAAGCTTCTCAGATGTGAGAATTGTCTGCATGTGTCTGTTAATATCACTGTAATTGAATATGGAATTGAGTTTGTTTGCTCTTGGTCAGATGATAACCAATATATATCCATACAGTCTATAGACATGAGACACTTTAGAGCTAATACTTATTTTTTTAATTTGTTTAAATAACAACTGATAATAAAAATAATTGTTAGTTACAATTGAGGAGACTGAGGTCAGAATGTTTTACAGGCTGCTTCCAATATTATTTAGATAATATAATTTGATACGTTTTAGGACTCGTGACCTCAGTGTTTCTAAAATCCTGACAGCAGCCTTAACCACGATGATCAAACATGTGTCATTAACAAAGTCAGTGCAGGAGTTGCAAGTGCTTTCCTGACCCTAACCTTTCCCTGTTCTACGACCCTTTAAGATGTCCCCCCAGCCTTCCTCTTGTGTTCTGGTTACATAAACAGTTGCATGTCCATGACTGAGGACAGTCCTCACTGGGTAAAGCCCATTTGTACCTATCAGTTACACAAGTTTCAAAAAGACAGAGGATTAGAGAGGTAAATAGCAGCGGTTAGTTAATCTTCCCAGCCATCCCTCCTGCCCTCCCTCCCTCCTTCTCACCTCCTGTACTCCCTCCTGTCTGTAGAGAGAACAGATTAGTGGCTGATTCCCTGACATGACAAAAAGTGGGTCATTCTATAAGCTTGGCCCTGAAAGGAAATGAGCTCTGGCCTTCCAAAAATATTTGCTGAAATACACCAATATTTACAATTTATTTAGATTGTACAGTTTTTATTTATCTCTTTTTAATATATGTCCTGTCACAAAAGGTTGAAGAGTAACGCAATTTCGATTCTCTGTTTGTCCTGTACATACTGCAGAATTGACAATAAAGCTGACTTTGACTTTGACTTTGACTAAAATTGATTTGCCAATTTTAGATTGTACTTCATTAAAGTTAAAGCTCAGAAAATCATTGTCACATTTTTGAGAAGCACAGACTTACACTTCCAGCTTTTATTCATGCTCTTTACTCAGCAGGGATCAGAATCCCTTCAGTCATTGCTTTGTTTGTTTCTAATGCTCTGACTGATACCTGTGGCTCTTCAGGCTGCTTCAAGCTGACTGTTTACTCCTTTGACAGGAAAAAATGAGGCCCAAATTTGAGAGAATGTAAGGGGTAGAGATTAAAAGATAATAAAGATATACTTAACCCTCGTACTGTCTTCCCATCTACTATATGATATGCAAGCACTTGAAAACGGGTCAAAATTGACCCGAAGACAATAGGAGGGTTAAGATAGTTTGAACTGTGTTTGTCCCTCAGTGATTCCCAAAACCATACACCAAAATGCAACCAAATGCAAGGCAACACTGCAGCAAAGAGTGTCAAACTGACAGCAGTTGAAATGTTTATCGATCAATAGTCAACAGTCCCACTGGACTCAAGTGAGTAGTTTGAAAAAGCCTGCATGTTCATTTTGTCCTCTTATTAAAAAACAGAACTTCCATAGATTAGGCTACAAGACAGAGGAGACGAAAGTACAGAAAGTATCTGGGGACAGCAGGAGCCAATTCTTGTCTGAAATGAGCTAGTCTGGTATTTGTAATGGTTCAATTTTATACATCCGTTATACAAATAATTTTGTGAGCATAAGGACTATTTCTGAACAAATTGGTTTGGTTATTGGTGAACAGCTGAAACATGCCAACAGTGCCTCACTCTAGCTGTACAGGTGAAAGAAAGAAAGAAAGAAAGAAAGAAAGAAAGAAAGGAAGAAAGAAAATGAGTTTTTACCTGCGGAGCGGCGTAGAGCTGGTGGAGGTGAGGCGCTCGCGGACGGACCTGACTGTGTGAACCAGGCTGCCGCGCTGCACGCGCAGGGGGCGGAGCCTCGTCCATTCATCCTCTGCTCAGTGTCAGTGAGCAGACGACATGCTGCATTCAAAGACTGCAGGACACTGCTGCATGCGGGTTACAAAGCCGTCCTCTTTCTGTAAAACTGAAACACGGTCTGTACTGCTCATTTAGTTAACTACAGCTCGTTCTCCTCTACATTTGGAATGATGAGCCTGTCATTATTTGTCATTGATTTAGCAGATTAATACGTATCTCAGACAATATCTCTCTCTTTCTGTCAGGTCATGTGTGAAGGCATCTTTTCAACCTACCATATTCATAATGATTTGCATCTCGTTCGGAGGACTTCCTGCTGCAATGAAAATATCATAAATTGTCATCCTGCATGTCATCCCATGTACATTGCATGTTTTGTTCAATATGTTTTAATGATATGCGACAATTCAACACACTGGAAATTTTGCCAATAATACATTTTGGAGGGTGATGTTGTCTTACATTAGCTGGTGTAGTGAAACAAGCCCCTGTGGAAAAAGAATGTGAGTCGTACGGAAAATAATGATCATTTTCTTGACTGACTAATGTATCAGTCAATTAACTTTCTGTTAAGTCTACAACACAAAAGGTTCAAAATAATGGCACATCTCACTTAAGCTGACAGAGTGAAATCGTTGTCTTACTGTAAGTGCAGCAGTACCACAAAAATCCATTACAAGTCCTATAATCAAACCTGAGTGAGTTTAACTAAGAAAGGAGGAGGACAGGAGGAAGAAATAAAATAGTAAGAAAGGTGAAAAGAATGAAGGAAATGAAAATGACAAAGACATTAAACTCTTAAACATAGGTAGGCAGATCACTAAAGAATATATTCATTCAATTTTACAAGATTAAATACTGTTGACAATGAAAGCCACCAGCTAAATGAAATAAAGGGAAAAAGAACAACTTTTGGAATATATTTGGTGAAAGCTAAGTCTCCAAACTGTAAATAATGAATTTGAGTGAAAAATACAACAATATTTTACTAAATTTGTTACTTTTCACTTTGCTTCATTTCTCTGACCAACAGTCCAAAGACTTCAAGATTTTTAATCACAGCAATGACATAAAACAGAAAGGCAGCAATCATCAAACTGGAGAAGAAAGAACAAGCAAATGTTTGGGATTTGTATGGCAGGATGATAAACCATTAATCAGTCATTGAAATGGTCATCCATTAATTTTTGTTCGATCAGTTTATCAGTTACTTGACTAATTGTTTCTTTTCCCTTCTAGTTGAACCACTTTGAGGCCTGTTCATTAGTATATATCAACACTGATATTTCCAACATTTTTGATAGGCATCAGTGCCTCGTCAGATTTAATGTCATGCGAAATCTTTTACTGTTATGTTGACCATAAGTCAACATTTGTAATCATTAGGAAAGAGATTCCTTTATTTTGGAATCTAAAGGACATGGCAGGCCAAAGCTTTTTTACACCCAAAAGAATTTATAGCGCAACAATCCCCTTTCTTTTGCATATGTTTACAATGACAGCTGAAATTTAGAGGGAAAATCATTTTAATTATTACAATAAGCAACTAATATTACAGACACTTGAACTAAAATCAACCAAGGAACCCTAAGAAAAATACCCCCAAAGCTTGCAGGTTGTGTGAGTTCATGGCCTGATGGCCGGACCTATAAACACATTTACCATCCAATAGCATTGCAGGGTTAAACAATAGGACCCACTGACTATCTAAAATAGTCTAAAAAACAATTGACGATTTTTTGTTAGTATAGCTAAAACTGAAGTTGTAATTTTGCAACAGTGGGCATATGCAGCCCTGCTAATGAGCAGTTCACTTACTACAGTTAAACTTTAGGCTAGATATGTGTGTTACCTCATGAGTCATTAACATTTTGCAACATATGTTCTAACATGGGGGTTGCAATGCAAATTTCATTGACATGTCATGCTCAATGACGATAAAGAATCTTGAATCTTGAATCATAGTCACCAGCCTGAAAGGAGCTTCATACGTCCTTTGACTTATCAGCTTTAATTATGACCCATACAAACCTAGACTTCCTCAATAATTATAAACAGCTCACTGAAAATACAAAATGCACACTTCCTTAAAATTACAGTCATGAATAGATAGTACTGGGCTTAAAACTGTATCAGCACCAAAGTGGACTGGAGAGCTCCACCTCAGGCGAAGATTTAATATGAACTGCTAATGTTTTATTATCTATCTATCTATCTATCTATCTATCTATCTATTCATCTATTCTTAAATGTATTTCAATGTTATCTTTATTTTTCATTCCAAATCATTCCTCCATATTAAAAACAAAGGTAGAATTGGACGTAACACGACATGAATAGAGAACAAACTTTAAATGGAAGTAAAAGGCAAGGTAAAAATATTTACTGTATAACACATATGACACAGAATGTGTGATTCTTGGGACCACAGAAAGCAAAGCATTGAAGAGCTACTTGTGATAATACGGACAGAACAGAGACCTCTGCGGCCTCCTCGTGTGTCCGTTCCTCCCTCCAGTCACAACAAAGAGGCGTCGCCAACGTCACTTTCTGACGTCGTGTTGATTTTGAGCGGAGAAATAATTTATTTATAAACTGACGTAAGGGCGCTAAATCTAAAATAAACCGTGAATAAAATGTGAAAATACATAAAATATTTTGGTGAAGCAGCTGCACGCATGAAAGGTTCGATAATATTTGACCTTAACACAATAAACTCGTTACGTTAGCGTCAGGTAGCGTTAGATGGAAAATGCAGGAAAATTACTTGCTAACACCGGTCGACCAGCTACATTTTTGCTAGCTAGCTAGCATTAGCACGAGGGTAGTCCTTACTCTTGACGTTACCTTGCAAATACTCTGTGTCGTGGTTTATTGTATTTCAACTCTCTGTGTTGTATTGCTGCGATGTGTGGTGTGATATGCACACTTTTTAAATTTAATAGGGTAGTGATGGAACTACTAAGCTAGCTGGCTAGGTTAAGTAGCACAACATAGCTAACGGTAGGTTGCTTCGTAAGAACCAAGCTATGACCTGCAAAAACTTGTTTAGCCCCTGTTAGCCGGCTATGTTAGCATTCCTGGAAGCAGTTTGGCAAACGCTAACGTTAGGCCATTGAAGTGTTGCCTTTTTCGACTCATATATCTGACCGTGTGATCAACGTTACATCGTAGGATTATGGCGCCCCGCTTACAGCTGGAGAAAGCGGCTTGGCGTTGGGTGGAAACGGTGAAACCAGAAGAAATCAGGCAGGAGCATATCGACCTAGCATATCGCGTAAATCTCCCGGCCTGCAAGAGAGGAACCTGCAGGTACAATGATAATATTTCTTAACAACATGCCTCTGTCGTGTTAGCATGTGCATTCTTTAAATACCAGTAGTAGACGTTAAATGTTAAAGTTGAGGGCTTAATGCTCAGCTCCGCAGAGGACTGCTACTGTGCATCATACGTCTGATTGTTTTCTTGCTTGTGGACAAGCCTTCATAGCATGCAGAGCAGTTCTGTAGACTTTGTATGAAAGGTCATGACGATCCTCTCCACTCTTCAATTCAGCGTACCACAAAGTAGCTCTAATATACCAGTTTGTAGGCATCACAGTAAGCACTAATTACTACAGTTGAAATGTTACTGAACTTAATTTTGCTCTCGGTGGCTCCGAACTGCATATAAAAGGCTAATTTCAAAGGGTATATATCTTTGTATTAGGGCCACCATTAAACTCAGTTAGCTTTTCAGATGGAGTTTGATGACTTTTGTCTCCACACAAGAGGCAGAAGAATTGAGGTGTTACTTCTAAAGTAGGTACTGGAACACTAAGGTTAATGATATAACATGTTTTGCAGGAGGAATTGCAAAGGGAATCCCAACTGTCTTGTCGGCATTGGTGAACAGGCGTGGCTTGGGGAGATTGATGAAAATGCTTTCCACAATATCGATGACCCTAATTCAGAGCGTCGAGACAAGGTATTTCTTTAATTGGCCGCACATACTTCAAATTGTTTACTCACCTGTCTATTCTCCTCATATCACACATCTTTTGTTGGTGGACTACTGAAGTCCTGATCACAAGCCCTGAGATAGAATGCTATCTTAAAAGACAGTTGATCCTATGTCTTTCTCTCTGTCTCTTTGCCCCCCTCCAGAACACATTTGTTGGCCTGACCAACCTGGGTGCAACATGTTATGTCAACACATTCCTGCAAGTGTGGTTCCACAACCTGGAACTGCGTAGGAGCCTCTATCAGTGCCATAATTCCAGAGCACAGGAACACAATATTAAGTCTGGTACAAATGAAAATGAAATACTTCTTTTGTTTGCTGTGTTCTCAGTCAGCATATATTGCCAGTTTTGTGAATTACTGTTTTTTCAGAATACAATAACATTGTCCAAACAAATATAATATCCATTAGACTGTTGACATTTTTGCACAAATTGAAGCAGAAAACACTCAAAAAACAAAAACTTCCACCAGTACAGAACAAATGTCCAACTAGATGTTATACCCAAAGAAATCATCAACATCCATTTATATCAAATTTATTTGGATTATAATTATTTTTGTGAACCAGTAAATATTCAATGTGTTCCACTGCCAACTTGATTGAGTTGTGCCAAAGGCCCATCTCTCCACAAAAATTGTAATCAGTTTATAAGTTCTTTATTAACTTTGCTAACAGACGGACAAACTAACTAGTTACTGTGTTGTTGGAAGTAACAGTGAACTAAATATCACTATGTTGTTGGTCTTTCATTTGTTTGCACATCTGCAGTCTTTAGTTTTTCCTTGAATAATTTCACATGATTGTTGTTTAAAATGATTTGACAGAAGCGAAGGCACACATACATTTTGGCTAATGTTCGAGAGTGACAGAGGCTAGCATGAAACTGCAAATTCATACTTTGATTTCTCTATAGGTTTTTACCTTTTCGTATGATGAATCTCTGTCTTTTTCAGATTATGAGCCTCAGTCCATCTGTGAGCACCTACAGTATCTGTTTGCACTCCTGCAGAACAGCAACAGAAAGTACATTGACCCTTCAGGGCTGGTCAAAGCACTGGGCTTGGACACAGGACAGCAGCAGGTAATTCACTCCATGAAACCTCCCATAATTTTAACCCAGACATACAGGGCTGGTTTCACAGTTTCAAAGATGATAGTGGATATATATTTCTCTACTCTACCATTTTCATGGTTTCATGGTTTTTCCTCGTTAGAATCGTGATCAGAATTGTTTCTCTTCTCTGTAGAGCTGATGGTAACAGTGTCTCAATATGTAAATGGTCAAAAATGATATCCATCAGAAGTTACCAGAGACCAAAGTGATGTCTTGAAATTTGGACAACCATGAAAAAAACTGATTATGAACATTTTTGCTGATAACTTTTTAGATGATCAACTACACGATTACCCAACTTATTAAGGGTTACAGGAGTACATAGCAGAATGAACACAGAGAATGGGAGCTCCTGCATGTTTATTAATGGTTAGGTTTTTGAGACATGGTTTCTTTACATTACATTCAATTCAAATCTTTCATTTTCAGGACGCACAGGAGTTTTCAAAGCTTTTCTTATCTTTATTGGAAGACACACTGTCCAAGCAGAAGAACACCAACCTGCAAAATGTCATCCAGCGGCAGTTCTGTGGACAGTTCTCCTACGTTACTGTGTAAGACAACTCAGGACTTAAACCCAACAGTTTATACTTAAGTGAAAAAGTGTCATATGATAAAATTTTGGACATCAGAGCTCTTCAAATCAAACAAATCATAAAGAGAGTGTGATATTTTGGTGAATTAGGAAATTTATATTCACCTTAGTTGTGAGGAAGAATGGAGAGAATAAGAAGGTGGCCAATATGTCCCATTTGTTGTACACAGGCGATAATAGGATAATTCTGGCTTGTCAGGCTGGTAAAGGAAACATCTCCCAACACTCTGGAAGGATGTTTTTGAGCATTCTGCCATCTCCCACCACATTCTTGCCAAGGCTTTTGCATTATGTCCTGTGACTTATTGCACAACTTGTCTTAGCGGATATGAACTTTAGTCTGTCACCTTGGCAGCTGCAGGGCGAGGCGAGGTGTCACGTCTTGCCTCATATTGGTGGTAATTGAATAAGTTGGCCTTTCCATTTTTCACATTAAAATTCAATTCAATTCAGTTCAGTATTATTTATATAGCGCCAAATCGCAACCAAAGTTGTCTCAGGACACTTTCCATATAGAGCAGGTACAGACCAAACTCTTTATCTACCGAGACCCAACAATTCCCTCATGAGCAAGCACTAAAATAAGTCATATATTTGATTTGATCATGTCAGAGAATGCAATAATATGGAAGACAGGAACAGTTACACTTTCGCAGAGGGGACATTTTCCAGTTGCTGAGAGAGACGTGCAGTTCTTTCCTAAGGAGAAGTCATGTCTGATCAGATGTGATACGAGTCAGAAGTGAGATTAGGTTAAACAGCCATTTATTGTTGTTGTGTCATGTTAATGGTACAAGTAAGATACTAGGTGTTTACTTACTTACTATTCAGAAGACTTTTTTGGATCGCGACCAGAATTATGCAGAGGCATACAGTAATTTTTTGGTTGACTTGATTTTTATGAGAACAGGTGCAATTACTGTTATTAAGTATTAAGACAGAATGGAAGGTCAAGTTAAAAAAATAACTAATAATAAAATAACTGAATTGACAGAATAATATTAGACCACACACAGAGCCATCTATGCTGTGGTGGAATTTTTTATCCTGGTTTGGTTGTTTTTCAGTTGTAACCAGTGTGGAAGATCATCTGCACTGCAGTCCCGATTCTATGAGCTGGAGCTGAACATCCAGGGCCACAAGAGCCTCACAGAATGCGTCACAGAGTTCCTGAAGGTAGCTTTCATTCCCTGCCACACTAAATGTCTTAACATTTACTCTAGTAAATCATATTTGGGATGGGTATTTTGCCATATTGAATGTATCAACACTTAATAGCACAACAAAGGGTGAAGACAGCAGTTTCGGACACATAGAACATAAGTCCATACGCATAGACACATTTAAAACTGTGTCAGTGTCTGTGTAGAAGTATGCCACTGAATATTGTGTTTTCGATCAGTGCAAGGAAATACCTGATATGAACCGAAGGGGATTTTTTGATAGAAGCTTATTTGGATCAGTAGAGCAGCATGATTGATCAAAATATAGTCATGATCTCAATTCCAGCTGCTATGCGAGGTGGGCAGGACATTGACATTAAATGATTGTTCATGTGAATATAAAGGTGAAGTCAAATGTAGTGAAAGAAAATACTTTTCAGGAGCAACAAAAATATGTGTCAGAGTCATAGAAATCCAGTGACAAAAACACTGTGCACTCTGCTCTGTGGAACTGGATTCAAAAGTGATAACGATAGTCAAAAGTACCACTACCCACATTACTTTCCAAGCAAAGGTATCATCACAAAATGTTTACAACCACCTGGTATGTCTCACATTGGCCAGGAAAAGCCATTGGCCTACCACTCAAACATCTAGCAGAGCGTTAAAAATGTTATTGCAGTTAGCCAGCACTGCAACAAACAGATTAATGCTTTACTAAACAAATCTAACTCGATGCTGCAGCTGTTTGCAGCTGCTCTAAGGTAGAAACTGACTCTAATGTCGAGCAGCAGTTGAAGCAGAATTGCATAATATAAACAATTTTGAGGCCATGGCATTCTGATTAAGCTGAACCATGGAATCATACGTGAGCCTGACAGTTTGTTTCTATCAGTAATGACTTTTGTCTGAGTCTACAGAGTGTTTTATTTGTTTGTTAAAAAACGTCCAAAAGAATTGTGGGAGAAAATAGTGATCTCAATTCTGAGTAGTAAAAAGTCTTTATTCTCAGTTTCAACAGAATCATGTAGTCATGTGAGTCACTTTATATAAAATTTGCTGCACAAAACAGAAAACACAGAATAACATTAAACCAATTCACACCTGTACAGCTTGAATTGGAATTAGATAGTTTTGTGTGTGGGTCCCAAAGTTAAATAACTGCATCTGACAATGTCTTGACACATGTTGATTTCACAATAGTTACCCCTCACGTTCCAACTTTGCAGGAGGAGAAACTGGATGGGGAAAACCGCTACTTTTGTGAGAGCTGTCAGAATAAACAGAGCGCCACCCGAAGGATCAGACTGCACAGCCTTCCTCCAACCCTCAACCTGCAGCTGATGCGCTTTGTCTTTGATAGGTCAGCAATCTCTTTGTACTGCATTGTGGAAAAAGACGTTAATAAAATATACTGTTTGTTATATCACTTTAGCAAGACAGTATATTCTCTTATTATATACGACAGGTCAAAGTGCATTTTGGTCACAGTCACCATTAACTAGTTGCTCATTAACATGCATATTAGTAGCATATTGGCTCTTTATTAGTCATTATAAAGCACTTGCTAGTGCCTTATTCTGGGGATTAGGGGGTTATTGTTACTAGGTTTAGGGTTAAGTTATTAACATTGTAATTCATGTACAACAGCTTCCTTTCTTTGGTACATTTTTTTTAGAAGGATAAACCCCTTGAGATGAACCACCTCATTTTCAAGAATCGAGCTTTAAATTTAAAGGTACTCACTCAATTTTTTTAGAAATTGGAGGAGCAAAAAAAAAAGATGTTTAGTATGTCTTAGGTTATACAATGACGTATAGGGAATTAAAAAATGTTAGAATGACGTGGCTCAGGAGCTAAAGTGGTCGTCCACCCGTCAAAAGGTCAGTGGTTCGATCCCTGGCCTCATGTCAAAGTATCTTTGGGCAAGATCCTGAACCCAAAATTGCTCCAGATGCTGTGTCATCAGTGTGTGAGTGTGTTAATGCTCGTAGGTGGCCACCACGGTGTGAATGTGTGTGTGGGTGGATGCTGACTTGTGTGAGTGGTCGTTAAGACTAGACTAGGCGTTATATTAAAACAGTCCCTTTACCATTTATAGTTTAAAAAATGCATTTCAAAATAAGTAGCAACCAGTGACAATGTTTTCTAGATTTAGGTGATTACAATGAAGCGAATGATACTTACTATCAATTAGCAGTAATTAGGAGGTTATTGAAGGAAAACTCTTACTTAATGGCCTAGTAGTTGTAGAATATGGTCATGCTGAATAGGGCGCTTTATAATGACTGATGAAGAGCCAGTATGCTGTTGATATGCATGCTAATAAGTAACTAGTTAATGATGAATAAGTCTACCTTAATATAAAGCGTTGCCTGCTTTTTTTTAACAAAGACAAGACAAAAAATGATGCTATTAGTGTTTACTGTCTACTGTTATGAGAACAAACTGTGTCTTCTTTAGACAAACAGGCCACAAGAAGAAGCTCAACACATTTATAAGTTTTCCAGAGCAGCTGGATATGGGGCCTTTCTTGGAAGGAAAACAAGGTATTAGTAATATGAATCTCTGAGACACATACACACACATTCTTTGGTTCTTTGGAATTGGGAAAACAAGAATGAAATTTTTAGTAGTGCTCAGGGGGGCAAATGTCATCAACAGTGTCAAGCCGGCCACCTACCTATGGTGGTTGGATCTGTATTAGTATTTTCTTGGTAATACACTGCTTCTTTGTCTATACCCCCCATCAACAGGAGACATTTTTTGTTGATGACTCTGTGAAAATGAAATGTATTGACATTCGGCACTGTTTCTCCAGACCAGAAGTTGGTTTATGAACTGAGTGCAGTGCTGATCCATCGAGGCATCAGTGCCTACTCGGGCCACTACATTGCCCATGTGAAGGATGCTCGTACCGGCGACTGGTACAAATTCAACGATGAGGAAATTGAGAAGATGGAAGGCAAGAAGCTGCAGCTTGGCATTGAAGAGGACATAGGTGAGTAGTACTAAAGCTGAAATTTTCATCTGCAGTCAAGAAGCTTATGTGTTGCCACCATGATGATGCGTAGGTAAAATAAAGAATTGTAAATTAAAGAGTCTTACCTTTTACCCACCTGCAAGTCATGTCTGTAAATGTGTACACTTTGTCATAGTTGTTTCTCTTTCTTCTTGGTCCCTAGCTGAGACGGTGAAGTCCCAAACACGAAAGCCAAAGTGCAGTAAAGGCTACCACTGCTCCAGAAATGCCTACATGCTGGTATATAAGGTCCAGGAAGAGGAAAGCTCAGATCCCTCCAGGACCAATGTCGAGGTGCCAGGTGAGTAGCAGAACTGTAACTTCACACAAAACAAAGATGGCCATCAGACTAGGAAGCAGCAGCGATAATCTCTGGCTTCTATCTTTGTATGCGTCGAGGAATCAAGACTTGCCTTTAGAAATGTGTTTTAATTAGAAATATACAACTGGTCCATGTTGCTTTGTCTGATGGTTTCCTTTCCCTCTGTCCTTGCTGCCAGCCTTTCTTCAGAGGTTGGTGGACCAAGACAACCATAAATTTGAGGAGTGGTGCAGTGAGATGGCTGACATGAGAAAACAGAGCGTGGATAAGGGCAAAGCCAAGCATGAGGAGGTGAAGGAGCTCTACGAGCTTTTACCCGCAAGAGACGGTCGGTAAAAACATTCCCTATTCGCCCACAGTCCACTTAACAGAAGCACTAAAGATAGTGTACATGTTTGATGTGACTTTCAGTTCAAAACATACTAAAAGTACAGACAATGTAATCAAGGGGCAGCCAAAGGAAGGGGGTGGGGGCAAGGTATTGCTTAATTTGTACAACAGTTCCCCTGTCTGTGGTAATACTGCTAGTACAAGACAACATCCTACTGAACCAGGATGAGTCACTAAGGGAGTCAGTTGTTGATTGGAAACTACCAATTGTGTTTGATTCCATACAATTTCTATACTCAACATGTGTTTGGTGTGAAAGGAACAATATACAAGAGACAGTGTACACAGAATAATGGATTCAACATGTGTCTGTGTCTCTTGTTTGATGTGTTCCTCTGCCTTTCCATCACAGGCGAGCCCTATGAGTTTATCCCCCTGGACTGGTTGAAGAAGTGGCTGGACGATTCCACTGCCACAAAAGAAATCGACAACTCTCTCTTCTTATGTTCTCACGGCAAACTACACCCTGACAAGGTGGGAGACTCCAAGAGGGTTTCCCTCCAAGCTGCTCAGCTCTTCTATGAGCGCTACAGTGGAGGGCCGAGACTGGATGGTTAGTCAAACAGAGGATGTGGTCTCCTCGCAACTCGTGACCTTCTGTAAAATGTAGAAAGATTTAGTGCTTCCAGTTCACTATACTATACACAGAAGTAGGTGTCATACCGATCAGTTTACTATTCTAAAAATCCTGAAAATCATCAGGACATAAATAACCCCAAACTAAACATGCTGTGCACAATCCAAAGACTAATTCTTTTATCCGAGCCTCCAGTCCTTTTTATCAGTGAAAAGATATGCACAAGGTTTTTGGTTTAGAATGTGAGCATATATGCATGGTCAGGGTAGCTCATGTGTACAAGCTGTTCACTATTAAAAATATGTGTGTGTATATACACACTCACTCAAGAAAAGTTTGCAAATGTTAATACAGAAAGGGAGGTAATGTTAAAGAGGCAGAAACCACAGCGTAAGGAACTGGTTAGTTGAAAAGCGTGTATGTTGATCGATCAAATTCTTCACTGCAATGAATCAATCACTGACAAATCATTAACACCAGCAGTTGACTGAAATCACAAAAGGAAAACAGTGGTTGAATTTGCTTTTCTGTAGTTCTGTCTTTTGAAGAAATACTCTTGTTTGTAGTCAGATTGGAAATTAGCACTCAAAACACATCTCACAATCCGGAAATATTTCTCATTCAAACTGCTCCTGAAACCACAAACTTTGTGTTATACCTGTCACATACCCTACTTTTCTTTGTTTGTTCAGGCTCCTCTCTGTGTAGAGAGTGTGTTGGCCAGCGATGCAGGGTGCTGCGGCTGAAGAACCAGCTCAATGAGGACTACAAGGAAGTCTCCAACCTGGTCAAACGCACACTCAGGTGAACACCCTCAGGATAAATGTTCGGTTAATGGATTGTTGTATTGTGCATCATGTAAAGTTGAGCTCAAATGATATTCAAATAGCTCCTCTCAGACATGCACCCCTTTCTCTTAATCTGATGGCAATTCGCTGTCAGATCTGAAACATTTGGTGTTATTGAATACAGTGAGGTTAATGTAAGGCTGTAACAGAGGCACAGAGAGAGAGGGATATTAAATTCATTCAGGTTGAGGTCACTGTGTAGGTACATTCAGTTTGCAGGCATTCATCGTCACACACATTTTTACAAACAATACAAATAGTAGACAAAAATGATAAAAGTGCTCAATGCTTCAATAATCAGGATGTCAAAACAGAAAAATAACAACAAAAAAACACTAAAATAAATAACCACTAGAATGACTAAGGTAAAATGCAGGTCAAGAAAAAGGAAATAAATAAATTAACAGTGCTTCTGTGGCATCTGTTCAGCATTGCTACTACTTGTTCATCTGAGTGATGGCTGCTGGAACAAAGCTGTTTTTATACCACTTTGTTCTACACCCTGGGACAATAAACCTCCATCTAGAAAGACGCTGAAATACACTCTGCAAAGGGTGGGAGTCGTTTAAAATTGAGCTGGTTATCTGCTGTCACTGTCTGTCGTACAGGGATGATGGGTTAAGCTGTGACACCTATCAGCCTACTAGACCATTTAACAGTTTCATTCAGAGAGTTTCTGTTCTTTAAACAAAATGATAAAGCCAATTCAATAAAAGCACAATTGAATAAGGTAATTATAGTTTTATCAGTGAGGAAATCGGACAGTTTCCTTCAACCAAGCAAACACTGGTGTCCCTTTTTGCGCACAGCTACACAAATTGCTTCAAGTTCAGTTTTAAGTTAATTATTGTCCCAAGATATTTGTAAGATTGCTCACATTCCACTGTCTGACCCTTTATGGATGTAGCTTTGTGTGTGCACATGTCTTTTAAAATCAATTATTATGTCTTTGGTTTTACATACATTTACGAAGCTGGTCTCATTCCTGGCCAGCTAACAGGGACAGAGTCATCTGTTTTCACACCTGCTCTGACTCATATTTGTGTAGACATTAAATAATGGGGGTGAAAGCACACACCCTTGTGGGGAGCCAGGAATGAACTTGATCAGACATTTGATTTGTGTCCTGTTTGTACAAAAGTCAGGTTAATTACTCAAGTTAATTAAAGAGTCACACACTGTTTAACAGCGAGCTTCTTTTTCTGTATGCTGGACTTTTTTTTTGCCACCCATGGCTTTACTCCATGCATTTCCAGTGTTCATTCTTCCCAGCTGTATGGATAAGGAACTGAATAACCAGCAAACCTCTTTGCATTAATGTCCTGTCATTCATTGTTTTTGATATAAGAATGAATCACACTCTAATAACATGAAGTGATAAAGGTTTAGTGAAAATGTGTCTGTAGTTTCACTGTTTGAAACGGTGAAGAATGTCCTCATGCTCATGATTGCCATTAAGGCCTCAAATTATGTTTTGAAATCCAATCTATGAGAGAACAGAAAACTGTCTATCCTTGCTATCATAACTTTTCTAACTCAGCTCAGTGTCACCCTCCCTGTTATGCAATGTTACATCTTCCATATCTGAAAAGGGTGAGAGGTTCCAACTTAATTAGGGGTGTTTCAGAAGAAGATGCAATTCCTCAGTAAGAGAACAGTCCTCAAGGGGCCAATACAGAATCGTTATCTAATGTAATCACGGGTGTTTATCACCCTGTGTCTGTGTTTCAGTGGTGAGGGCTACTGGGTGGGCAAAGCATCTCTGCGTAGCTGGAGACAGTTGGCTCTAGATCAGCTGGAGGAGGATGAACACGAAACAAAGCACAGCAACGGCCAAACAAATGGACAGGGACCACACACCACCGGCAGCAAAGGTGAGAGGAATGGAAGTGATTTTGTTTCTTCGTCTGTGTCATCTGTCAAACAAACAGGAAACAGAAAATTGTGTCACACTGCCGCAGCTTTTCATTGCATCATTGTAAATTGATTACATTTGGCTTTAGGAAGATTTGTCAGGAAAAAAAATAACTTGTCGGATATTTTACCTTAAATGACTGATTAAATGATTGGTGATAATTTAAAAAACCATTGGGTTGTCTATGGGCATTGACCCCATTTTGGAGCCAGCCTCAAGTGGCCAATCGAGGAACTGCCGTTTTTGACACTTCCATGTTGACTCATTTTTTCAGCACTGTAGATTGCTGATAAGGGGTCACCAAAGTTAAGACAATTCATCCTGAGAGGAGTATGAATGTGTGCACCAAATTACTTGGAAATTAATTCACTAGTTGTTGAGACATTTCACATTGGACCTCATTGTGGTGCTAGGAAGTCAGGGGATCACCATAGTCAGCAGGGTTCATCCTTTGGGAATCACAAATGTGTAATTTTCATGACGATCCATCTGGTAGATGTTAAGATATTTCACTGATTAAGTAAAAACTTTGAACTGCTTACTGTAAGAATTAAAGGATTTTCAAAGTCAGTAGGATTCATCCTCTGGGAACCATCGATACCAAATTTCATGGCAATCCATCCAATAGTTGTTGAAATAATTCGGTGCGGACCAAAGTTTTTTATTATATTTTTATTATATATATCATTTATAGGGCGCACCGCATTATAAGGCGCATAGACAGAAACTACCGTACTGTGGTGTCTGGGGTTGCGTTATGCATCCACTAGATCAGGGGTCGGTAACCCGCCGCATGCGGTTCCTTCATCCCTCCGATGCAGGTCCTGAAAATAATTAATGAACATTTATTTAAAATGTTTTAGTTTATTTTAGTTTGTTCGTTTTGAAACAAACGCCGCGCGCTCACAGATGACAGCTTATCCTGCGTAAAGATGCAGATGACGGCACGCAGAGAGCGGAATGCCCTTTACACTTTTACCACTGTTACTTCGGCCTCGCCCCCTGACTACAGAATCGAATCGATTCTGAATCTCAAGAATCGGAATCGAAACGATTCTTGAAATCTGAATCGATACCCAGCCCTACTCTGGATAGTGAGCATTAACATTCTTGGTGTATTGTTTCACTGTAGAGTTTGGCCCAGAGCTTTCAGAAGGCAACGAGGACGAGATGAAGACTTTCAATGAAGACATTGTCTGCACTCACGGTACTGTCCCATCATCAGCATTTAGAATGATCTTAGCAAATACTTTTAACAATGACAGTGTACAATTTCTAAAGAAAAATGTGTTTTGTGGCTACCACATATGCATGCATCATAGTTAATAGTTTAATTTGTTGGTTCTTAAATGTGTTCCTGGTGTAGGGAGTCTGAGTATTCTTGAGACTGAACGGAAGCTGGTATCACCTGAAGTCTGGACCAAGCTGAGAGCATACTTCCCCAAAGCCCCAGAATTCAACCAAAACCAAGAGTCCTGTCAGCAGTGCCTGGTGAGCAGACATTGACAAACCATCTAATGTAGCAGCCCACTGAACCTCACTTGCATCTTTGATTTTTTGTTTTCATTTTTGTTGGTACCCCTGCATGTGTATTATTTTTCTATGTCTAAGCCTTCATTAAAATTGTAAGTGTAAAGGTGGAATTACACACAGTGCACAGCCATTCTGCCACACGTGCTGCTAGTGCAGTTGACTTGTAGCCCAGACTTGGATGTCACCACTTTGTAGTTCCACTACAACACTAGACGGACATTAAAAGGGTGTAACCTTCTTCCGTATCTACTGCTGTGCAACCACGAATAGCTTTGCAGTGGACATGGTTTAGCTAGCCGTGTGTGTGATGTGAACCATAGCATTAGTTGTGGAAGTAAAGCTTTCCGTCTTGTGTGTCCAGACATTAGAGCAGGAAGAAAAGGACAATGAGGCAGTCAGTAAGATGATGGCCCTGGACCAGAAGAACCAACTGCTCAACCTCTTCCATGAGAAGAACCGGCCAACACTCACCAAGTGGCCTCAGGTAGACACAAAGCCAAGCACCAGTCAGTCATGTTACCGCTTTACACTAATGTGGTTTTTGAAAAAGGCAAGTTGAGATTGATCTTGTTGTCTCTCCAGGGCACAGATGTACTTTACATAGTCCCTCTTTTCTTTGTGGATGAGTGGAGAAAATTCATCAGGTATGTTTGTTTCAACATTGAAATGAACAAAATGATGTTACTGTGTTTGTTGTCATATTGTTAAAATAATGTTTGACTCTGTGCATTAAAGAATGAGGTCAGCCACCCATAAAAGGTGTTAGTTTGGCATTAACATCATCTGTATGTTATCAGTAATGAAACCTAATTTTGAGTTTGTATTAAGGTCGACCCTTTTAAATCTGAGTTGGCCAGTCCATTATTATGTTGAATATGACTGGTAGTAAATGGTAATTTTTCTCCCATCTGTTTTGCACTTTCTAGGAGGCCCACTAAATCCTCTCCAGTGTCTAATGTGGGCAACACTCTGCTGCTCTGTCCCCACGGAGGCTTCATGTTCACCTACGACTCGCTGATTAATGGAGATGCTCAACAGTGAGTTCTGCTTATTTAATTGACCAATAGCTGCGTTTATTTAAAATAAAAAATCCAAAATTTTAATCCAAAAATGTATACTTCTGACAGAATGAATAAGGAAGTGGAACACTACCCATTGTCACCCACACTAAACCCAAAACCCAGTGAGACAGCATTGGCCTGAACAAGCAGAATGACCAGCTGTTGTATGATCAGAAAATGGTCCTTGTTTGTCACAAACTGGTCAAGTCAAATCCAAATCAAACAAGATGTGCAGCTCTTAATTTAACTGGGAAGGTTACACGAGTAAAGTGAATATATGAAGGACCATGAGCTGATGTGACTGACTGGACGCTGCTGTGGTCTCATGTTGTGCTGTTTGTCCTGCACAGTATAGCTCTGCTCTGGCCCAGTGAATGGGAAGTGATCAGCAGACTCTTCATTGTAGACCAGCCAATCTCCATCCACTGCCTCAAGCAGACCACATCCAGTGGTCCAACGACTCAGTACACAACTCAGCCTGGTAAGAGTGTAACGTTAGAAAAAAATGGTTCACTTCACATGTTCATGGCTCTGATTTAAGATGTGTATTGTAATGCACTTTTTTCATATACTTAAAGTATATATATAATATTGATATATATGTGTGTGTGTATGTGTTCAGATCTGTGTTGGGAGTGCAGAGAGAGCTTCCTTTTCCAGCAGCAGAGGGACCTCAGAGAGTACACCCAAGCAACCATCTACATTCGCAAAGTCATCGAAGACAAGCGGGTATGAAAAACAAGGCACACTGTAGCTCATCCAAGCAGGGACAGAATGTCTCAAACGAGATCCACGGATCTCCCATCGTTGACACTGAGTCTTAACTGATTTTGTGTTTTTATGTTGTCCCCTGCATAGATGATAAAGGAGGCAGCTCCGGAACTGAACGCCAGCAGCTCCGAGGCAGAGGAGGAGAAGGAAGAACATCCAAAGGTGGATGGAGAGAGAGACCCAGACTTCAGCCAGGTAAGTCCATTACCACAGTGTAGCTGTGAATGAAAGGATGCTGCCACACATCTATCACACACAGTATCAACAGGCGAGTACTGTCAGAACTAGCTGCAGTAACAGTAGTTAAGGCAACTAAATACACCCTAAATAAAGTCAAACCTAGACACTCAGCACATCAGAGTCTTCAGGGACCATCCACCATATGACTGTCTGTGATTGGGCTACAAAATCACATGACTGGTTGTGTTGTCTTGTGGAAAAGCATCTCTTTTTCTTGTTGGTCTTTTTTCTTATTCTTTTTTTTTAACATTTTCTTTTAACATTAGTGTAAAACAACTTAAATGGTGAAATTGTATCAACAGTCAAACAGTTGGACTAGCAACAGACAGTAAAAGCAGTAGAACTACTAAAAGTAGCTGTACATACAGATTGCTTTAGGGCATTCAATCGTTCGCAACTGGACCTCGTCAGTTTGTCTTAGAAGACGTTTCGCCTCTCATCCGAGCAGGCTTCATCAGTTCGTACGCAACCAGACTAGATAGGACAGCTCTAGTCCAATGCAATGATGTTAGGTTCAAGTATTTATCCCCTGAGTGAGACCAACCCACAAAAACAAGAATGGTATCACTCTATTGCTCTATTGTGAGGCAAACGATCCCCCCATTTTAAGGCGGGGTGGGGTGCAACCCTTTGGTGTCAACGACAGTCGTTAGCCTCGTTAGTGTCCCATTGTTGTCTAAGACAAACTGACGAGGTCCAGTTGCGAACGATTGAATGCCCTAAAGCTTACAATGACCTGGATGAATGAGAATATTCACAGGCATGTTTCTGTACATACAGATTACATTCATGTTTATCATTGTTAGTTTTATCAAAATATTCTGTTTTGGGACACTCTTAAAGGTACAGCTACTTTTTGTGTCTAGCAGAGATGAGGAATAGAGGTATCTTTTGTTGTTATAGCTCATAATCACATTACTTTCTTTCAGTCAGAAGATGGTGCAAAGCGGCTAAAGCTGAGTGACAGTAGCGCAGCATCATCAGCTGTTGCTCCTGTGACCAATGTGACCAAAGTAGGTGGAATCAGAAGAAGCACCCGGCACAGGAAACTTAGAGGAGAGAAAGCACTCATTGTTTCAGCTAATCAGACACTGAAAGAGCTGAAAATACAGGTGAGAGCTCCAAATTACCCAATGCAGCACTGGACTGCTGGATACAAGCCTGAAGCATTTAAATTGATGATGAAAAATTAGTCATTTATGACATCTTGAGGATGAATAGAGTGAAAATTGTTCACATGAACTGGTTGTTACAGAATCCGTTTGGAAGCCCTGAACCAGAAGTGATACTGTAATAATGAATTGTAACAGAAGTACTGTTAATGTTGTGATTACTCAACATGTAATGAGAAGTCTGTATTCACACAACTGACTCTGCTGTGCTTCTGACCCTGTAGATTATGCATGCCTTCTCTGTGGCTCCGTTTGACCAGAACCTCTCCATTGATGGAAAAAGTCTGACAGATGACTCAGCCACACTGGGCAGTCTGGGTGTCATCCCTGAAAGCATCATCTGTCTTAAGGTACTTCTACCTCGATTTTTACATAGAAACTTTAACCACTGCAGCTTTAATCTGGACTCCCATCACATCATCTTGATGGTGAATACAAACATTATCCTTTTAATCCAAACCATTTTTTCCATTGTTTCCTTGCAGGCTGATGAGCCAATAGCAGACTATGCTGCAATGGATGACGTCTATCAGGGTACGTGGCATTACGATCGACCTCCACTATAGCTGCTACATTACCTTGATTTTTATTTATTTATTTTTTTTACTTTTATCATGATAATACTGTTTTCTCATATGAGCTGTCGACTTCCTTCACAGTGAGAATGCCTGAAGAGGGATTTAAAGGTGAGTGTACATTTTCTTCATTTGCTTTGAAAGGGATTATTTACCATGATGCATTAAAGCTGAGGGGACGACCCTGATAATCAGACTATATTCACCTCATTATTCTACTTCAATTGCTGCACGACATGTAAGATGTTTGCAGCAATTGAGCGGTGTGGAACCAGGCTACAGAAGGACGCACAGTAAAGGGAGCTGATGGGCACTAAACTTTAGCATAGTATTGTTATGTGGATCTCGCCTCCTCGTAGAATTTCCAGTTCACACACTCACACACACAATTTATTCTTGTGAAGGATTGTCATTGTGATGTGTTGTCATTTTTTGTGGACAGTGTATTTTGGTTCTGATGATTTGATCCAATCATTTCTGTCAATCTCTGCAGGCACTGGGCTTCTCGGGCACTGAGGAAAGCTGTGCTGTTGCTATGCTTGAATTGGATGGATAACTGATGGAAATTTTAAAAAGGCTTGAATTTGTCAAGTGTCCATATATAAATAAGTGCTTTAATTTGTTTTTTTACGTTTTGAGTAGGCTTTCTTTAATAAAACTGTGACTTTGTTGCAAAGCCGCTGTTTTTCTCTACATGAGGTTAGCTGGCATTTGATATTTAAACTTCCTAATCATTCTGAAGGACTTCCTGGTAGTGCTTCTGCCTGACTGATAGAAACAGGTTGAGGAAGCTAGGTGGATCTATTTTATTCTGAGGCTTGGCTTCAGTTAACTTCTACTGTTACTCAAGAAAATGGGCTTTGTTTTTGACTCTTAAATTATGGCAGAAGAAAATTTCAAGACAATGTTCTTTCTTTCCATTATGTGGAAGCTTGTGTTCTCACTGCAGAGTTTTCAGGTTTGTCAAAAGAATGCACGAGTAACTGTTAAGTATTACAAATATAACTGCTCTTAATGTTAGAACATTTATTACCTCTACAGCAAATCTATATCCATATACTCCATGTGGCATTTAGAGATACATAGCTACACGGTATGTACATATAGAGGCTGATTCCTGCAGAAGTTCCAGCAGTGCAAACCTCGAGAGTTGGAAGAAAGAAACAGAATGCAAGCAATGATATGTCTTGTTCTTTTCACTGTTATTTCCTATGGACAATAAAGTTATTTTCAAAGCACCTTGGCCTCACACATTCGTAATTATTAAATGCAGCTGTTTGCCAAATAGAAGGTGGTATTTGTGGTACTGTCTTTATTATTGTGACTCAGGGCATTAGCATTCTTTTAGTCATATCAACACCTGTTGAAATGTATTCTTAGTGTAGTCGTTAAGTAGTCTCTGTGCCAATAGGCTATCACTTCCACTGTTGAAACTAATTTCCATTCCAAGCTTTCCTCTAAATTGCTGCTTAAAGGACTGAGGTGGTTGTTCTATGACAGAATCAAATCAAACCAAAGATATATTTGTCATCCTCCTCTAACAGCTGTTTTCCTATCTCATTACCAAGTGGCCATGTCCTGTGGATAAGGTCTGCACTGTAGATACAGTATGATCGAGTGAAATGGAGGTGATTACCTCGGAAATATTTGAAATTCTACAATGGCATCGCATTGTCTATACATGACTTGCACTGACAACAATAGAGACAACAATTTGTTGATCATTTGTAAGACTGGACTCAAGTAGTAGTTTTCTTTATATTTCGGGAGTTTATTGCAGAGCGTGGACAGGAGGCAGAAAATAAGGGAGAGCTGCAGCGAGGGTCTCCAGCCGGACTCAAACGGGACATTGCAGCTCTTGGTTGGTGCCTTGCCTTGGGGGTTATGAGGGTACAGCCATCTGTGCTACTGTGGAAAATGAATAGATTGATAGATTTTAAAATGGACGAATTTTAAGTCTGTTTAAAATAATACTACTAATAAAAGCAGGGCATATTTCCACGAGCAGCAGTAAAGTACTTAACGTTCCGCCCTTCCTCTGCTCGCTGACGGTGCACTGTGCTCCGCTGCGGCTACATGCTCACTAAGCGCAGCTGCTGCCGTCACTGTTGGATAAGCAGGTTAAGAAAAGCTCAATTCCTGAACATGTGCGCAATTAATTCATACGACAGTTTTACTGCACTAGTTAATAAAAGCGCAGCTTGAAAAGCAAACTCTTTGGAATATCAGCGAAGCTTCCCGTAACCGGAACTGTCCCCATTTAGCTGCCGGACCATCTGTCTCCATTTTCAAATCGGCTAAGCTTTATTGCGCACAGCAAATGTTGTCAGCAAAGAAGTTTAAATAAAGAGACGGATCGTTTGAATCATTCAAGGTAAAGGCAACCGTTGAGTGGAAGCTGAACATCGGGTGATCGTCCGGGATTTTTCAGCAAATAGTAGCTTCTGTATCCCAATGACTTTCACTGACCGAATATTAGCAACCTTTTCTCTTTTACATTAGCATCCGTAGCTAAAGCTAATGACGAATAGCCTGCTGGAGCCGGCTAGCTCGTGTGTAATCTTGTGAATAGTGACTGAATGTCCTGTGAACATCAGTATCAGCCTAGAACCTGAGCAAACAGTGGGTTGCCATTCAAAGATGGACCACTTGCTTTGTTACGTTGCGAAGCTTCACTGTAGCTTCCAAAATATTATCTGAAATAACACTTTTATCATACGACAAATTCTATTCAAATAGAAAAGAAACGCAGAGTTGCGTATTAACACGTAGCTCCAAGAATATTAGCTGTTTGAATATTTGTGATCCATTTACTATTTACTGATTCTACACATAGTACGCTAAGCACTGTCCCCATAATCCACTACAGTATGTGTATGTTCAGTGTGTGTCAATCCACTGTTAGGTACAAATTATATGCACAGTATTCAGGCTACGTTTAAACTGTACGTGTTTGCTGATGGCAGAAAATGATTTTCTGAGAAAAAACTAACTTGATGTTCTCTCCATACAAGAGAGAACAGAACATCCTCCTCCTGCAGACCGTCAAACAAAATGATGGAGCTACCTAACTACAGCAGACAGCTGATGCAGCAGCTGTGGGCCCTCAGGAAGGAGGGCCACTTCTGTGACTGCACCATCCTGGTGGGAGACAACCCTCACCGAGCACATAAACTGGTGCTGGCTGCCTCCAGCATGCTCTTCAGGTAGTGTGAACATGGCATCTGGAAGCTCAACTGCAAATGATTTGTTGAAGTGAAATTTAGTGGATTCATATTCAGCAAGTCTGTAAGTATAAAGCGAGTCTCAAGTCGAGCCTGAAAGATTATTCTTGACCATTGCTAGTAGTTAAACAAAATTATTTTTCGAATTTCAACTCAAGGTCCACTCACCAGCTTTTTCAGGTACTACTCTACATGCATGGCTGAAAGCTCAGTGTTTGAGGTCCATGAGAACTGAATTGAGTCAGGTCTCATCTCGTTGAGTCAAGTCTCAAACCTGATCAGTGCAAATCTGAAGTCTCAAGTCTTATCAAAGAGAGCACGTCTAAATTAAATCTCAAGATTTATTAACACAAATGTCAAGTCCTGTCATAGCAAGTCTCAAGTCATTCAAGACAAGTCCAAGCAGGTCCAGAGTCAAGTCTGAACAGAAATGTCTCACAGGATAAAATGAAGTGATGGCTTTTATATCGAAAAGGTTAAAGGTAAATTTCACTGAGACATCATAATGTTCTGTTAAAACAGAGGGGGAGACTTTGACCATATTTCACATTTGGTCAGATAATGAATTGGTGACACTAATCTTGGGTGTTCACCTTGGAACTGTGCTGATTGTACAGATCTCCTGTGCTGCCGGGTTGAACATGTGTGTAAAGCATCAACATTTTACAGTTTGTAGCTCCTTTGCAGCAACATCCATATTATTAGCACTGTAGTCCACCACAGGCTCATTGGTTCTGCTGATATTGAGCTTCAGGTGATTGTTGTTGTTGGGGTTTTCTTTTTGGTCATTTAACAAATCCATATTAATCATAACACTGTACAGACACGCGAGTAAGAAAAGGAAAGATGGGATAGTAGCTTTGGGACCTGTGACTTTTGTTAAGTGGAATAAAATGACCCTAATCTCTGTCAGGTCTCTTCTGGATGGCTCCGACACCATCTCCATCGACACAGCCATGGTTTCCTCGCAGGAGTTCGGCTGTCTGCTGGACATGGTCTACACAGGCAAGCTGCCTCTAGGCAAACACAATGTCAGCCGCATCGTTGCGGCTGCGGACAGCCTACAGATGTTCGACGTGGCCGTCGGCTTCAAAAACGTCCTCACCAGTCTTGTAAAGCAGCAACCCACAATACCAGTCCTTTCTACATCGACCCCAAGCCTGACCGTGATCAAAAAAGACCAGAGCCTGAACCCCGAAGGCTCAGCTTCACCCAATGAGGACGACTCGTCTTTAGACAAGACAGAGCCAGTGGCTGAACTGAAGGAGGAAGACTGTCAGGGTGACAGTAAAGATGCAGAGGAACCAGCATGTAAAAGACCATGTGTGGATTTTACTGAGCCCTCAGGTCAGTTTCAGCCAGTCAAAGGCCTGTTTTGGGGAGTTTAGAAATGTGCTGAAGGCATAAATACACTAGATACCTTTTTATTAGATCCAGTCCAATACAACAACCGTACAGTATACAACACAGCAGCCTGTTACTGTCCTAAAGCTTTCTGACTGCAGTGTATGACCACAGTCCATCATTGATATGTGTGTGTGCGCACAGAGCCTGAAGATCGCAAACCCCCCGAGAGTGCAGTGGCGGAGAGAAACACAACGGCAGCCAAGATGTCCAGTAGGCCTGAAACTGGTTTTCTGGGATGCTCCTCTCAGCTTGTGGAGCTCCTCACCAGCATGTCCTCTGTCCTGGAGCTGCTGAGGCAGGCAGCAGAGAGCAGCCTGGATGAACGTGAGAGACAGGTAGAACGGATCGCCCCAGTCCTGAAGTCCTGAAGGGCTTCTGTGGACTTTTCCTGTTAAAAAAAAACGGATGCTTACTTTCGCTGTTACTCAACAAAGCACGCTGTGTGTCTGCTTGATCCTATCAAACCTACTGTTTGTATGGCATTTTTTTCTTCCCTGTCTTCTCTGGTGCTTTGCTGCATATCTTGGTGTTTTAGTGCAACCTGTAGATCATCAGTGGAATAGTGTGAACCTATTGGAAGGACTGTGTTGGATCACACTCTTGTGTCTTCAATGCTTTATGGATGCGAAGGCCCGCCCTACTCTGCCTCTGATTGGTTGCCTTCGTCTTTCGGGTTGGCTAGGTTTAGGCATGAGGAGTGAGACTTGTTAGGATTAGGGAAAGAATATCAGGGGACTCCGGTCAGAGGCAGAGCAGGGCGGGTGATGCCAAGAGGAGCACTGGGATCCATAACAACAAACAAAACAGGGACCAACTCACAGAGGAATACCTCCATGGCTCTGCTAGAGGTCTAAAACATTACAGGGCACCTTTAAAGCCTTAAATCTAGAATATCTTCTAAGATTTAAGAATGTTAAATCTGTTGTTGATACCAGTAATGTCTTTTACAGACCATATTTTTTCATCTTCAATGTGAAGTTCCAGGCAGATTAGTTTTACACTTTCTTTATCTGTTTATGTATTTCACTGCACCTGTCTGCTATCCTCCTTTCTACCGTATTCCCCTCATTTCTTCATCTCCATTCCTGATCCACTACATCCACCTGACTCTACAGTTTGTTTTAAAAAGTAGGATAATTAGACTTTTTGACTTTATATACAGTAACAGTCTTTGTTAAGCAATGACAGAAAGTCGATGTATGTGTCGCAGGTTGGCACTGAGTGTTGAAAGGCGCGTCACACAGAGATATGATCAGAAATACAAAAAGTAATGGTGGTAATGCATTAACGTGAAACAAACAACATGACTGAAAGAATGCTAGTGGATATAAAAACCTTTTTAAAGGGATTTGCTGTGTATGATGCTGCATGGCTCTCCAGTCTTCTCCAAAATGTTTGCTCTTCAGCTTTTGTTGTTTAGCATTTCTAACACACACGTAAAGGCAGTTGAAGCAGGTTGGAATTTGCATTAATAGCAAATGAAAACAGCAGATCAGAAAACAGGGAGGCTTCTTACTAAAATATGATTTAATATTCTTATAAACAGGTCAAAGGAGGAATAAAGGCATGTCTCGAACATCAGCACTTTTTCAGATAAAGGCCAGATCCTGTCTGTAGATGAGGGAAATAAAGGTACATTTCTGCTCCCGCCAGGTTGTTTGTCAGTGCTGTGAGGAGGCTGATCCCAGCTCAGCGTTGGAGAAGCTGATGAGCAGAGTGAAGGAGGGCCGGCTCAGTGACGGAGCGCTCGTCAGGCTGCTCCGCACTGTTCAACAGAAAGCTCCATCCTCCTTCCCCACGCCACTGCTCTCTCTGCTGGAGGAGGAGGAGGGGAACACGCAGGGGCCAGAGGGAAACCAAAGTGCAGGTAAAGACGAGCACATTGTGACTCTGTGAGTGGAAGTTCTCTCAGCAAAGAAAAGCATCTCCGAATTTCAACTTTAACAAAACCCTGTTTTCAGTTGCCGTTAAACACGTTTCTCTTCAACACGCTGCGGCCGAGTTCATCTCTTGCTGCTGTGATGATGAGAATTGTTGAAATTGTTTTTTTTAATGTTTTACAGACGACTCAGAAAAACAGAACGGCACTAAAGCTGAAGAAAAGCAGAAGGAAGAGGGAGAGGAAGAAGACAGTAAGGAGGAGAGCGAAGAGGATAACAAAGTCATAGATGCTACAACAGACTCTCCCTCCCCTGCCCCCTCCTCCTCTTCTCCGCCCCCCTCTAAGCCCTACTCCTGTCGCTGGTGTAAGAAGGGCTTTGCCTACAAGTGTCGAATGCTGGCCCATATGAAGCGCTGCCCCATGTCCCAGGAGTGTGAGCAGCAGTGCCCACAGTGCCCCGCGAAGCTGCCCAATCAGCGGGCCCTGCAGCACCACCGGGCCGAGGTGCATCGCAGCGCCGCACGAGTGAAGAAGAAGGTGGCCTGTGACCTCTGTGGGCGAACCTTCGCCCACCCATCAGGTGAGAATCAGCTGGTCCAGGGACAGTAATGCCTGGAACATCGTCTTTGAACGCAGCAGAATGTTAATTAAAACACAATACTTGTGCTCAAAAAGAGGATTCATTCTCAGTGAAGAACCTTGGAGCCCTAATCTGCCTCTATACATGCCTCTGGGGGTCATCAGGTGGATACCTCCCTTCAACAGTGTTTCGCCTACTTAGTCCCACTACACCTCCAGGAGGCTAGGCGGTGAACTCCGGCGTCCCAGAGTCACCCCCCCTAGTGCCAGTTCACACTGCTCCTACACAATCCAAACAGCAGCGCCACGTTCAACTGACCTAGGCCTGTTTAGAGGATGCTCCAGGTAGTGGCCAGTACCGATGCTACCATTTAGCTAATGCTAATGCTAATGCTAACCGCTACCTGTTAAGAGGAACAGAAGAAGACAATACAGTTCCGATGCCACCATTTAGCTAATGCTAATGCTAAATGCTAACCGCTACCTGTTAAGAGGAACAGAAGAGGACAATAAAGCTAGATTCACCTA
This sequence comes from Chelmon rostratus, assembly GCF_017976325.1. Lineage (NCBI taxonomy): Eukaryota > Metazoa > Chordata > Actinopteri > Chaetodontiformes > Chaetodontidae > Chelmon > Chelmon rostratus. The sequence continues at coordinate 29,947,343 of NC_055659.1, read as the reverse complement.
TACTGTTAATGCTAACTGCTAGATGCCAATGCTAACTGCTAAGGTGAAATGAAGATTTGGATGGAACATGGAAATGGTTTTCACTTGCAGCAGTATGTGCTGTTTTTTGGTTTTTCCAGTCTGAGCTGAACAGATGTTTGCTGCAGGTCTCTCTGGAAGCTTCATTGTAAATGTTCTACAGACACATGGTTTTTGCCGTGTTTCTGCTCCCTCTCGTCATATTTCAGGCATGATTTACCACAAACGCACCGAGCACTTTGAAGAGAAACCATTTGCTTGTGAGGACTGCGGCGCGAAGTTCGGCGCCAACTCGTCTCTGAAGAATCACATGAGGCTGCACACAGGGGAGAAACCTTACCGCTGCAAACACTGTGACATGAGCTTCAGCGTGGCTGCTGCACTCGCATACCACACCAAGAAGAAACACTCTGAGGGTAACACACACACACACACACAGTCAAATTATAGACATAATTATATTATTCCACTAAAAGCTGTTGGATGATAATATTGAATTATTGTGTTATCTTCTGACTGCATCCACCATTAATGAAATTATATTTTTTTCAATCCGGCCAATCATTCACTGAACTGAATGTGTTTGAATCTTGTGTTGCTGCAGTGTGTCACTGATGAAGAGGCAGTCTAATCTTTGCACTGAGTCATCATGATTGGACATATCTCCTCTCAGTGGTGTTTTTGCATGTTCACTCAGTTCAATCTGTGCAGATTCATGGTGCAGGGTTAATTTATTTATCAGTCTACAACACAGGGTTAATAGTCCCTTTATGCTACTAATAAAAGCAAAATGATATAAATGATGAATAAAGAATAAGTTATTAAAGATGGAGACAGAGATGTGTGATGTTGTGCCTGTCACAGGCTCTCTGTGATGCTGTGATAAAAATGTTCACCTGCTCCACCTCAGCTCCACTGACGTAGACATGAGTGTCTGTCTTAGTCTCCTTTTTCCTAAAAGCAACAATCAGCTCCTTGGTTGTGCTGATGTTGTGCAGCAGGTTGTTCTCTGTGCACCGCTCTGCAAGCCTGTTGATTTCCTCATGATATCAATTCTCCTCGCTATCTGTAGTCTGGCTGATGACAGTGGTCTTATCCACAGACCTCACAGCTGCTTTTTCTCCATGTTGGGGATTGCAGTCATTGGTGTACAGGGTGAACATCAGGCTGAGCACTTTGTTCATCATTCACTTTGCCTTTTCTTGCTCAGGGAAGATGTACGTGTGTCAGTACTGTAAGGCCGTCTTTGCCCAGTCCATTGAACTGACGCGCCATGTGCGAACACACACTGGTGACCGGCCGTATGTGTGTCGAGAATGTGGCAAAGGCTACAGCCAGGCCAGCGGACTCACCGTCCACCTGCACACCTTCCACAGTAAGAACACACACACACACACACACGATTAGACTGTTCTAATCTACATGATCAAAATGCTCACCTGTGATTGCTTCTTTAGAATTCTGTGTCTTTAACAACAATAGGAAGACATTTGCAGGATAATGAAGTATTTGCGCCCGCTCCTTGTCAGATTTGTCGGAGCCTCATGACTGTCAGAAGTGTTGCCTCAGCTTCTCCTCGTTGGAGGAGCATCGGCAGCACATCCAGGAGTTCCACCCAAAAGAGTTCCATAAGTGTCCCATCTGCAGCAAGGTGTTCACCAGCGCCGCCCTGCTGGACAAACACAAGGGCACACATACTGGAAACAAGCCCTTCAGCTGTGACCTCTGTAACAAGTCTTATCAGGTAGGACAAGGTTGTCCTGCTTCACAGCTCTGAGGTGGTGGTCAGGTGGTCAGTAGTGTGCTGTGATTTTAATGTATATGTTTCTCTCTGTTGCCCTAGCAACTATCTGGCCTATGGTACCATAACAGGACCAACCACCCTGATGTGTTTGCTAACCACACCCGGCAGCTCAAGACCCTGGTCCAGTGTGATGTCTGCTTCAAGTTCTTTCCTAGCGCCGCCAGTGTGGCCAAACACCAGGCTGCTGAGCACCAAGGTGAGGACCACACAGGCCTGATACAAGGTCTAACACAGGCTCACATTATGAGGGGCAGGACATGGTGGCATATGGGCCAAACGTGGCCCTCCACCAAAATCAGAATCTGCGGTAGATGTAACAGTTTGAATAGCAGTAACATGAATTGGTAATGATCAGAAACCCAGCGCATTGCTTTGGCCTGGTTCTTCACAATGAGCAATGATTGGACAGCTCCCGAAATGACCTCTGAGGAGAGATGAAGAACAGATGAAAAATAAAAGCAACAGTTTAAAAACCATAAAACCATATCTCTTTCATTAAAAAGGAAGCACATTTAATCCCTGTGTATTGTGTAACCAAATCAGATTAAAGATGGGCATTAGAAAGGGATTATATGACATAGATTTCAGCAGCAGGCTTTTGCTGATAGTTGAAGACGAACATACTTTGCCATCTAGTCTTCTTTAAAAGCATTATCCACTGTTGTTCTCCATAGTTTTGAGAGACAATGTTTCTATCACAGAGTTTGGGTTTGACCTTTTATCCAGCCTAACAGCAGACTTAATGAATCAAAGATAATGTCTAGTTATATTTCATGGGACTATGGGTCTAAGCTGGGTCACTGCACTGGACAGAACGTACTTTGAATCATGGCAAGTAGAAATCAGACATCAACACCTTTAGTAATGCATCTTCAAAGAATTCAAACACATCACAGCCTGTGTTTTGTTCCTAGAAGTTTTTACATCATGTACATGCAAAGGCAATGACTTAAGGCAATATATGTGAATTAATGAATGACAGCATCACCTCATCTGCTGACCTTACTGCAGGCTCAGGAGCATCGGCGGTGCATTGTCCGTACTGTCCGGCTGTGCTGGGAGGGGAGGAGGAGATGCAGGAGCACATCAGCAGCCAGCACGTCAGCCAGAGCGGCGAGCCGTTCAGCTGCCCGCTCTGCTCCCTGGTCTGCACCTCCCAGCTGGAGCTGCAGGAGCACCTGCTGTCCTTCCACGTGGGGGCACAGGAGGAGCAGGAGGCCGCCGAGGAGCAGGCCTCCTCCTCCCACACGGTAAGGACCTCTGCTGCTGGGAGATGTAGTACACGCCAGCTTCCTGCATGCCTGGCATCTCAGCATTAACAGCTGATGTTAATGTTGAGAAATGATGTTCACCTCAGCCCAGATGGTACAAATAGTAGAACTGAAATAAAATCAATCAAAGGTGATTTTGATTAAGTAATCATTTAAATTATTTATCAGTGACAGTGTCAGACATTTGTGTGTTTATCTGCTAGCTTTTCTGTGTTTTACACCATTATTCTTTGAATACTTTGTTATGAATACATTATCAGTTGAAATAAGTTATTTTAAGATTGGTCATACAAGCGGAGCAATTTTAAGACATCGTGTTGGCCTCAGTGAAATAAGTACTATTACTTATCTGGAAAAATTAGCATAAAGCTGTCAGTGTCTCCAGAGGGAGCTCAGCCAAGTCTGACACAGTAAATGTTCTGATAAAAGTGATGACCCGTGTTAGAGGCGCTTTATAGGAGTGCGATGCTAAATCAATGGAGCGCTCATTTAAATACTAACCCTAACCCTAACCCTGACACAGACAGAAAACTGCTGCTGAAACCTTCAAGCAGCTGGCCACACCCCAATACGTGATGTCACTGCAGGTGTTTTGCCTCAGATAGCTCACTGTTTGGAGTGTAATCAAAGTGCAAAAATCATTGAATATTTGAACCAACAGAGCAGAGCAGTTTTACCTTTTGAAATGAATCAGAATATTTAATGAATGCCTTCTCTGTCCAATCAGGTGATATCAGCAGATCCATCGGGCAGTGAAGGGGCAGAGTCAATCATCTCTGAGGAGCAGGCACAGCTGGCAGCTGCCCAGCAGGTGTTTGTGGCTCTGGCAGGCGGGAAAGAGAGCGAATCATCAGCAGAGGTGGTGGAGGTCAACATGTATGACCTACTGAACAGTTCAGTCACCTTCATCTGTGAGGACAAACAGTTAGGTCCAGACTCGTAGCCGGGAACTCTGAGTCCTGGAGGATCACTCTGGACACTGTCTCATTAACACACCTTCAGACTATTAACTGATATAAGTCAGTGACAAAGCCAAGGACTCTTTGTGTTGTACGTTCATGTTTAGTCCACCAAAGTCTTTTCTCTGAAGCAGTACTGCAGTTTGAATAAATGTAGTAAATGTGTTTTACTTTAGTTTATATACAGAAACCCAGGGTGGCTTCTAAAATGTGTCCTGAAAGAGCTCAGGCTTTCAGCCCCAATCACATTGGTTCCTACTGAAGATGTAAATCTTCACAAACTGATCACTAATGTAACTCAACAACCCTGATTCCAGAAAAGCTGGGGCGCTGTGTGAAACAAACTGTTTTACAAAGCATCCCAGTTATTCTGGAATCAAGGCTGGAGTTTAATTTTTAAAAAAGGCAGCTGCCCACTGACTCGTTTTTACAAACTGTGCACTTCATCATCAGTGGTGGATTCACCCACATTTGGTGCGTCACATAATAAGAACATAAAGGTAAGATGTGGCTGCATTGCATTCTGGGTTATTCTCTGCTGCTGTAGGAGTAGCAACTCTTCTACCCTGCATCTGTTGGTGTGTGATTGTGAAATGTCAGTGAAAGTGACAGCTCAGAGCAGTCATTTCTCCTCTGACGTACCTCTCTGCGGCCTGAGACATTTCTCTTCATGTGTCATATTGTCCAAATGTATTAGTGCAGTTAACCAGGAACACCATCAAAACAACTAGTCCAGAAATAGTTCATCGCTAGTTAAAAAAAAAAAGTGTGTTTATGGGTGAATTGTCACATTAGGAATAAAAACAAATCAAAATGGAAATGTTTTTATTTGTTTATTACAGAAGGTTGACAGGCAGCAGCCTGCCGACAGCCTACATTCTGATCGTCACATACACACTCTGAGTGGCATCATGCAGCAAAGTCCTGAGTAGTAAGTAGAACAAAGAATATGTTTGTTGACAAGTTGGGAATATTCGTACTTTTAATGAAGGAGAACATAATGTCTTTAAAAAATAAGATAAGTTACAAAATCCATACTAAATCTGTAATTTTGAGTTCCACATAAGGAAAAATCTGACTTAACAAATTTGTTATATTCCTCTTTTGAACCTTTATTTCATTACATGCTTTTCATCTGAGCTGGAGTGAAACCAAATCAAAAAATGCAAACAAATGCGTCAAGTAAGAACAGTCAAGACATCGTCTTTCTACCAGAGGAGAGCCTGATTTTAATGAAGGACTGCTAAAACGTCAAACCCAGTCCATCAGTGACTGGACTGTTGACTGGCTTTCTCACAGCTTCCCTGCATTGTGTGCATTCTGCAGGTGATTAGTGCTTTTGGAGAATCAAGACATGTTGACTTATCTTTCACTGCCTCTTGTTGACTGGTTTGTATGTGCATGAGCTACCTAATAGTGACTAAACCACAGTACATCCAATAGGTCTTTGTGCATCAGGTTCTCGGACAGTTTAAAAACATTCCCCCGTGTCCCAGAGTCTCGCTTAGTGTCGTCCTGATTATTGCGGCCTGAAAGAACCTGCAGCTGCATCTCCACAAACCTGTTTGTGCCAGCTGCTTGGAATTCATTTGCTTTGCCTTCAGGATGTCAGGTAAAACTTGTTCCCAGTCTGTCTTCCATGAGACAAGTGAGACTATCCAGTGATTAGTCACATGGCTGAAAATGATTGTGGAAACTTTCGAGTAGTTTGGTAAGATCTGAACTGGTGGTATTTGTTGGGGCCAATAAAGTAGAGAATACCATCTGCTCTGCCTTTGAATAGAAGTTAGAAGAAGCAAAGCCCTCTCATGTTCACCTGTAAGGATGTTTTCATGTATTTGAACTGGGTTTTTAACAGTATGGCAAAGTGCAGCGACTGGAGCCATTTCTTCACATCCTCTCATCTGACTCGTCTGCAGATTCTGAGCAGTCTCGAGGGAACTTCCAGCCCTTGCAAGTATGATGGGATTGATTGAATTTGTCTCAGTTCCTGGAAGAACTGACTGACATCTTTGCTAGAAGAAAGCTTTTGACTTTGTCTTTGTGCGACAAAGTAACGAGTGGGAACACGTTCGTTTTTCCAATTGATAACGAAAGCAAACAAAACAGAAAGAGCGCAGCTACCAAACATCCACTCAAAGGCAGAACAGGTTCACATGTACACACTGACAAAATGAAGAGCACATAGCGCAGAGGTGCTACATGTAGTTTTTCACATGTGTCATTGCTAGCTTATCAGTGCTAGCATTTTTAATCAAATGAGGCCTCATTGAGGAAACATTCCCTAACAATGCCAATGCTAATGCTAATGCTTTCTAACAAGCACTCGTGTCATAAACCTTTTTGCTTCTTGTCCTGAGTGTGTTTTCTGTCACACACTCCTCCTGTGTCTGGTGTCTGTGTGCTGGTTGGTGCAGGGCAACTAGTGTTCAGCAGCTTTATCAGAGCTCTGCACCAGCAGCACATCTGCCATCATCCCACAACAGCTGGGTGATTGTTCTCTGCTGGTTTTCACTGTGGACGACCTCTTTCACGTCACACTGCATCATCTGATTCAGTGTTAATACACAAAAATGTTGATTGACGGATCTTAAATGGTAAATTGCTTCATGTAGCACCTACGAGCAGCCACACAGCCACAGCACAAAAACATGATGAATGGATAAATAAACTGGTACAGGCTGGTTTGTTGTCATCCATGTCCTCACACAAACAGCACATCCCTCCACAAACCAGTCTACATACACTGTCTTTGACTTCTGCTTTCGCTGCTTGTGTAGTGCAAATATTCCTCCCGAGAGGCTTCAGACCCATGAGCTCCAACAAAGACACTGCCTCCAGTAGTTAGTCAGGATAAACATACGCTGCTCCTGCGCTTCCTCTGTGCACATTAGACACAGTAATCCACGTACTGCGCACAGTGTCATTAGTTTTAGGTTTAAAAATTCTTATTTCAGCAGGTGTCCCAACTTTGAGACAGAAAGGATGCAGGTTTTATGCTGCAGTTCTTCTACTGGCCACAACATGTCAGCTCTAAGAAAACTCAACTGAAGTGTGTTGAATCTGGGGTGTGTGTGGGTGGGTGGGTGTTTTTTCTTTAATCTGCAATGCACACAACCTAGTAAAGCATTCCATCCAATTAATACATTTGTATTTTGTACCCTTAAATTACTTCTTTCATTCATCTAATTTATCAAGTGGAATAAATGTGATAACTCCACACTAACACACAGCTGCTAACCTGCTGCTGACGCTCCAGTTTTTACACTAGATTCAACAAAGTTTCAGTTCCTTCTCCTACACTAACTTCAAGCCTTCATTTGGGTGCAGAATTTAAATAATCTAAGTGCACAAATAAATAATCTGAGGGTACATATTATCAATTTGAATACTAACTGATCATTAGTGAGTACAAATCATGTGTTTGACATTCGCATGTCTGATTTCAGATATGGCTAGATGTTGCCTCTTTGCCAAATTAGGATTTTATTGCTCCAGTAACTGTCAAAGATCTTGGTAAGTATGAAAACTAAATTTCAGGTTTGAAAACTTCCCTACAGATACTTGTGTTTTAAAGTTCTTCTACTGTCTACGGGATGACCAGCATGTGAAGCCGTTTGCTTTAGTTATTGTGTCTTCAAAGGCTGCTTTAGCGGAGGACATAGTGTCCATTTGATTCTCTGTGCTGGAGTACAATGTAAATCCAATATGGCTCCTGAGTGAATGAAGTGGATGAGCCTCACGCTTCGTGCCTCCTAGCTGGTGAGCTTCTTGCGGGGCAGGTAGGCATTAGTGATCTGGTTCATCACCACCAGGGCAGGGAAGATGGGCAGCAGGAGGAAGGCCCACCAGGCCACCCCTTTCACCGTGGCCTGGAACCAGTCTGAGAACATGGCCGACACGACGGTGATGGTGGCCAGCAGGTAGACCACCAGGCCGCAGGTGGCGTGGTACAGCTTCAGCCTCGGCAGAGAGGAGGAGAGACGCAGCAGCTTAGGGAAGATCACACAGATACCGCAAGCTGCTTGGAGAACAGTGGCGGCCAAGGTGCAGATGCCCAGCCAACTGTGCCAGGTGACCAGGTGGGGGCGCTCTGACACATTCTTACTGGCCACCATGAAGCCTAGCCCAGTGGCCGCAGCGATCAGGACCAGAGCTTGGCAGAGCCAGTGGAGGCGGACTTTACCCTTCCGAGATTTGAAACAAAAGGGGGATCCCTCAGCTGAGAAGAGGAGGATGCCTTCAGTCATACACAGGCAGTACTGCAAGAGGCAAGAAGAAGAAAGGTGTTAATAAAGGTGTTTTAATGCTGAAGCAGGTACAGACACACAGGAAGAGAAAGGATGAGGTGGAGGCAAAGAACGGGTGCATTAGTTTCTTATAAGAGGACACCTCCCGTGCATTATGGCTGTTATACCATGGCTGTTTAAATCCATGTGTGTTTTAGACTGTTTGCACTCCCTTCAGATCATAATTAGGTCACGTTCACAAGTGTGACTTAATGGATAACTCCAGTTTATTACAGATCGGGTCTTCTTTTGGTCGTTTTGGCCATCATTTCCACAGGTTATGATGTCACTGTACTCACCAAAGTGAGTAGTCCCCAACAAATGCACTATTTCCTCCTTTGAGTAATGTTTGACAAAAACTTCAGAGGTCAGCTGTTTTAGGTAAATACTGCGACTCTTGAAATCTATATGTGTGACCTGTATTTAAAGATTTACATCAAAGTAGGATCAATGGGCTTGGAGCTGAGTGCCAGAGAGTAGAACAGTCAGAAAGTATCGAGAGATTGCTGACAATAACCAAAAATATAGAATAATACCATCTTTATCTTTTTAATGTTACTTCAACTGTCGACTAGAAGTAAGTATGATGTGTCCATATATATGTGTTTTTCAGACACCTGCCAGCCAATTAGAAATAAACTTTTTACAGTATGTTTGCCTTGTTATACACACAGATTATGTAATGAATATTTTGTTCTGTGGCATCTTTGAATGTCAATCAAAAACACTTTGCATATTAAGGTGGGCAGCTACTGAATAAAACTGTTCTGAAGGGGGGGCTTTAAATTCATTTCTTTAGAAGAAAATCAACACATCAATCAAAGCTGGACAGCTCACAGGGAAGATGTTTGTACAGTAAGCTTCAGCAGACTGGCAGACTTACTGTGATGACTCATCACACTGTCCTGCCATGAGCCACAGCAAAGCCCAACATCCAGCTGCAGGCCATGTCAGTGTGCAAAGCTGCTCTCACCAACATATTCTAGGTCACTTTGTAACACAATATCTGACGCAGTGACGCAGCACAGCCCTTAGTGTTAGCACTCCCTCCCATCTATTATTCACAGTGGAAAGAAGACGGAGACACAAAGACCAAAGGGTGTGAAGGTAAAGGTACGCTGAGAGCTTACAGGACAGTCAATATTCAACTGAAGTAATACTAGTGAAATCACATATTGTGTTCTTTTATTAGTCTACGTTTGACTTGTTTATGTCACAACAAAGGACCAGATGTCACATTATTACTTATATATCAGCTTTACACACATCAGTGTTATGTTAATCATCCCTACATAAATTAATGTATGTTGAGTTCAACTGAGGATAAAAGCCAGTAAACGTCCCCTTATTCTCTAGTGGTGATGATATTTTGTTTATGTAATTATGAGAAAAAGATCTCATAAATATGAGACGTAAACTGATGGTTTTGTCATGGATATGATGTAATTCCTAGATTATTATTATATATCGTAATAAAGATTTTGTACTTGTAGATTTTGGGGGGGGGGCAAAAGGGGGATATTGTCCAAGAAGAGTTAGTAATACTTTAATTACATGGAAATTCATTTAAGAATATGCACCATGTAAACACAAAATCAACTGATGCAGTGAAGGTATTAAAAGTAGATGTTGAAACACAGGCCTCACTACAAGACAGCCTGACGCTGAGGTGACAGAGCAATCAATCAAAATATCACACATTAATTACTATACTTCATACCTAAATAACATATATGCTTCATCATTTTAGATTTGTGCAAATACCCTAAAAAACAAAAACACATTCAGTCACATTGAACTGAGGATGAGCAGATGAACGTTCCTTCAGTGTGCGATGATGATATCAGCACCTTCATGATTATCTATTAAACAACGCTGTGTCCAAACGTTCACAACTCTGCAGGTCAACACAGAAAACAGACTGAAGGGAGCTGTCACAGAGCAGGTGGGAGCTGTCAGACAGGCTGATACAAGCCACACGCCAACTGACACCAGAAACGGTCAGGCTTAGTCTGAAAGACTGAAAGGGCCGCCAAACGCATGGAAGCTGTGTGCTAGCTGTGTGTGTGTGTGTGTGTGTGTGTGTGTGACACAAGATGGAGAAGGTGAAGACTGTAAACTTACTGCAACAGACATGCAAACTGGATGCCAAGAAAACAGACCTGGAACAAAGAAAAACACCAGTGAGCATCTTACAAGCCAAAACTATTTCTAAGGTTTTTCCAAAAGGCAGCTGGACTTGTCTGAGGTTCTAGAAGACGTTTCGCCTCTCATCCAAGAGAGAGAGGCAGAGAGTGTGAGTCATTAAGGTCACATGGGCCAAGGTGATCATGTGAGTCATCAGGGTCACCTGGCTCTTGGTGTGAATGGCTGTTGAGCTGCCTGGGGAGGGGTCTGAGGACAGCATTGTAAGTGGTGTCGTAGGTCACCCCCTCAGTTTCCAGTTTGACATGGATGGCTTTTTTCACTCCTCTTTCAAACCACCTGTCTTCCATGGACACAATATGTACATTATAGTCCTCAAATGAGTGTCCCCTGTCCTTCAGGTGTGGATGGACTGCTGAGTCTTGGCCTGAGGTGTTGTTTCTGTGTGGTGTCATGTGCTTGTGGAGTGGCTGTGTCTGTGCATTCCTCTCTGCATTGCTCTGCAGACACCACATTGCTCTGTTTGTGCCTGGGTGTTTTGTCCTCAGGGTGGACCAGTTTCTGCTCAGGGTGTTACTGGGCTTGACATGCACAGGAAAGTGGTGTTTCTTGAAAATCCTCCTACCATGACCTGGATGAATGAGAATCTCCACAGACAACCCAAAACTTTGCAGGACTCATTTCATGGAAGTTCTATCATCACTAAGGGAAAACTGTCGAGTGAGCACCAAACAGTGTTCCAGATTTGAGCCAATGGCAGGGCTTCCACAGGGCTTGCTCTAACATTTCTTTCTATGCTGTTTCTATCATTTGCATGCAAACTAAATACCAAAATGATTATCAAATTATCCAGTGCTCAGAATCCCATAATCCATCTGAGGGAAACAGCAGGAGCAGGTTTCACTCTAAATCTCACAATATTTTGTGCTCTAGTCATCTGAATTTACAGGCAGAACTCACCTTGGAACTGATATTAAAGTATTATTGCACCCACAATAAATATCTTATGAAGGGCTAAATGCCACAAACATTGATCAGAGAAGCTCTACAATGTGCTGAGGTAGTTATCAGGAGGAGAACACATTCAAGGATCCCTTTAGTTTCAGCTGCTGCGTTTCTAATATGCAAAATTCAGGGAGACAGAAACTTGATGAATAAAACTGGCTCGTTGTTACACAGTTTAATGAAGAGGCTCGTGGGCTTGGCCATGAATTACAAACCCACCGTAACCCACCAGCCTAAACGAGCAATGAATTACTCAAGCCTCGACGCATTTCATTAAAACTACAGCAGTTTGAATGAACATTTTGTTGTTTTGCTAAATAAATTAAGGTGATAACATCGTGTGCTGTACATCCAAACATCATCATGTTCACTCACTGGTTCCGGGTCTGGACAGCAGGGAGATGATGAGGGTCAGGCCCAGGCCGGTGACATGAGCCGCTATCACCGCCGCCCTCCGCAGCCACACATACAACCAGAAGTCCCGCATCCCCAGCCCCTCTCCCACCGGGCTGTACTCCACATCAGACCGCATGCCGCTGAACCACCCGCCGGGCTACCTGCCCACTCGGGCCCGTGTGAAAGAGGCGCTGAAACGGAGAAACGCGGCGCGTGTTCTTCCGTGACACTGCGCGAGCTCCATAATCACGAAGCAACGATGAGCTCGAGGAACCACAGAGCAGACAGACGAGCCGATCGACGTGACCCCGTCAGGCTACACGAAATGACAACACACTGTACTTCCGGTGTGTCGATTTTCAAAATCCACGTCCAGAAGAAGCATCTTATAGTTCCTCTGTTGTTTTACAGTGGGGTTGTAACAGTATCACCGGCCAAATCGAATAAACGCGAATTATTCAATAGTCCCTCCGTCGTCGTGCAGTTTCTTTGGGCCTGTAGCTCTCCAGCTCTCGTTTATATCCCAAAGTCCTCTACTTTGCACCGTCCAGATGTTGTGCAATGCGCTCAATGCTGTATTCGTTTTAAGAGGCCTGTTCGGGAAAAAAACAATTCACTTCCAGTTGTTTTCGTGGTTAGTTTTTGGCGACTTAACGAAACAAGTCAAACGGTCGCTATAACCCCTCCGAGCCTGAAGTGGCTCGACTATGGGTTGAATGAACTCGGCTGGCCAGTGTATGCAGAAACAACACCGTCAGGAGTGGACGCGGTGGTGCCACTCCTCCACTGCCGTACACCACCAGACAGGTTCTCTTCCGGTCGCTGGTTAGCTAAATAATGTCTCCCAACACTTCCCACAGCGTCGTCCGACTGATATCACATGACACAGACTGTATCCTCCTTTCACTGCTCGTGGCTCGCGCTTTGGTTTCACTTCCTGGTTTGAGTCTGCCTCGACACCGAGCGAGAAGTGGGCAGCTCATTTCCGCCCGTGTGATTAAAAAGAGAAACTAAATACTGACTGTATTCTTATAATTAGGACCATCTCAACATTAGAGCCTTTATGAAGTTACTTTGTATCGAAAATTAGTTTGTATTTCAAAATTAAAGAACTTTCTCAAATTGAAACTAAAATGATTTTATCACAAAATAGCGTTGACGGAAAAAGGGCCAATCAATCATTGTAATTGAGAATGTTTCTCATTATGTTGCGAGACTGTCATTGAGATACTAAATCATTATTTCAAGATGTCATTATTCAAAAAGTTTCTCATTGAAATATTAAGCCACTACTTAAAGTTTCTCATTATGATTTACAGGACCCCCGTCACTTAAGTGGAAAAGGGCTCCCACAGAGATGCTTCACTCCTATTTCATGCTTTTGGATTTAGTGCTTGCTTGGTATTTCGTTAGATGGTGGTCTGGTTCACAGCACACTGAGAATAACTGATAGGATTTACCTAGACGTGTGCTGGACCAGTCATTCATTATCATTAAGTATGAGAGGGACAAATTATGTCTATGAACAGAGGTAAAATGGAACTGGGTACATTTCCTTAAAGACGGTACTTAAGTACAAATTTGACATAGTCATCACTAAATTTTTGAATCACAATAAAGTAGGCCATAGTGGGGCAACATTATTCTAATACATTAAAGGGTTTCATAAAAACCATCCATGTCATTAATACTCTCTTAAGTGAGCATTACATTCCTTCTTGAGTAACTTGTGATTGCTGGACTGTTTTGGATTGTTAATTTCGATCATAGACTGTAAATATGATCTCTATGGATACCATTTCTGTAAAAAATAGTGTCAGACTTGCCTTGATTAAAAAAAAAATCTTATCTCACAAACTGTATCACAGAAGGTGGAAATGTATTTTAAGTTCTACTGAGGATCCAAGAGTTTCTGAAAATATCAGATATGTGGAATCTGAAATTAAATTATGCCCAAGACACTGCATTCACTGTGAGCTTCACAGATCAATACAGTGCTAGAACAAACAAATACAGAACAGGGGACTATCATACACTGAGGAGTGTTTACTGAAGAAAATGGGAAATTTAGAGAAAGATCAAGAGCTTAAATATTACACATATAGCTTTAGAAATAGAAACCAAGAAACCAAGTGTAAAGGACATTTTTAATCCATTTTTATAAACCAACATATTTAATTTAGCAGCATAACCGGATGGTCTTGAGGTATTTCTTAATCCATACTCTGAATTGTATCCCACCCTCCCACTCCCAGTTCTCCCTCAGACATTCATCCTCACAACAGATTCACACACCAACAGATCCATACTGTACTAACTCTGCACATACAAACAACCTGACATACCCATTCATGAGCGTTTGCTCAATAGACAAAAGGCAGGCAGACGGGCACGCTCGCACTCGCACACGCACACTCGTACACGCATTTGAGTCCTGTTGCCTCAGTCTTGGACTGAGCAGAGCTGGCTCCCTCATAGTGGCTTGTAAGGCAGGCACACTTAATGGTGCAGTTTTGGCTGTGGGACAAGAGAAAAATTTGAAACTGTTACTTCCATTTTGACAGCAGGTTTCACTTCACTTCAGAACTGTACAACATGGGGTAGAATAAAACAAGGGACATAAATGGTGTCAGAAGAGTCACAATCAGGAAAAGACAGAAGAAAAGAAGAATCAGAGGGCTGGTGAAGACACTTTATGTTCAGCTGATGTTTAAAATTAGACTCTTTTAAATTTTGGGGATTTGGGGGTGCTACTGAGCACTGAACCAAAATCAGGGAATGTACTTTAAATATGACCAAGTGACTCTATATTCTGGGTAGCTTTAAATGTTAAATAAATAGCTAAATAGGCTTCAGCTTAAAGCTGCTAACATCTGTTAATTCCAACTGAGTAACCTTGTAATAACGTGTCACTGATGTTGACAAACTGTTTTGACCTAAAGTTGTGAACTGCAGTTATAAAAAACCCCTGCCCATGTTGACATATTCTGAGGTGACTGATTTTTATGAGTTTCAAACTTTTTTTTAGACATTATGTAAATAAGTAACAACAGGTGTCTTTTTTCACAAACACAATTGTCCACAAAAAAATTTGTGTTTGTTGTTGTACATCGTTTTGAAAGGTGGCTCTGAAAAGTTTGTAGCTTGTTCCATCGCAGAGGACAACAGCTGTTGTAAATCTGGATTCACAATAGAATGAAGCGCAATGGAGACACATCAAAAAAGTTTCAAAAAGTCAGTAGAAACTGCTAATAGCACTAATGCCGACAAGTGAGTGCTCAATACTCAAAACATTTCCTGTGGTGTATTCCTTTAAAATGTATGGCCAACTTCGTTAAATACATTTTACTAATTATACTTACAAAGTTTTACTTAAGTAACATCTTCAGTGCAGGACTTTTACTTGGAACAGAGCATTTTTACCATGTGGTATTGTTACTTTTACTTGAGTAGGATCTCCACCACTGCCTGTGGCTGTGTATTGTGTTTGCTGTCACAGAAGAGAAATAAAAAGTCCCCATCCATACATGGTTACTATGGCATCTTCCTGCAGTCTTCAGAGCAGAGTTGTGTGAAACACTACTTACCGTGGATAAATGTTACAGTGCAAACACTGAGACTAGATATTACAGAACCATAGTGACTATGGACAGCAAGGCTCCATCAATGAACTGTGTTTGGTGCATTTGCAGTTTGCCTGATTTTGACTTTTCAAGGATGTTTTGGGATACATTCAATAAAGCTGTGTCATATGGCATAGAGAGCAGTTAGCTGGTTATTTCTTTAACAAGGTAAAGGAAGCAGCCACAGGTCATGAAGAGATGGTCAGAAAAAACAATCATGATCAGTGTAGTGTTTGTCAGATTGGCAGTGTTCACTGCTGGTCTCTTCATGGCCTATGGACACTTTACAGAAGCTGTCACGTCAGCTCGACAAATGACTGCAAATCAAGATGACCTTTCTACCTCTATGGAACAAGGACACTAATTATACACCACAGCCTCATGGAGCAAAGCTGCATATTATAACTTAAATGACCAAATCATTTTTCCTGTGTGCTGTTTCATTTCCTCCTTTTCTGTGCTCCAAACTCACCTTCTGTGTGCCCAGTTTTTTCTCCACGCCCCCAGCCAGCCCCGTGCCTTTACTGTCCTTCCAGGGGTAGAAGTTAGAGCGCGGAGAGGAGGAGGTGGCAGAGCTGGAAGAGGAGGAGGACAGGCGGTGCGCTGAGGGTTTAGAGGAGGGCGAGTGCTCCTCAATCCCGCCCCCCTTGCGTTTCTTCACCAGCCCCTGGTGCTCAAAGCCCCTCGTGCTGCCCTGCCCATGAAGTCCTGAGTCCCCCATGCCGCCCTGGCTGTGGGAGTTGTTGGTTTTGGAGGAAGGGTCTGGGGGCGATGAATGGCTCAGAGGAGTGTGTGTTCGTCTGTAGGTCCAGACTGCCTTGGCGGCCGGTGAGTGGGACTCTGAGGGTGAGGGCTGGGGGCGAGGTTTACTGCTGGGGGAAAGCGTGCCATTGGTCTGTCCATGTGGGAGAGGTGAGGGAGCTGGGGGTTTAGAGGAGGAAGATGAGGAGGAGGAGGAAGAGGCAGCAGAAGGTGGGCGGCCCCGGTCTTGGAGGATGATGCAGTTCCTGTCAGGGCCTGAGTGCTCCCCTTCCTGTGACGGGGCTTTGCGTTTGCGGAGGGCGGCGGCAGCAGCTGCCTCCTCTCGCAGCTTCAGCATCTGCTTGCTGGGACGCCCCACAGGGTTCTTGGGTCGCCCAGGAGCCACCTGACGCACCGCCACAGGCTTACTAGGAGACACCAGATGGCCACCACCAATGCTGCTGCCACTGCCCCCGGAGTTCTCTGATTGTATGGCTGTAGGGGGTCTCCCTGGACCACGACTGGAAGAGGAGTAGGAGGAGGATGTAGTTTTGAGGGAGGAGCTGATATGACTTCCTGTGCGGACCTTAGAATGTAATGAAGAGGAAGAAGAGGCGGCTATGGAGGAGGGTGAAGAGGAAGTGACATTCTTGACTGAGGAAGGTGGAGATTGAAGGTCTGTGGCTTGAGGTAATTTCCTGGATTTAGAGAAAATGAATGCATAAATTAATAAACCAAATAGATATCCACTCAGAGAAAAAACTTTTAAAAACTATTAGCCTAGATGACACTGAAGCAGGTCAAAAGTTTAGCTCTAACCCTGAATTTCCAGATCAGCCTTTTCAGATCAAACTTTATCCAAGACACATTTTCTCATGCGGAGCTTCTGAAATCTAGAATTCTAAAATTTAGGAAATCTGATTAAACTCTGACAACTTTCATGGCAACACTGTTCAAGAATTTGAAGTTACTATTTGAAGAAATGAGTATGGAATGTGTCCACTGCAGCAAGCACAGTATGAAGTCTTGTTAACTCTTTCAGATACTGTATTTCCTGAATAAAATCTTAATATTGTTAAATTCATGACATAAAATACAAGAGGACATTGAAACCACATAAACAGAACACATTACATCCAATTCCAGTTGGCAGTTTAACCACTGTTCTAAATCTCTGCTAATTATATTTTAAGATGCAAGTAACATGGCAACAGTCTTCTACTGTGCTACGTTACCTCACTCTACCACCTCTCGCTGCTTTAACAGTTCTGACCATGAATTAAACTTACTAAAACATGTAAAAGTCAGTTGGTAATTTAAAAACAGCTTCTCCTACTGCATCACTAACAGACTCGGCAAAAGTGAAGAATGCCTTGAGACAAAGCAGAACGGCAGACTTTCACATTTTGCAACGGCCATTATTTTCATACATCACACCGTGTTCATTGTTGCTTACTGTAACTTCTTATGGTACAACTGTTCAATTTTAAAGACACTATTAAACACTGCTGCATCAACCTCAGTCAAAGGCTTCTCATGAACAGCAAGGGTGGTACTGACACAGTGCTGGTCTGACCCATCTACACAAGCTGTATAATAATGCAAACTGTAAAATACAATGTGATTAATTGGTTTGTCTCAGTTGTTTGTGCATTATAATACTTTTATATGTCATTGGTTTGATTGTATATCTTCCTTTACTATGGCTGGGGGAGCATGTGATTTGTAACCATTATTGTTTTCATATTGTTCTCATGTTCATGTTCTTTTTTTAGAAAAAAACAACAACCCAATAACAACTGAGTTCAAATACGGGCTACAAGTCCTACACATTTCACTCAATGTGTGGGATAACTAACATTGAGTGAGATAAAACATGCAAATCTTGGTTCAAATATACAATAGTGGGTAGAAGAACAATCTGATTACCAACCAGCCAGGCAGAAGCACAGATTTGCTAGTAAATAGGTTACTGCAGGGCTGTGACATTCTGAACCCAATTCATCCAATGAGCTTTTCTTCTTGTGTGCATGTAAATGTAGTCAATATCAGCTGATATTCAGGGAAACCAGTCTGCATCTTCTTTCCAACTCCACAGACTCTTCACCACTGCTATTCTGGGCAGCAGAAAACACCATCTGCTTCATCTATTAGTGACTAAGCTGTGGGTTACACTCAGGTTTATCCGCTAGTGTTACCAATACACAGGATCTGATGCAGCTAGCCTTCATACATTTACAGTGAGAAGAACCAACAAAGAAACCTGAATGGGATGGAGGTGGAAAGAGAGTGGTACACTTGATCTGGTACAATGCAGATCAATCATTCGCCACCATTTGGCTTTATGCCTTTATTCGACAGTTCAGGTGGAGAGCGACAGCAATGGGGGGAGGACAGCATGCAGCAAGGGATTCTGGGTTGGAATCAAACCCGGGCCACTGTGGTGGGGACACAGTCAGAGCAGCAGGGGCGCACACTCTACAAGGTGAGCTGCCAGTGTGCCTCATTTGTCATAAGCATTTTAAAACATGTCACTGTGGGTTGGCATATTTCTACTCTGTGATGAAGATGGTGGTAGAGTGTATTCCATTAAAAGTAGCAGCCAATTAGCTTTAGTGGGCTAAATAGTTGTCATATAGGCATGTCACCCATCCATACATGTCAACCCTCCCATTTTTCCTGGGATTCTTCTGTATTTTACCCTTCGATCCCGCTGTCCGCAGCAGAGTTTTGTCATTACAAAAAAAAAAAAAAAAACTTAACAAGTAGCGCCATAAGTTAAAAAGGCAAAGCAAGAATGTGAGCT
This sequence comes from Chelmon rostratus, assembly GCF_017976325.1. Lineage (NCBI taxonomy): Eukaryota > Metazoa > Chordata > Actinopteri > Chaetodontiformes > Chaetodontidae > Chelmon > Chelmon rostratus. The sequence goes on along the minus strand of NC_055659.1, from coordinate 29,928,286 downwards.
CAGGTGTCTTACTTCCAAAGATGGGCGCTGATGTGCTGCTCCAGCATGCTGCTGAGAGCCGACCTCAGGTGATGAAGTCTCCTGTCAAATGTGTAGATGCCGTGACCCAATGCATGGCTGCCAAATGAACATACCTAGAGAAAGAATAAATATAAATTTGTTATGTTGTTATTTGTACCAGTCGAGGTCAGTGGTGGCTTAGAAACACCTGCATTATTCTGTGGTCTCACAGTTGCAGTCAAATTACATTTCACTGCAGTCTTGCTTTGATGCATTTCTGGGTAAAACAGGATAAAAACCAAATCAACCTCTGCTGTAAACAACAATGAAACAGTTTTCTTGAAACGCACAATTCCCTCCACGAAGACAAGATAAATATCCAAAAGAGCTGTCAGTAGCAGTCACATATAGATATCTAACTTCCCCTTTTTACAACTAAGAACATGTAAGAAAGTTTAGCTAGTACTGGAGTAATACCGCATCGGCCCACTGAGCAGCGTCGCTTGCTCGGACATCATTTGCCATAATCAGTCCTCACAGGGAAAGTTACCTGTGATCTCATCACAAGACTGTGGCCTTATTCTGATCCACTTACTACATACTGCCAACCAGTATGCAGTATTTACTTAAGTAGACTTCAATCTTCCACTATTGGAAGCAGCTGTAAACAACAACACAGCTAATGGCAAACCACCACTGGGACGGTGTCCCTTACTCTTATGCTCCAAAAACAAACAAAAAAAAAATTATAAATGTTATTTTTCCAGATTTCCCGAAAGACGAATGTTGGGTAAGAGGGGTCTGTAAGTATGACTGGAAGGCTGCTAGCTAGATATCCCTGCAGGTGCTTATGGGGCTTCTCAACTCCAACACCATTAGACAACTTCTTTGACTGATCATACATTTTTTTATAAAACTGCCAATATTCAAAATCTACAGAGCTGATTTATTGTCTCAAAAATTCACAGAAGTGAATGTAGTGATGACACAGCATACGTAAATAGTAAAAAAAAATAAACAACCAACAACTTCCTGCTGTTGGCCCGGCTCCAGTGATTTGCACTGTGGGACACAGTAGACAGACTGGCCAATGCTTACCAGAGATTTTTGCAGAACACTGCATACTACATGCTCAGTATGTACTGCCAGTATAGTAGGCAGTTTCGAATGCAGCCAATGTCTTCGGAGTGCAATATAGCACTCAAGGCTTTGCACATCAGGTGCACAGACACAACAGCTTGATGAGATGCTTCTGTTCCATATTTCTGGGTCTGGGACTTTCTGAAACCCCCTTTAAACAAAACAAAAAATCTTTCCTCAAGTACAAACTGCTCACCGCTAGTGGTCTGGGATGTGCAGCAGAAGATGAGAACTCAATGGGCTCCTCGGGTCCTTCTGCCTCACTTTCATCACTGGAGATCCGCCCATGGACGAGTGGTGAGGGGGCTCGGAGACTTCCCTCATCCTGCCACTGCTTCTCCTCCTCTGTGGTGCTCTCTGACACAGTAGTAGACCGACTGTAAAAGGAACAAATTCAACTTGTGGTTTTAATTATATTGTATATAGGTGTACCATAATATACAGTACTGATGCTCACTTTCTCAACCAAACATCCATTGTCGCACAATTACTGGCTGTGCAATGCTACGTCACTCACATCCAGGAACATGATTGAGTAAGACCTCCTACATGAACTTGCTCCAACACTTATTCCCTATGCTTCCATTTGAATTTTCTAGTTCCCTCTCATTGTCTGCATGATTCCATGTAAATCCTTGTAGTTCTAAGGTTTAATAGTAAAGTGACAGGATCTCCAAATCGTAGTCTGAGCAGTGACAACAACAGTTTAACCTAGACAGTCAAATTGTCACACATGGGTTGAACACTTCAAGCAGATTTGCAACATACACACATCTTTTGTAGATTAGCTGTATGTTAGGAGTACAAATAATCTTGGTAAGAATTATTTCCCTGTCGAGTTTCAGTAGCTGACCACGCATCACTGCTGCAAGCCAAATTATTTATTTGATCAACTAAGGTGATTAAAAGAAACAACTGTTATTACTGTGCCTGTGTGAGTGGGCACTAAAAGTGTGGCTGTTTGAAAAACTGAGGAAAAGATTGTTTCAACCAAACATAGCAAACTATTTTGTGGCTTTTTTAAATCTCACTTGTAGAAAGATAAAGGTTTAGAATGCATAGAAATGCCCAGCTGTCAACATGCACACTCATGTATGTACCAATAATTAGCTTCACTAACCTGAAAGCAGGGAGGCTGGTCAGAGGTCTCCTGCAGTGTGGGGCCCCAGCCTGCTCCCTGGGTGCCTCTGGGCTGGGAGAGCGTCCGGTGGAAGAGCCCCCCTCCAGGGATTGGGCCCCTTTCTCACGAACCTTGGTCTTGAGTTCTGCCACTAGCTGGTCAAAGTTCTTGCTGCGGCCCACCACCTTTCTTCGCTGGTGGATAGAGTGGATCTAAGGATCAGGACACAGTATATAGCCAGTTAGTTACAATTTCATTTTGTTTGTTTTCACATCAAAAATGGCTTAAACTTGCACCTGGTGAGCGTCAGAAAATTGTGGACTGGCCTGCCATGCATGAAGGTTGGCTTAAAGCACAACATAATTGATTTTTATTAAGATGTATAACTTAAGTTGTAAAGGTGCTTTCAGGCAGCACTGCTTTGACTGCCACCCAGTGACATCAATGTTCTGTAGTTTGAACAGATGACAGCAGGGTGCAACTCCACCACCACTGCTGCTGCTGGATACCTCCAGTTCTACAAACAACCTACAGCATAGACTACAGGTTCAAGTTACTCTTATCTCATCACTTTGCCAATTATAATTAGTTGTAGGTTAAACTAGAGGAAAGAAACATCAATATAACATGATTAATATAGCAAGTTTGGCTAACTAATATTATAAACATTGTGTATTGGCCCAAACTAGATAATCAAACTTCCTAAACAAACTAGGTCTGATGTTGTTTCTCTTCGTTGATCTGTTTGTTGTCTACTCAGATGGCACCAAATAGCCATGCATGTTCAAGAGAGCAGCTTGCCACTGCTGTCGTGTTCACATTTCAAACAATGGAGGTGCGAGTAGCAACCTCTCACTGGCTGACAGCGTCTTCAAGACGAAAAGGGAAAAGTTGAGTTTATGATTAGAACGGGTTGGAGTTGGGTAAAGGTTCAGTGTCATTAAGGCTACAGTAAGAGTGAAGGCAACTGTGGTGGGATCCATGAGAGTACATGAAAAGAACGTGATTCTACTTAGATACCCATCAGTGGGGTAATTCCATTGTTTCCAGGCAACGGCAGTGGGATGGTGGAGATTATTGAGAACTGAGGATGATCTTTCACACCCAACAAATCCTACAAACTATTATAAGCTCAAGACAGTTTTTCCCCACAGTTCAAGACTAATTTTCTGCCATATGCTAACACTTTGTTCAAAGTCCTGGAGTTGACTAGTGCTGTCAACCAATATTTAAAATTCAAATTTATATTTGAATTCTAAAAAAATGCACACATTCCATTGTGAAAATTAATATTTCATTGTTGGAAAAAAGGCAGCATCGTCGTGGCAGCTGTTCTGAATGACTGTTTCTGTGAACGGAGTCTGGTGGCTGAAAAGATTCCAATGGTATATAATATTTCAACTTAAGATTTCTGCTATGACTCAAAATGAATGCTATCAATAGATTAATTGAAACTGTTGGCTGCTGTTTATTTTGTCACTTGCTGGTCACAGCTGTATGAGTTAGTGGATGTCCCACTGTTTAAAGGAGCATATGAAACCTGTACCCAGAGCAAACCAAGGATCAGAAATTCATCAGGTTTTAAACAGCTGATCCTGTGTCATCAAAACATTTCTATATCTCTTTTTGCTCTGGAAATCCCTGATGATTAATGACAGTAAGAATTATTTCTCAAATAACCAACTTTATTCTGTTAAATGCGAACAGAAATGGGATGCCCATCACACTTTACCAGAGTTCTACGTGACATCCTCAAGTTGCCTGTTTTCCAAATACATAAATTTGCAATGAAATCAAACAGAAAAAAAAAGTGTATTGTAACACTGGAGAACCAGCTAATGTCTGATATTTGTTAAATGACATTCAATTTTTTGTTAGAAAACTAATCCACTAATTGTTTTGGCAAGAGACTCTACTAAATTATTTCAGTAATCCATAGAAAATTCAAGAGGCTTTATCAAGTAGCACTACGGGTTGTCATTGAAATTAAGCATCAGTATGGCATTTAAACATACATCTAATTTCAATCATTCTAAATGAGCGGTTAAAATGACTACATGACATATTTCCCTCCTAGTAGCGGGTGGATGAGAAAATACAGCCACCCACTAAGAGTCTGTTCACCTACCGAGCAGGTATAAGATACAGGCTGTTTTCCTGCATGTCTTTCCCGTCACTCCTGTCATTTCCTGTTAATCAGGTCATCCTGTCTCAACTCAGCTGGATGTGGCCTCTCACACTCACTTCCTCCTTCACACACCAGCCACCATATAAGGACTCTTCCTGTGCTGGGAGCCATTTTCACTGCTCAGTATCACTCAGTGCTGCTCAGTAACAAACAGCAGCCTGCAGTTTCATTCATTTGAAAAGATCTGCTCTGATCTCACATTGCTATCACTCTTTTCCCCACTTCATTTAAAGGGCTTTCACAGCAACTATTAAAAACCAAGAGGCACTGTATAATACAGAATAAATCCAACTCATGCAAATACCTTTACACCAAACAAAGCATTAATGGTGGAATACTAGATTGGTAACCAATTTGTCTTGAATGGTTTGATGAGTATGAAAATGATGTGAAATTATACTATAGACACCTATTGGAAATTATGGAGCAAGGTATTAAACAGCACTATCCACCACCACCACCACGTTCATCATCAAAACACCAAATGAGGTCATATCTGTTGGAAGAATGCTATTCATCCTTCGTGCAGGGTTCAACTCTCTGGGAGAATCAATGACAAGGAGCATTAAAGCTGTACGACACCTTTATGGTGGACTTTACAGTAATTGTCACACATTTGTATATTAACTCATACAAATATTAAATAAGTAGACTAAAAATGCTTCTCCTTTTTAAAAATAATATATATACACATACAGTTGTGTTTACATACACTTGTAAAGAACATAATTTCATGGCTTTCTTGAGTTTCCACTATGACTATGATTTTTCTCTGATAGACTGATTAGAACAGATACTTCTTTGTCACAATAAACACTGATGTAGTTTGGTTCTTTTATGACTTTTTTATGGGTCAACAGAAAAAGTGACCAAATCTGCTGGGTCATAAATATACATACAGCAATGCTAATATTTGGTTACATGTCCCTTGGCCATTTTCACTTCGATTAAGCGCTTTTGGTAGCCATCCACAAGCTTCTGGCCAGCTTCTGGTTGACTCTTTGACCACTCCTCTTGACAGAATTGTTGCAGTTCAGTTAAATTTGTTGGCTTTCTGACATGGACTTGTTTCTTCAGCATTGTCCACATGTTCTCACTGGGGTTTAAGTCAGGACTTTGGGAAGGCCATTCTAAAACCTTAATTCTACCCTGATTTAGCCATTCCATTACCCCTTTTGATGTGTGTTTGGGGTCTTTGTCCTGTTGGAACACCCAGCTGCGCCCAAGACCCAACCTTCGGGCTGATGATTTTAGGTTATCTTGAAGAATTTGAAGGTAATCCTCCTTCTTCATTATCCCATTTACTGTCTGTAAAGCACCAGTTCCACTGGCAGCAAAACAACCCCACAGCATAATACTACCACCACCATGCTTGACGGTAGGCATGGTGTTGGGGTTAAAGGCCTCACCTTTTCTCCTCCAAACATATTGCTGAGCATTGTGGCCAAACAGCTCGATTTTTGTTTTGTCTGACCACAGAACGTTCCTCCAGAAGGTCTTATCTTTGTCCATGTGATCAGCAGCAAACTTCAGTCGAGCCTTAAGGTGCCGCTTGGAGCTTTTGGGCTTCCTTCTTGCACGGCAGCCTCTCAGTCCATGGCGATGCAAAACACGCTTGACTGGACGCTGACACCTGTGTTCCAGCAGCTTCTAATGCTTGGCAGATCTGCTTTTTGGTGGTTCTCGGTTGACTCTTCACCCCCTCTGACCAATTTTCTCTCAGCAGCAGGTGATAGCTTGCATTTTCTTCCTGATCGTGGCAGTGATAGAACAGTGCCATGCACTTTATACTTACAAACAATTGTTTACACTGTTGCTCTTCGGACCTGCAGCTGCTTTGAAAAGGCTCCAAGGGACTTTCCTGACTTGTTCAAGTCAATGATTTGCTTTTTCAGATCCGTGCTGAGCTCCTTTGACTTTCCCATTGTATGTGTCCAATGAGCCCTATTTAAATGGCCTCAGAGAAGTCACCAGCTGTAGTCACTCATAATCACTCACAAGAAGTTGAGAGGCCATGCTATGAAGCTCATTTCATTGACACAACTTTCTAACTCACCAGAATTGCTAATTCATGTTGCTGTATGTATATTTTTGACCCAGCAGATTTGGGCACTTTTTCTGTTAATCCATAAAAAAGGTCACCAAAGAACCAAACTTCATTATTGTTTTTTGTGACAAAGAAGTATCTGTTCTAATCACTTTGTAGAGTTGTAGAAATAACTGGAAACTCAAGAGAGCCATGACATTATGTTCTTTACAAGTGTATGTAAACTTTTGACCACAACTGTATACATCCCTGGAAGAAATATTGACAGTATTTCTTTGAGACCATGACTAACAATAATACATTAGCATGGAAATAAAGGGCCTTGTTGATGTAATTAACTGAATAAATATTACTTAATCTTTACATACCACTCAAAATCTAACTCTATCAAGAACATATGAGATCCAAAAGCAATCTAGAATCTATTCCAGATTAGTTGTTTGCTGTCTGTCTTACCTGCCATATGGAAACTGCAGTTAGCCTTGCAGATTCTGCATTTTATGTATTTTTAAAAAGCTCTAAGGGCATCACTTCATTGTTAAGGGCCTCCATCACACATTATTCCTTTTCTAACATAGACATATTTCTGTTGCTGTCAACCATTTGATAGGCATAGGCACAATGTCAAAAAATATTATCTGACTTCTCGGCTATTGTCTGAGTCATGAAGAGACCATGCGAGACACCCACAACATTGTTTTCTGCTCTAATATGTACTTATTGGGTCAAAAGCAAAAGGGACAAGACCTTTTACTAAACTAGAGAAAATTGAGGAAAGAATGATAAAGAGAAAAATTAAGAAATGAGAAAGAAAACTAAAGGATGTAGGGCATTAGCCTGGTGAAGCTGAGTATGTTTGGAGCTTACATTGCATGTCAGGAGGCGAGTGCAGACTTTCTTCCTGTCGGGGTCAAGGACGCCACAGTGTTTGTCCAAGTCACACTCCCTCTCTGAGGACACAGACAAAGAGAGAATCTCAGCTACATCATCACGCAGTCAGTATCACTATACCCCCACATACAGTGCTGTCAATAATGCAACAAAAAGCCCAGACATTTAGACATTTTCTACATTTTCACCACAACGTGGTGAACAAGCTGGAAGTCAAGGAACCTACATGTTTTGGTCACTTGACACTAGTCATCACAGGTGGTTAAGTCAGCCACGTTTTTCAGTTGTTCAGCAGTGGAGATGTGTTTCTACTTTAATCAATACAGCCATCTACACGGGCTGTGTAACAGCTTGTGGTTTTGTCCCACTTTGAATCTATAATCATGACCTGTGTCTCCTTGGGTCAAGTCTGTCTTTTCTGTTTTACGCACATACAATGACATGCAAAAGTTTGGGTGCCCCTGGCCAAAATCCTTGTTATTGTGAATAGTTAAGCAAGTAAAAGGTGACCTGATTTCCAAACAACATAAAGACGGCACATTTCTTCAATATTTTAAGGAATATTACTCATACATCAGGCTTGTTTAGATGTTCCTTTACAAATATCTGATGCTGAATTTTGTGTTGAAGACACAAGAAAGATTTTCTTCTGATGACTCTTAAATCAAGGTCATATATGTGTAGGTGTCACTGTGCAGTAGAACAGTGCACCACTACTGAGTCTACTAAACCTTCATGAACGTCTTTTGAAGTCAAATGGAGGATTTGATTTGGGTTTCTAGCAATCCTACGAGCAGTTCTCTCAGACAGCTTTCTTGATCTTCTAGACCTCAGCATGACCTCCAGTGTTCCTGTTAACTGCCATTTCTTGATTAAATTATGAACTTAGTAAACAGCTACATGAAAACCTTTTAACCATCTTCTTACAGCCTTCTCCTGCTTTGAGGGTATCAATTATTGGAATTTTCAGAGTGTAGGGAGCTGCTCAAAGGAGCCGATGGCTGCTGATTGTTGGGCTAAAGTTTGAGGAGTCGGAGTATCTATAAAGCTTTGAAATTTACATCACCCGGCCTCTCTTAAGGATGACTGTGAACAAGCCATAGGCCTAACAAGCAATTAAAGTTAACAATTAAGGTCCAAGACAGTGGTAAATTAGACATTGGTAGACATTGGTAAGTTATGAGAGTTCAAATCTCTTGTGGTGGCCAAGCTTTTGTATGGTGCTTTTTTTCCCTTTTATCCACTCTTATTGTACAAAACAAATAATATACTAGCCTTGCTTAAAATGTTGACAAGAATGTTTTCATCTTCAAAAACTGCCTTTTGGAGATCAGTTCATCTTTGGCTCACTTAATTATTCACAGTCACAGAATTTTTGATGAGGGTTGTCCAAACTTTTGCATTCCACTACACCTACAACTGTGCATTAGGCTCTGAGAGCTACCAAAACAAAGCAGTACTCCGGGCGCATTCTGTCCACGTTCCATCCGCAACGCATCTGAGGGAGTCCATAGCTGCAATTTTAGACAACGCATGCAATGCTACCAGGCGCATTCCATCTCCCTTTCAGAAGCGGCTCTCCAATCTGCTCTGCAGAAAATACGCGGTGAGTCTATTTTTGATGAATCTGCTACATTTTCAAAATTAAACACACTGTACACATCAAATGACCAAATGAGCTAAATCTGAGCATGTTAACAAAAGAATGCATGTAAAACGCCCCGCTTCTGCAACGCACCTTGCAGCCGCTTGGAGGACTGGAACAAAAAGACTTTCAGCATGGATCTAAGAAATGGAACCTGACAGACTACATAATAAGCATCCACTTACTCTTTGCATATTACCCAAATTTCTATATTTGTACTCACTGGAGGCCACTTTGTTATAGGGTCTTGGGATCCGGTGGCCCTGTACTGCAGAGGCCATAGAGGAGTCCTTCCTCTGACTCTGGGTGGGGGGCCTATCACCAGGTGAAGGTCTGCCAGGCAGGGTGCCTCCATGCGGCCAGGGTGGATCTCTGAGCGATGGTGGAGGAGAACTCATTGGAGGCTCCAGAGGTGGTGGCTGCTTAAATACTGATGACTCTGTGTGGCTGCTGTGAGAGGACTTGTCCAGTGGGGAATGTCTGGGTGATGAAAGGCAATGAAGAATGTTGACAAAAACAACAGACACATTTTTATCAAAGGCTGCAAAAATTAAGGATTTACAATTATTGTTTGGGTTTGATCTGATTGGCCAATGGTCAGAAAATCAGAGACAGCATACAATCTGTTCATGACATCAGTATTAATCTTTTCTTTGTATTTTCTCTTTCCTAGATGGTTTCCCCTCTCAATTTCGTGCCTAAGGTTGGTGGGAGCAACAGTTTTTTTTTTTTTCATTCTTAACTTAGGGCGTGTATAATGTGAAGCCCTTTGAGGCTGGACTCTAATTCCATTGCATATCTAACCAGCTAACATATTATAGTTTTAATTGCTAACTGATGCCACCAAACGGTTTTCAAAATGGCAGCAGGGACGTTGTCTAACTCTAATTTTTACTCATAAAATTTTCCACCAAAATTTAGGTGCTTGATATCAGCATTTTTGAAACTTATGAAAAACTCATGACATAAATGACAAGTTGTGCTTTTATGGGGTCTGTGTGTTGGACCATTTCTTTCTGGTGCAGTAACTTCCTAACATCTCAGTTGGTTGTCTTTGTCGTGTCAGGAATTTACTGCTATCAGTCAAGAAATACTCAGCACATAACACGATAATGTTCTATTCTAAACCTTTAAAAAAACAAAACAAGAAAACTATATAAAAACAAACGAAACAAAACACAGGACTACACTCCATTCTTTCAAGTTTTTATCTACTTTCTTGTGAAGCTCAATTCTGTGATCCCTGAGCTCAGGTTAGAACTTTCTCCCCAACATGTCCCACTCTGTTCTTACCGTACTCCATCCTTGGAGTTCTTGGAGTGTCTGTACTGGGGTGGGGTGGAAGGTGAAGGTGGTGCTGCCCGTAGCTGCCCAACCCCCTGGCCACGACCCTCCCAGGATGAAGCGGAAGCAATGTTGGTCCCATGGGAAGGAGAGTGGCCGTGGTGGGGCCTCTGCTGGGGCTGGGGTGCAGGGGTGGGAGAGCGCAGTCGGGCGTACAGCTTGGTCAGAGGGCCGTGTCTCCGCTCGCAGTGCTTTTCAAACGCCTGCGGCTTTACAACTTGGCCACAATGGCTGCACACCACCAGGTAGAAGTCATCATGGCCAGGGTAGAGGCCAAAGATTGACATGTCTGGGAGGATAGGGGAGAGGATGAGTGAAGGGGAGAGGAAAGACAATGGACACACACATATCAGACTGCAGAGGAAACAACATGGCAGGGTCACTTTGTGGGGCATGCACGGATGATTACTGCATTATGGAAGATGGTACATCTATCCACTTAAAAGTACTGTCAGAGTTGGACAACACTGGTAGAAAATTTTGATGGCAGAAATCAGTCACTTTCAGAAAAGAAATCTTAACAACATTGGCCGTTTACTTGGTACTTATACAATGTCATGGTGAGTCAAGCAGTTCAACGCTGGTTTAATAGTGTTTTTGGATCGGGCACTGTGGCTTGCTTATGTAGTGGTTAGCCATGGGGCCACCATGCTGTGTCTTGGAGTTTGGATGTTCTCACTCTGAGTGGGTTTCTTCTCATAGTCCAAAGACCTACAGCCAATTTGTGACTTTACCCATCATTGTGAATACATGCTTGTGAGTGAGTGAGTGAGTGAGTGCGTGCGTTTTTTTTTTTTTTCAGACTGTGATAGACTGGCGGCCGATTCAGGGTATATCCTACATCTGGCCTAATGTGAAGTGAGAAGAAGTGGAAAGAAAGTTTCAATTCTAAACTTATTAACTTCAAATCAAAACAAATTTGTGGACCCCAGCTCATTCTTCTCCATCGCTTTGTTCTGGTTGTTATTCCCATGTGACATAGATGCAGCATGACTGTGAGACGGTGAACATACTTAGACACAGACATACCATCAAGGTACTCCTTTTGATTCATCATGTCATGCTCTGACATGCATACACAAAGACAGCTGCTGCTACACACGGCCAGGCCAGGTGCCAGAAGGTGCCTAAACTAAACACTGACCAGCTTTAATACCAGCCCTGGTTTCTGGGAACTAATACATCCATTTACTCACTGTCTCTTGGCAAGGTTGGACCAAAGAAAAGCTAAGGTAGAGTTGATTTAGGCTTTACAGGTCAATGTATATGCACAGTAATTCAGGCACACACAATAAAGCTTATCAGTTTATAGCTTCTTGTCTTTAGATGTCCCAAACAACGACAGACTTCACTACGTCTCATTGATGATGACATACAGACTTACCCTCCTTACTGAGTGACATGGCCTCTGCAGCCTTTTTGCCATTCTTGTTGCAGTCGTCCACATCAGGTCCTGAAACATCACACATTACATGCATGTTCAACGAGCCCCTTGGAAGGTCAGATGTTTTCCAAAAGTTGTATGTCAGGTTCATCAGCAAGACAAAGCCTGACCTTACTCCACAAATTCTGCACATAATCAGTCCCTTAAGCTGTGTTATATAAAAGGGCTGATTTGCGGGTCAACTGCTTCTCCACTGACTGCTGCTGGTCATTTTTTTCTGTTCATTTTTCTCACAGGTTTGCTAATAACAGCAGGTATTGTGTGGTGGAACAGGACTTCATTTGATAGTTATTGACAAAGTAGCACTTGGAGGGATGCCAGACAATGAGTGAGCGCACATACTCTAAGCTGGGAAGGGCGAGAGCACTTTTGGGCTGAAGTCACACATGAGATTTCCTGTCGCATACAGAAATGTTAACATCAGTTAAATGAAAGCGGCGACGCTGGGAATCAAAGGGGAACATTAAAATGAAGCGAAAAGAACACAGGGTAACGTTAGCCAATATCAAAGGCTGGGCCAGCATTTACATGGTGGCAACAGCATCAGACTCCTCCTCCGTCACCGGTGTCTACTCTCAATCCTCCTGCTGCTGCTAGCATTAGCATGCTAACGCTAACTGCCTCGTCGTCAACGGCTAGACTGTCTTGCTTGCTAGCACGTTAGCTAGCTAGCCTAGCTTTTCACGGCAAGAAGTTGCTCGCCTACCCATCCACACTAGCCTCCTTCCGCTCTGATGCCACCGCTGCCCGGCTCGTTTCACTCAAATGAAACGCGTCCCCGAAACGCTGGCAGTTTGTTTCATGGCCACAGCCGTAAAATACAAACTATAATGGCTATATCTGAATAACTATCACTTGTTTTTTCTTGAATACAGCATATGCAGTGGGACCTGCGAGAGAGCAACATGTTACCCACCCAGCGCTAGGACCCGGCAGGGTCTTTGTTTGGGTAACATGGTTAGCTCTGTCCTCCGTTTCCACGAAAATAACCCCCGGTGCTTTGGTTAAATGGCTTCATAGCTGCCAGTGTTTGCGTCAATATGCTTCCTTACCATCCGCCGCTGTCACACCGGCCCACTCGGCCCAGGCAGTCCAGCTTTGACCCACGAAATCATCGAGGCTAGGCAGCCGCCGATCCAGAGCAGCCATTACTTTTACTGCGCGTTCACGCACCGCCATCATCGCTGCGCGGCAAGCAACTTACGTCATATTTCGCGCTCTCGACAGGATAGGAACTTCCTGCGTGCGCGTTCTTGGGACACAGTGGACTGGAACAGAAAGTCTCGAAATGTTTTTTCTTCTAATCACTTTAACAAACGAATAGAAAACGTTGTGGCTTTGGACTCTTTAAGACGCGAAAGAAAATAATCAGTATTCTTAACCTGGAATCCAACCTGGTGCCAGATTTGCTGTGTTAGTTTTTGGTTAACACAAATTTGGTTAAACACAAGTTTGCACAATAAAAATACAATAATTACGGTCTTAAAACAAAATGTTATATAAGACAATGCTTTGTCAACATTAGCTAACAATCAAATTAAAAATCAGCTGATACACAGTGAATCTGATGTTTAAGGCTGTGGGGAACTTGCCCACTTTCCCCTCTTGATAATTCAGCCTTCATAATTTATGATGAGGTTCAGCTAGAATTGTGTCTCCAGATTCAAAAAGGTTAAGGGCTTCCTGTGCTCATGATCCTCAAAGCTGCATATTTTTATTCCAAGCAATGTTCTATTGGACAAAAACACCACTGTTCAGTGGGAGAGTGAAGCACAGAGAGAGCATTTTCTGAAATGGTGATCAGAAGTCACAGGTCCACACACGTGAACACACCTTCCCCACTCCTAATCCCTGTAAGTGGTTAAGCCTCACACGGCTAGTCAGAGCTGTGCTGCAATACAAACACGATTCATCATGAAGATGTGATGTAACTGTACGTCGCATGTAGACCTACGCTGTGTTGGTGTTTGCGGTCTTGTACTGTCAACACTCAAATCATGTCATCATACATCAAAGTCAGGAAAAAGATGCATGCATCTGTCAGTGGGAATGAAACATCACTTGTGATGAGTTTAGTAAAAATGCTGATGACCCGTTTTTAATTTTGTGATAAAAAAATCATTAGATATTATATATTATAATAATATTATCACATAATATATAAAATATCTGTGATTACTGTCTCACAGGCGGCAGAATTGCATCAATCATATAGGAACAACTGTGCGATCCACTGCTCAAGTTCAAAGATCAGTGACCTAGTGGCTTGGGTATAGACATATCTACTGATGACTGGATATAATGCATGAGTAACATTAACACAATATATACAGAAATATGAAATGGTATTATCCATCTGACATTAATCCACAAATGGCATTGGATACAAAACAGTAATATATACTAACTGAAAGTTGAGTTGATTGTACTTTGGGTGATAAATGCACAGGCCAAAATATTAGTGGTGTAATGTATCTAAGTAGATTTACCCAATATAATTTAGAAGTACTTGTACTCTACATGAATATATCCAATTTATGGGACTTTATAACATATCTGTCAACGCTGGGATTTGAAAATAAGGGAAATTTTCTGGCACCCCACCCTGAGCCGTCCCACCGCCCTTACCACTGTCCACATACCTCTTAAATTTAGACAAAGCTACAAAAAGCGAATCCTAAAATCACCACCACTGCTTTGAACTATCAGAGCCACATAGACTGAGTTAACTAGTTCCTACATTAAGTGACTACAGTCAGGTGGTCAGAATCAGACACCTGCTGTGAACACCCCTGCATTCTTAAAGTGAACACGTTAAAGTGCAGATAAATTTAGCACTTTTATTTATGTATTACTTGAAGGATCTCTACTCATCACTTAGACTTTTATGCTTCAGTTGAGATTTTGAGAGAGGCTGCTGGCAAGTAAGACGATTAGTAGCAGAGGGTGATTATGAGCATGGATGGCAGAGATGGTACAAATACAGTCATTGGTGGAGCATGTTTCTGTGCCTTTTGTGCACGCTCAAATGTTTTGTCAGGTACTACTAAAATGACTCCTCATCAATAGATGTTACAGCTACAGCTACCCATACTGGCACCTGCTGTAGACCCCCTAGATTAACCTGGTGACCCTTTAGAGGGGCCAGACCCATCGGTTGGGAACCACTCGACTCCACACTAACTGTATATAGAGGAAATAAACCAGCTCCACCTCGACCAGTCAGAACAGTACAGCTGTTTACATGCTGATGCATTAGTACTAACAATCTAATTATGTCACATATAATATCAGTGAGAGGAAACGTCTTACTGCAGAGCCAGTACTTTTGACACATTACATGCATTTTGCTGATAATACTTTTGTACTTACGTAGAACACAGGATGTGTACTTGTAATGAATCATTTTCACACTTTACTACAAGTATTTTCACTTTACGAAAGGATCTGAGTGTTTCCTCCACAATTGTTAAGTATTACTGATGAGTGTAGTAATACACTCATAACATGAATTAATGTCATGCCTCCATATTGCCACCAATTTCATCTGTCAGACGAGGGCTGGGTTCAGGGCACACTGCACACTGCACACAGACACACATATACACCTCACATATGGCAGTGGCTTCCAACTTCATCTGTCCCCTGTAAGTGGTCGAAACGCACATCTAAGGGGTCACCAGATAATTTACAGGATTTTATAAACACGCACGCACGCACGCACGCACGCACGCACGCACACACACACACAGTCCTCAGGCCCCAACATCCTTTTACACAATCTGGGAAGGAGAAAATCACTCATGGGTTGAACAACTCAAAACTGCTGTTGACACTAAGGCTTTTTTTCTTTTTAAGGGGTCACAAGCTATAACGCTGGGAACCACTTCTGTAGCATGTTTACTATGGCAGCATCCGGTTCCAAACAGGCCTTCCCTCATGGCCTACTTGTTTGTTATTGGTGGTGAGGCAGAGTAGAAAGAGAGGAGTGACAAAGCTCTAGGAATCTGCTATGGAAGGATCTTCTATTCTCACCAGTGACCCAAAAGTTGGCTGATTTTAACACATTCTAAACACATCTGGCTGAGTAGCACAGTTAACTCATTTATAATCCAAACAGGAAATTAAACTCACTGTATAGAATGGTAGAATTTCTGAATTTGGCAACATCCTGTGTTAGTATGATAAAGATACTTTGGCAGGTAGATCTGACCCCGGAGACTGAATGAATCGGCCGGAAGCAATACATATGTAGACTGCATCAATTTGAAGCAGGATTGTCTTATTGTTTCATTTCCCTACAAACCCCCGCAAAATGCTATAAAGCTAATATGAAAGATGTTACATTATAATCATACACAAATTCTGTACATAGTGGCTTTAAATGTCTGTAAACCATGTGAACAAGTACAGACGTACTCATGTATAAACTCATTTTGCAAAGTAATTAAAAAAGAAGACAGAATCCAGCACTTGCAGCTTTCATGTTTTACGTGTCAATACAGATAAACCATTGTTTCCTTTTGCACAAACAAGGCATAAAACATATAAAGTATAATTCATTACATAAACATCCACATTCTCATGGTGCTCTAATCAAATTAAGATTCGTGTTTTAAAATTGACAAAGCATCTTACCAAATATATGTCTAATTTCAATATGATGTGGAAAATATATTACTTTACTTATAGTGACTCAAACAGCCAGTCATTTATTTCCTACAGAGGCTATGGCAATGAAATAAAACAGCTGCCCAGATGGCCCAATAACTCAAATCAAAACAGTTACTTCATTGAGATCATTACATCCGTCTTAGTGCAATGCAAATAGCCAATGTATCGACAAATAATCATCAGCAGTGACTCAGAACAACTGTAGGTGTTCAGCACAAAACCTTCTGATGTATTGTACTGGCTATAAAGTTACATGTAGAGCAGAACAGGAGTCAAAAGATACAGCAGGATTACATTAATCTGGCAACCACATTTTGCCACTTTTGTTACTTGAACTATTTACCATCACAAAATTAAGCCTCAGGCTACTCAGTGGTACAACAAGTTTAACAGCAAATCTGACAATGTTACAAAAAAATCAAAGAGAAGCTGCACACTGACACTTTTCCACTGGGAATATAAAAGGAAACCCAACATTGGTTTTAACATATGCAACAGACCAATTAATGTAGATAAAAATACATATGAACTGTATATAAATAATGTGACTGCACGTCACCTTTTGCAAAAGATAGTTCAAACAGGACGGGTGTTGGTGTTACTGAGTAGTGTGAATGCAACATTTTGATCAATGAGGAACTAAACAGGGTTTGGCCTGACATCTATCAGTCACGTCCACTGTGAAGTCATGTATAACAGCTATTGAAGTAAACACGTAGAGAGCCTGCCTTGTTCTGAAAACAGGTGGAAAATTACACAAGACTGTAGCAACTTAAAACATCAAGCAAAAAGATTCTTCTAAAATAAAGATCTGCTTATACATTTGAATTACAGAGAAGTACAGGAGGATTTAGTGTGATTTTTCTTCTTAGTGTGTATCGTATTTCCTTTATGCCATCAACAGTTAAGCGCAAAAATATCAAAGTGTTCTTAAACATTGTAGTGCTTGTAGATTAGAATATTAGATTAGAATATTGTTGGAGGAAATGTAATTGTTAGATGGTCTCAGGCCTCGGAGGTAGAGTTCAGAAAACACATGCCAAAGTCCAATTATACAAAGGGGTCTGGTATCAGCTGTTTAATATATTAACTGGAGGAGAGAGCATTCAATACATTTTAACCTACAAGCTCATCTACTGAACTTCTTGACGTGTTTAGAAAACGCAGCACTTGGAACCTGTTCTGTAGCACTTCCTCTTACAGATGACATAATGTAAGAAAAGCAGGGTCCTACTGGACTGGCTCAACCCCAGGTATGCATGTGCTCATTGTCATTTCTTGTGGCCACACTTTTATTGGATTTGAGGGATGTTTGATTTGAACTTCTGTTAATCCTTTGCCCTTTCCTTGGTTGAAGAATAGTAGAGATTCTGGGCTCCTACATCACAATTTCATCACTAGGTGACTCCCCAAAGGGCTAATATCAAGGGAGGGCAGTGTGCTAATGTGGAAGCAAATGTAGTGCGGGCCTGCTGTTCTGAACACCATATACATACAGTTTTAGTGTTCAACTCAAGCTATATTCACAGTAGCTCTTATTGTACATAGTGTGAAAGCATTTCAGTTTGTATTTGCACTTAGTGTTTTCAAGGCATGCAGGAATTGGGAGTTGACAGATTTTGAAAAAAAGAAAGACTTAGTGTTACTCAGTCATTGGGGACAGGATTAACTTTCCAACACTAGCAAGTGTTGGGAGGTATGGGGGTATATAGGACAATTGCCTTCCTTTTATTTCCATTTCTGCAGGCGAACATCAGAGACCAATGTTGGGAACAAAGCATTTCTGCTGTGGCTACAGGGCTATGCTCAAGGACCTCAGTGATGTGGCTAGGGCCCAGGGGCCCCTCCTTCTTCCATGGTGGCGGGTGGGTTGGGATCCTTGTGGAAAGGAGTCTCCTTGTAAATGAACCAGCAGTTGCCTGCCCACAGGATCAAGTTCAAAAAGCCAAAAATCTGTAGAGAGACAGAGAGACTAGTGACAACATATAATGTTTACTGTGTACTTTTACCATTTGCAGTGTTGAGTTTGTGTTGACTAAGTGTTTAAGTTACATTCATGGTATTATGTCCTCCTCTTTTATGTTCCAGTTGAGTTGTACCATAAGCTTTAAAGGTCTGGTCTGCCGACATTATTTGATGCAGTCATACACAGTTCAACACCTCCTAGTAACACTATAAAACACACTATACTGTTTTTTAGCAAACACTGACATTTGAATATTGGTGACAAGTAAGGTAAGAACATGCAAATGTGAACAGTTATTGCATTTACATTATTGACACATTTCTTTGGATCAGAAACAGGACAATAAAAATGCTACCAAACGATGACATTTTCAGTTTGCAAAGTGCATTAGAATTGTATTCTACATAGTTAACTCGATCCTGCTGCAGCAGGATAGTGAAACAGTCCTAGCATTGAAGGGGAATGGGCAGTTTGTATTTGAACATCACATGGCACTGGCTGTACTTTGCCACTAGAGCATTATACAAAGCAACAATCGACAATCAGTCACCCTCCAGATTTATATGGAATACTGTGCTGAAAATGGAAAAAGTGGTGGTACTGAGGTTGGTATTCGGTGCTAGCCTGTTATAAAATGCACAGTGTAATAGGTTTATAACTGTCAACTTCCTGAAAACAGGGCACAGCTGCTGACAGCAGTCAGTATGAAGCATATTGGCTTAGTTGATTATCAGATCAAGATGCTTTTGGACAAAATAGTGGTTAGACAGATGTAGTTTCCCACTATCTCGGGTATGGATGGACAGTTATTAATTAAGCATCCTACACACATCATCTGCAAGGAACAGAAACACTATTAAGAAGAATGACACTATGCTCTAGTGTAACTAGTGTATAATAATAATAAAATTAAATTAATAATGCTTTATTCCCACTTAGAGTTCTTTCAGATGTTATGCTGTGGATTCAACATATCAAAAAGATTATAATGCAGAGGTAAAGGCAAAAAAAACATTCTTCCCTACCGTGAAACAATTACCTATAAAGAAGTGTAAATTTAATCTGCTTCTGAAAACGGCTTACAGCTGAAAGTTAGCCTATATGAAATAATGTGAAGCGACCTGATTGCAAAAATAAGTTAGCTGATGTTTGTCTCCAATGGTGTGTCTATTGTTTAAGAGCCATGGTCCTATGGTCAAATAGTTTTCCTGCACATTCTGCATTAACAACCATAAATATTGTGGTACTGAACTATGCTTAATGATATTAAGTGTGATACAATAATTTGCTAAAAATATTTTAAAGGAAATGATTGAATATGCATGACTTTGAGGTGCAATGAACAAAGTTTTAAGGGTAGTAGATGAAATTGCTGCTGCTGTAGCTCAGTTTCCTTGTTTAGCATAGCTACGAGGGTAGACAGATTCTGATTACATTTTAGGATAAAACCTGTCACATGAATGTCTTTGAATATCTTGTTGCTTTTAGAATCAAAAGTTCTACTGGAATGTCCAACCATGTGTCTCTTTATTTCCCCAGCTGCTGCAAACATATCTGCAGCTCTACTACAGTCAATCCTGGAGCAGACAGGATACGTTTTCTAAGGTTATAAAGTTTATTAAAATATTGTTTGCTCTCCAATATGGCCACTCTGAGAATTATGGGTCTCTTATGAAGGAGGTAATAAGGAGTGCAGCACTATTTTACCATGACTTACCACAGAGGCATTGAGACGACCCATGGAAGGAAACTCTCCTGGTTTACAGACCTCCTTGCACGATTCCACCAGGTGCTCTGGGTTAGTGGCCCATTTGACATCAGTCAGGCCTTTGCCCCAGGCTGAGGAGGACACAAGCCACAGGAAGGCAAAGGCAGCAGTCACCACCAGGTCCTGGCAGGAGTAGCACAAAGTAAACACGGAGCATGTTTACATACACATTAATATCCCATGAGTATTCAGAGGGTTCTGCTGTATGCTCTCATTCCAAGAACAAAAGTGAAGTTTTCACATCATTAACAGTTCTTAGTTGCTGTATATTTTTTCATTCTGAATTCAACAGAGTAACACGCAGCAATGTTTTAGCCACAGTCTGTATCTGTGTACAGGCTCCTATAATAATTCAGAATTCATAATGTAACGAATAATTTCACAAACTGTATTGGATAATCTTTATATGATGTGCTGCTTTTGGCTATTTTGCCATCCATCCATTCTCTATACTTTCATATTGATGTTCATGGTTACATGGGGGCTGGAGCCCCTCATAAAGAAAATGTGAACATTTTTATGATTGCCCCTGAATTCTTTTCTATGCACATGTGAATAAGAATGAGATCTTAGTGAAGTGGAGATATTTTAAAATGAGATTAGCGCCATACCAAAATGAAGAGGGATTATGCAATTTAATACAACATTTGATTTTGTGTAATAATTATGGAGGGGGTGGGTGGGTGTTGGCGACAAAATAGCAGGAATATTTTTGATGGTACAGCACAGCTTTGAAATTGTAGTCTAAATCTATTTTTCACAAGCAAACCAACATATCATCAAGGAAGAAGCGTTTAACAGTTGCTGCTTTACCAGAATTCATTTCACCCTCCTGCGTCCTGGTTGCCCCATCGAGGCTGTGCCTGAGCAAAGCTTGTCACAGGGCTAAGCACACACTCATAGAACTGGAGTTAGTTAGATGTAGTTAGATGTACCACACAACAAAAACAAAAAAACAGTTCAGTCTTGAAAAAATACAAGTCAGTTGCAGTCTGGAAGGTAGGAAAAAAATATTTTAAAAAACTCCTACAGTTTCTTTTTTTCTGTGGAAAATAGCACAAAAAGTAGAAAATGAAAAACAAAAAAGACCATTAGACAAATTGATAAAATGATGAATTGCTGGGGCTCTGTCAATGTGAATTACGATTGTAACGTGAACATCATATTTCTACTATTAACCTTGCAATGAAAGACATAATAGCTGCCACCATGGTAACTTTCCAGAGTTGTAAAATCCTGTCTCATAGTATCATAAAACCACTGTGCAGCATTTTGGCATTTGAGAAGCCTTTAAATTCATGGACCTGTCACTCCTAGAGACGACTTTAGATCAGGGGTCACCAACCTTTTTGAAACTAAGAGCTACTTCAAGGGCACTGAGTAATGCAAAGGGCTACCACTTTGATAATACACTTCTGAAATAACAAAGTTACACAGTGTACCTTTAATTTTATATTATCATTAATGATATTCTATGAAGTGTCTCTCCACGTTGTGCCGCTTAGCCGTCGCCACAGTCGCACCGCAAATGAGACACACGCAGTTTTCTTTCACGTTAGTAAAAAAGAACTCTTCCTCCCATTCACTGTGAAAATGATAAGTTTTCTTCCTTTTTTCTGCTGTTTTTGTGGGTAGAAAATGCGTTCGTCTCCTCATCTTTGCAGCGCTCACGAGCTCATCTCAGCAAAGCCGGTTTGTCATGCGCACTAGACTGACCTCCGACCCAGACTACGTCAGAGTTCATATATTAAACTTTTTTTATTATATAATTTTTTTTTTACATTTTTATGTATTCGTTTTTAAATTTACATCACTGTAAATGTAATTCAAAAAGAATAGCAAAACAATTCAATAAAATTTTAGACAGAGCTAATTCGTGATTAGTGCTATTTTTAGAACTGGCTTACGGGCGACTGATGTGGATGCTGCGGGCGACCTGGTGCCCGCGGGCACCGGGTTGGTGACCCCTGCTTTAGATGGAGCAGTACTGACACTTACACTGTTAATTTTTGTTATTCTAACTGATAATATGCCAGTATTTAAGTGCCTTAACTGTTAGAGTAAGATGACCAATAAGCCAATGTTGAATGTTTGTTTCAAAATAAATAAAAACAAACCAAAAAAAAAAATAATAATTTTGTTTTCCCTGCTGTGCTGAACCATGACCCCAAAAATGTGGTTCATGTTAAACCATTAATATTGCATCGTTACACCCCTAGTTACTCCAACTGGACTTCCTGGATGTG
Organism: Chelmon rostratus; assembly: GCF_017976325.1. Taxonomy (NCBI): domain Eukaryota; kingdom Metazoa; phylum Chordata; class Actinopteri; order Chaetodontiformes; family Chaetodontidae; genus Chelmon; species Chelmon rostratus. The sequence continues at coordinate 29,905,813 of NC_055659.1, read as the reverse complement.
GATGCTGTGTTGTTGCAAGGCGAACATTGGTTTGAATGCTTGAGATGTAAAAAAAGACAATCCCAACTCTCCTCATACGCAGGGTTGGTGGGTGCAAAGGGGGTTAGTAGTATGAAGAAAGCTCATTGCTGACCAAAGGATATGTACTCACTATGATGGGACCGCGGGTGGTCTGGCGGTAGACGCTTTGGTAGCCTAGGTAGAGGATGAGCGTGGCAGTGCAATACAGGAACCCAAACACACCAATGCACACAAAGAACTCTGCAGAGGAGGAGAAGTCGCCCTGCAGGAAGGTCTCATTGGATGGACTGCTGTTGCACGACGGGATCTGATATGGGTGTGCTGACAACCTGAAGGGACGAAGAGAGGAAGAAGGCACATTCAACAATCACTCTAATGACTCCTGTTTTTACTCTCTTGTTGTCTAACTTTGAATAAAACAAGTCCTCACCTGGGTTACTCTTCTATCCAAGGAAAGCAAGAAGAGAAAATATGAAAGGATTAAGGGACACGCTTAAGATTTTACAAAGACTGCGTGCAGAAATTAAACTGAGCCTTCAACCAATGTATGGTCATAGATCAGCTGCATCATAAAGAGATTTCACAGGAAGCTTCTCCAGTTATTATTATCTCGATGAACAGAAGACCTTGTTGCTGACATCAGAATATCACAAAGTCTGTTTATGTGTCTGACTGATTACCTCAAAATTCTAATAATCTCATCAACATGTGCAGAAATTCAATGGTGTAATACTATGGTGAAGATGTATATTATCTATATTGCATCATTCTACGACTACTACTACTGCTATTATCATCATTATTATTATTATTATTAGTAATAATATAATAATATTACTATAATTATCATCATCATTACTATATACTGTTTTTACTACATATTATTATTATTATTGTTAGTATTGTTATTAATGTCATAGTATTAGTATTAGCAGTAGTAGTATTCTTGTATTCTATTACTATCGTTACTTAATGTAAAATGTTGCACAACAGATATATTTCTATATAGAGGGGTGCTATTTCTTGTAGCACAATACACATAGTTTTGATATTCACATGTGCATATTTTATATTGTCTATTATTTATGGTCGATTTATATTGCTATATAGCAGGCATGTCCAAACTATTCCATAAAGGGCCGTGTGGCTGCAGGTTTTCGTTCCAACCAAGGAGGAGCACACCAGGCCAGCCAATCAACATCAAGGGATCACTGAGTTATCAGCTGAAGACTGAGCTCAGCTAATTAAGCTGGTGTGCTCCTCCTTGGTTGGAACGAAAACCTGCAGCCACACGGCCCTTTATGGAATAGTTTGGACATGCCTGCTATATAGTGTACATATTTTAAATATTCTATAAGATACTTCTTATTTCCTTTTTCTACTTTATTACTGCTTTACAGCAACTGCAACTGACCAAATTTCCTCTCAAGGACCAATAAAGTATTCTGATTGTGATATTAATCACCCTGTGCCAAATGATACAGGAAAATAGACTTCTCTGGTTTAAAACAGTGCTGAATGGAGATCTACTGATCTAATTATAATTATAGTAATTTCCATCACTGAAGTATTGTCATTGTCTGAACTACTGTATAAAAACTCTCTCTCTAACACACTGTTTTTATCTCAGTCCCTCCATGTGACTGGCAAAACAGATTCTACAACTGCTTTTCCCAGATGTAAAATGATTGCTTTACCTCAGTGCAGCTCTTCAGTAAATAACTAATACAATTTCACTATATAGAGCCTAAAAAATGGCAGCAATCCTTGGTAAATATCAACACTATGGATGTTCTGTTTCTTCACCTTTGTTTCCTCTAACCGCTCAGCTCCGTTGGCTCTATTCATGCAGAATGCTAGCAGAGTCAACTAAACTACGGATGAGTTTCATGATCATCACCGCCATCACTTCAATTAACAGCAATGTCTCAAACGACTTTCAGTAGAAATGTATGGTGTAGATATGATCATATCATGTAATCATTTCACAACACTAAGCTGTCCAAATTCATAATTCTGAGCAAGCTTTGAAAATGAACTAGAATGACTGATTTTTTTCTTTGGTAATAAGATTTTTTCTCACTTGTTGATCAGCTTTATATAATTCTACATACATTTGCCATATCATTATTATGGCCATTATATGCCATTATTATTATTGAAAGATATTCTTAGTGTAATATTGATTTTAACCATTAGGTCCAGTCCTTTCTGATAGTGGATCGAAATGCTGGTGACCAACAATTACTGTTGACACCGATACCCAGGAGCATTCAGACCTGCGGAAATAAAATCCTGATTTTATTCTTCTGCAGTCATCTGACAACAAAAACATAAAGCTATGTCTCTGCAACATCAGTACTGTGTGTTCACCTACACTGAGAGGCAAAATAAGTAACAAATGAGAAAGTTGAAGGGGGACAAAATGTTAGTTTAACCTGCCAAGACCAAGTGGAGTAACCATACTTTTCACCAGATGATGGCAGTAATGCCCAATTCTGTTGTTTACTGGAAGAGAAGGAAGACCGAACTTTGCGTGTGTCCTGGTGTTGTGGTGTGGGAAGCAAATTTTAAGAAAATCCTGTTTCACATATTAACTGCAGATAAAGGTTATTATGACTAGGAGCACTCTAGTGTTCTTCAGTACCTGAACGGGTAGCCAAATACAGGATGTACTTCCTGCACCACCTGGGATCCTGGGCAGGTGACTGTAAAGTGGGTTGTCCCTGAGTAACCTCCGGTGGTGGCAAAAGCAAAGATGGTGAACACCTGTCGAGACAAAGAAATAAGCAAGGGTGGGAGGTTTTAAAAGAGACACAGTTTGAGAGAGAGAGACAGAGATAGTTTGTTTGACTGACAGGTCTCAAACTATCAGGCTTTTGGTTTTAAAGGAAATCAAACCTGATTCTGCTGCAGTAATTCTGAATTAATAAAAAGAGTCTGAATATAAATTTGGTTAGAAATTAAGTTAAAGCCAATTTAATGACTTTTAAGTCCTCATATTTGTAAACATTACACTGAGACAGTACTAACTGGACTGCTTTTCAGGGTCAGATTTAAGCTTCTACTTTTAGAAGAAGGCATCAATATAAAATTGATACCATGATGCCTTTCCTCTTCCCATACATACCAAATGCATTCTGAACCAACATCCCTACTTCACTAACATTCTCCTCCCAGCAGTTGTTACATTCTTTTTCCACACAGGAAACTCCCTTCCTCCCCCTCAAAGGGCTGAAAACAAAAATGGCAAACCCCTAACATGAGGCTGACAAACCAAACTTTCACGTTCAATCAGTCCAGCTCTTGCAAAGAGCCCTCCTTTCACAGTTTAAATATGGTAACATGCCATATTCTGCAACTAAGATACACAGGCAGATTCCATTTGACTTTTTCCCAAAACTCAATGTTTTCAAATTTTTCTGAATCCAGTGTTTTACATTTAAAGCCCATGTTGTCATTAGAAATACTGTCTAATCATGTGGTGGATTAATACAATCTTAACAATTCAATAAGAAAATATTCAGAATTTAATGAATATCAATGAGCAGATCTTCTGTAGGACAGCCTCCATATGTAGCTCGAACACATTAGACATTATACAAGATCTAGAGCATCATACCTGCCTTTATCTCAAGCAGGGTAGACTACTGGAGTGGCATTTGGTCTGGTGTTCCCAAAAAGATCAACTTGTAGCACATTCAAACCATAGTACATCCCTTATAACTTCAGGAAACAGTCTGGTAATACCAGAACCAACAGTCAGAACCAAACCTGTGCCGTTGACTGATTAAGTTTCTCTACTGTACCTTCTTTAAATTTGGGGCAATTTACTGCTGAACAATGGGTGCAAAAAATGTATGTCTTGACAGTTATTTTTTGTCTTTCTGTATTTTTCTACTTCACAAGATATTATTTACCTATTATTATTTATACCTTTACATGTAATTTTAATGCACTTCTGGTTTTATATAAAGTACTTGGAACTGCTCATGTATCCAAGGGCGTTATACAAATAAACGTGCTTGATAAAGGTGCTCAAAGTGAAAAAAAAAAAAAACATTCAAACATCACATACATGTAACAAAAAAACGATTCTGTCCTGTGGTTGTCAGGGCAATGACAAGTATACTGTTTACTGCCATAAATCTATCATATTTATAATGCAGCACTGAGAAGACAACACAAACTTATGCAAACAAAGCATAAGTAAGATTGAAATGTAAAAATTGGCCACCAAACTGGGACCAAACAAGTTTGACAACAGGGAATACAGCACTGAGGTGATCACGGTACAGTACATCATACAGTACAGAAGCTCTGACCAGAACTCTGGGGACTACGGTGTTGCTCAACTGAGGACAGACTGGACACAACAGTGACTTCATATGGCCTCTTGAGCTACAAAGTGGTATTATGGGACAAGACAGGCCAAAGCTAACTGGTTGGAATGCTAACTTCAGTAGACATCTCTGCAACACAATACACAGATGTCTGACCTAATGTAAAAACTGAGATATTTCCAGTTGATAATTTCAGTTAAGTTTTCAATATTTTAGAATAAAATTCTTACATATAGCTTCTTTCAATGTGAATGAATATTCTACTCTGTCAAAGTTGTTTTTCACATCACATAAGAATGAATGTCAGCAAAAAGCTTCTTCTCAAGGGAGAAAAACAAGCTGATATCTTCAACTCTGCTGACAGACAGGAGACACTGGCAGGAAGAATGGAAAGCAGAGGGGAACCCAGACCATTTCCTTTAACCTCCAGCATGAACTGACTGTGCAGAAAAACTGTGATGCCACTTGAGGGTCAACTGTGGTGCAGGACAAAGAGCAGGCAGGAGTTTCAATTTATTCCCACAACATGGTGGGGTTGAAATATGTCCAGTTAGTGGCTGTTTCCAACAAATTTCTCAGGTGGGTCATGAATTTAGATTTGAACAGCCTCTCTTCATCTGTAGGTTCGTTGTTGTTGAAATACCTGGAATGGGCTCGATCCTTAACAAATCGGGCAGGGTCGGGCCAGATTTTAGGCCTGTGCAGTACTCTGCTGGGCACTGAGTAGACATTCAGCAATCCACATTGCACAAAAATATTTATAAGCCTAAATTCTGAAGACAGTCGTTTATAAGTCTTCCCAGAAACCTCTTACACACTTGGGTAGCATCATTGGTCCTATCTAAGACAGGAAAAAAATGTATTCAAGTACTTTATCTGTAAACAGACTACCACTCCACTACAATGCCAAATAGATTCTCACTGCTGCAGTTTCATCCTATTGTTTAAGACATTACATGCTAAAATACAGACACAAACTAGGCACAGAGTGGGAGTGGGATTTCATACAGCAGCTCTCTGTCATAAACACAGCACCAATAAACTAATATGTGGAAATGATGTGGTGTTTCATTAAGGCTGGGATAACCATGACTACTTTTTGGGGAAATGTAATGGTCTTTCTTTACACAATTATCTGTATCTAATTTATGCTTTCCACCATGGCATTTGGCTTACACTTTTCTGCATGCCTGTATACTGCTTTCCATTCTTTTGCTGATACTGCAGATATATACTGTAGATATAATACATGCAGTATTGATATCAATGCAAACACAGTCATCATTATGGAGTCCTCCTCCTGCATGCTCTACCCAGGCACCACCCCTCAATTAAGCCAAATGGAGTGTTTCCAGTAAATGAGAACACATGTGACATGGACATCTACACGGTGGCTCATCCACATCAGAGGGTCAGCGGTTTGATCCCCTGCAGTCTGCATGACGAAGTATCCTTGAGTCTATTTAAATAAAGTCCATTGACCATGTTTGAACAATGTTCGGTCTTGATTTTGTGGACATTTTCCAGAGTTCATATGAGAAAACAGCTTTTGTGCCTCTGCTATCAAGTATTCCAAATCAATCAAATCACGAGACAGTGACAGCAACAGTTGGTGGCAATAATGCCCCTCTGTAGCATCTCTGTTGTTCTCATTTAGAAACTTAAAGCTTCCATTCTGAAATAAAATTAGTCTTTTTTTTAGTCTTTTGTTTTTAAACTCAAGGGTTGTCTTGTGTTCTAATATTGGTTTTATTACTGGTGTTATTGACATTTATTTTGTTTAAAAGCAGTTTGATTGTAGTGAATTATATCTCGGCATATTCTATTCTAGTTAAATTCTATTGGAAATCCATCTATGACTGGTCTTTTTTGGACAAAAGCTGTCAAGTGTGTTTAGAACATGTAGAACTATTTATTGAAGGTGTCATTAAGCACATAATTGCAGTGTGATCTGCCATGGCTTTATCATATTTTTTTGTCAATATTACACTGCCTAACCCAATATTTACTTACTTACTTTCATGCGTGCTCCGGCCTCCAATGGGCTTTGCAATGTGTTTTCCTTTACAGAGCTCCACCTCTGCACCTGAGGAAGAATTTTGTACTAACCACCCAATCAGGGGGTAGCACCCTTGCCCTATAAAACAGTGCCAGTGCATGCATTGCTCGTCTCCTTTTTGACAAAGCCAAGTCCCAGAACACTAACTGAGTCACCACTGGGTGTTGCTGAGAGGATCCTCTTAGTAACTGTCAAGTCTTCTCACTTTTCCTGTTTCATCCTGCTCCCTCCACTCTGCCTGGTGCTGGGGAGGGACGCAGTGCAGACTTCTAGCCATACTGTACCAGAGGAAAGACGACCAATACTTCTGTAAAGGAGTTCATGCATCCCTGCTCCCTCTTCAACAACTCACCACACACACTCCTGCTAACTACTAGGTTAGCTTGTGCCATTCAGGCTGCATCACTAGCTTGTCAACCAGCATGGCCTACAGCTGCCTCGCTAGCTTCTGCTAATCTGGTTTTAGTACGAGCTAGCAGTAATGTTAAAGTTTCCCTCACTCCCTCAGCTCTGCTCGGTGCTGGGGAGGGATGCGGTGGTGGTTTACTAACTGTGCTACTGTACCATGGCAAGGATGTTTGGCCCATCTGTGAAGGAGTCCCTGCATCCCTGCTGCCTCTTCGACAATATATTGCACACCTCTTACTACAGGATTAGCTAGCACCATTCAGTCTGCATCACCAGTTACACTTGCTGCCTAGCTCTAGCTACAACATGCCCTGCCAATATCTGCCAAACTGGTTTTTAGCACTTGTTAGCAGAGCTAACCTCCTTTCTCCTCCCTGGCTTGCTTGTCCATGCAAAGTGTTGTGAAAGTTTTTGATAAGCCAGAGGGGTTTGGAAAATGACCTCAACCCACTGAAGGCATGTAGTCCTTTAACTTAATTACAAGCAACCAAATTGGTTTTCACATGACAGTGACAATATGATATGCTCACAAAAATGTGTTCTTTTCTTACAATGAAATGGTGGTGTTGCAGTAACTGTCCTGTAAAGTCTGTATGAATAAAGCACTACAGTACTTAGGAGTACTAAGCGACAAAGGGCACCCCCCTCCACACACCTCTCCCCCTTCCCAGGACATCCTTCCTCCAATGACGAGCTTCTGGTTAGGGCATGTGATTCTTGCTATGTACTTTCTCTCAAGAATAATGTCCTTTGTTCACTAACGCCTACATCTACCAATGCACATTCCCAAATCAAATCATCAGGATCCTTTTCAACCACAAAAAAGTTACATACATTGGGCCAAAGCACTTGGTAAGCACAGGCACTGAGGTAAACAGTCTGCAGGCTGCAGTAGTGTAGTAACAGCAAGAGAAATAACAGAAACACACACAGAGAAATGCAGTGCAGTATTTAGCAAGCTTCAGGCCACTGAGGATTTCCAGGAATGGGTTTCATCTTTCAGGTGTCTCTGGATCTCCACACCAATTCTCAGCTTTCATCTCAGCCCTGCTTGACCCACCCGGGCCAATCTGACAGCACCCCAAATAAACTCTCCAGATAGGGTAGGGGTTCCAGGTCCCAATTCCAGTGTCCCACCCAGCCTCCCAAAGACTGACTGATGCATTCCTCACCAGCTCTCCTGATCAGGGAGTGGCAGGACAGATAAGAGACAGCAGCAGGCAGTCACAAGGTTCTGACATTAGCAATTTAGCTTTTTATACAACAACCTTTATTTGTACATAGCACATCACATGGATATGACCCAAAAAAAGACCCAGCAGGCCATGACGACAAAAATAGCAAGACCACCCTTCACCTGACACTGTGAAAAACTCCAGTTACTGGCTAATGTCCATGTTTATAGACTGTGGCATACAGGCCAGTTTGACATCCAGTAAAATCAATTCTAAACATCTTCCAAAAGCATTACAATAGAAGAGGCAAGACGTTTCTCCCAGCACTAGAATACTAAGAATGTCTCACCCTCAAAGAATTTTGTCTATTTCAGCCATGAGACTGAAGCAGACCAACAACAAAATGAACTTATTGAACTTCCTGGATCAATTGGAAATAGCAAGGGTTAAAAAATCAAAACAACAATGTCTGCAGGTATGAAAATCAGATTAGAAAGCTCGGACTATCATAAAGGAGCAAAGATCCTAAAACCCAAAAAGCAAAGTCACCAAACTGACAGACACATTTCCACATGGACAGCAGCAGCCTATTCAGTCACAGGATTTGGACACTAACAACTGTTAGTGCACATAGAGGCATACACACCAGAAAGAGACTGGTGTTTTATGCTGTGTTCAGACTGGCCAGTCTGGCAATACAGGAAAGAAGGTGAACCTCGTTTGCAAAGCCACAACGCAACATTATCTGGCAAGGCACTGCAGTGCCAATCACATGCAGTGTGTGCAAACGAACATTCCCAGTAGATGCCTTAGTAATAACTATGCTGTATTTCTACACGTTTCAACCAACCACTACAGGAAAATGTCCCATAAACACACCTGCTGAGATCATTTGATGTATATTGACTAAGTATTTCAAGAGAGATGTTAGCATTTTCTTCAGTGACTTCTGTACAGTTGCTGTTTACTAGGTGCCAGTGTGTAAAAATGAGCTGTTAACCATGACTGTTATTGCTGTCTGCTGTTCCTCAAGACATCAACCAGCAAGGCCAACTCTTGCCAATCTGGTGCTTTGAATCTTTTAATAAGAAATGGAGGGAAATGGTAGACACATGTCCTTCTGCCTGTACAAACCTTCCTAAAGCAGGTCCTGCATTAAGTATACAATGGCCTTTACACAACCTAGCGCATCTATGCCGATTTACCCCAGTGGTATGTGTGCTCTCTGCTCATACCACTGCACCCCATTCCCCAAGGAGATAGTCAGAGTTGCTGTGCTGCAGCAGCCAGCCGGATTTACAGTCTGTTTCCTGGGAAGTGTGCACTGCCCAGTTGGAACTAGACACCTCATCCGCTCTACATCCAATAGTCAGAACAGAGAACTAACAAAAGTAACCTCTTCAGTTCAAACTTTTTTTTTTCCATTTAAAAATTATGGACCTTAAATTTCCACTTCACAGTAAAAACATATGCAAGCAAATAGCCCAAATGAAAAGTATAATCCACAATAAAGGATAATTCTATTGGCTTTGGCATCATTTTCTTGATAATAATATTTTACTCATTAAGTTTGTAGACATTTTGATATGTCATGACAGGAAAAACACAGCTGTAATTAACAGCATTAATGCCAGGTTGTTAACAAACCTCCATGTGTTAAGAGAAAATAAAGGTAAAGAAACTGTATATTTATTATGCATATAGACAGACTTTCTGGTGAATCTTAGTCCTACTGTACTTGTTGGAATGGGCTTAATTTTGGACTGGCAGATTACTACTATCATTTCAAAGAAAAACACTGTGTGGTCACTGTAAGTTTCAAATCCAAATAAAGTATCTTAGATAATTTGGCTGAACCTTGACTTATTTCGAACCTTTCTGATCACCTAATTTATCATTGTCCAAAACTCAGAAAATGATACACTTCTGCTACAATTCAGTTGATATTTAGTGTACTGTATAGAGGTTTGATAATCAACCATAACTGCCCATTGTGCATTACACTTTGACAATGGAATAGAAAGCTGGGGTTTTTAAGCCACCTTCCTGGAGTGAAACGCCACAGCACAGCAACGGATAATACCTGCTGTATGTGTTAGTTACAATCGGACATGGCTGTTCCACAAGTCCACGCCTTAAATACACACAGAGCACAGCCTGTTGTACTGGGGCAGTTAGCACATTAGTCCACATCAATACTGATACTGATATCTGGAGCATGTTCTACTTAGCACCAGCACATACTTTATATCCAAGCTACTTGATTCTCAACAGCTGGCCTTCCTCACAACAGCTACATAGAGTAGAAGTAGTTCACAGGAGCACCAAGTCAGACCCCTGCTTTCAGTTATGGCCAGGTTACATTATCATTTACTTCACTGTGTGTTTTTCTGTCACATCAACCACACTCCTGTTCTGGGTGGTACTGCTTAACTGTCTGAAATGCAGCAACTATTTTCTTAGCTGTACTATTTCAATACAGAAGTCACAATATCTGGGAATTTCCTGGTGATTGTTTGAGCTTCCAGCTTGGTCCACTAATATACATAATCAAGTTCACTGTGAGAGGCATATAAGAGTTCAAAGCAAAAGGTTTACATCTTATCTTAGGTTAACATTTCACTTGGGAAATCAGTAGCTACATGCAGGTCCACTATGGTATTATTTAACCGAGTCAAAAGCCAAAACTCCAAAGTTCCCAATGAACAAAGCAGAGTCAGAAGAACTTGCAACGGCTATTGAAGTATTTTTCTTTACACTTTAATCTATGTACTAGAATATCTTTCTAACAACACTGAGATACACTTGGATGGTGTTTTGTACATGGAAAAAGTAAAATAGACAATTAAGAAATATCAACTGAGTATGGTGCTAATAAGAATAACTTGTAACTCGTAACTGACTTGTGACTCGATAACGGACGTTAAGGTGGTTTGCTACCTATTGTAGAGACATTTTAACTACTTTTTGACTTCACTTACCCATTCTAGGACACGAATAAATCCAAGGGGTTCTTTCAATGGTCCCAGGTCCAGAGAAAATCCAGACACCAATCTCTGCGGATAATAAACAAGGTGTGTAAAAAGACTGACAAAGACACACACAATAAGTAGCTAGTTAGCCAGGTGTAAACGAATTAGCGTTCACATTAGCATCCAAGCAACTAACGTTACTGGTTTGTCACCTTGCGGCTAACTGGCCCTGCCCTTGTTAGCCAACCCCTGCTAGCGACATGCTAACGCTAACGCTTGACAACCTGTGTATTCAACTAACTCACCTACCTGAACAGTGTCCATTGTGACGTGCAACGCCGATAAATGAGTTTTATTTCACCCCTAAGGCTGTCAGCTTAGTTGCAAAGCTAACTTAAAGTTATACTCCGTTTGCCTTCAAAAGGTGGCGAGCGATACAACTGCTACTGACTGTCAGCGTTCGGCAGAGTAACAACGAAGCAAGCAACTGATAACACTGTTGTAACGCTGTCAAACCCCATACAACTGAATCGCTGTCAAACCGACCAAAATAAAATCTACACCACTTCCGGATTTTGCTTTTCAAAATAATGAAAAAGTGTAAACTTTGTCCTAGCACACAAACAACTTAGATTCTTCGTTAGCCTACTTTAACTTCAACTTCACAGAATATTATCTCCCCGATTTATTCCGTCTGGAACATACAATCTGTCAAAGCGATGACTAATACAAAAGTTTTCCCGGTCTTCCTTAATATCAGCGGTATTCTTCCAAGTTATCTTTTTTCTGTAAAAGGTTAAAAAAATCCTCTTGGACACAGACTTGATTAATAAAATATTGTCACCTTCAAATTACTAGAAGTTTTGTCCGTCTAATTTCTTAACAAGTGTAAGACAGCAGAGTGTAATGTCTTGTCTGTGGACAGTATGCATTGCCAATGGTACATATATATTGGGAGAACTGTTTCGGCTATGTAATATGTAATTTTTCTCACTTAGATTAAAAAAAAATATAGTGATTTTTCAGACAAGCAGTATAGTAGTGTGGCAGATGTGAAACTGACCTGACCTAGCATGGCCCCATGTAGGGCATAATAACTGAGAAATGATTTTTTTTTTTAAAAGATAATGTATATAAGTAAAGTGCCCATCCACTCAAAACGGGCAGAATTCAGGCACGTCAGCCAAAGGAACTCACACTGCTCCCTTGTGGGAATATATTTGTTGCACCATGAACGGTTTAGCTCTTATATTAGTTTATAATTACTTTAAATAATTTAACCGACACACACCAACAACACAGCAAAACCAGTGGTGGTGGAAGTAATCATAAACGCTTCTCACTTGTGTGAACGTATGCAATTTTTTCAGCAGGTTGTACGTTAAGTATCAAAACTAAAGGTGACTGCTCATACAGCAACGGAAAGCAACCGTGATATCGGTATATCTTCCTATATCATATTGTGTTGATTATTATTCTTGATTCAACTATGTTTAGTACAATTGTGTAGTTGGTCGACGTTAACTAGTACATTTCCCTCTGAATTGTAGTGGAGTAGAACTAATTAACACAGCATGAAAACACAGCACCACAGGCATCTCTGTATCAAGAAGTTGCTGAATTTACAGTCTTTCCAGTGGACCCGAACGCAGCACACTCGTTGGCCCACCCTCATGTTTTTATCCTGCTGCCGCCATTTTGCTTTAGTCTTGCACAGCTGCGGCAGTGAACGGCCTGGGACGGAGTCTTTCCGAGACTACTCAATTTTTTTAAATCTTTTAAAATCTGAAACTGGTAATTAACCTTGCATACTTTGTTTACATAATATATTTGGCTGTTACACTGTAGTGTTAGATATGAAAAAGTGAATGTCAAGGTAATTACAAACTAAACAACCGTCTTAACATTTAGCTAAAGCTAACGATAGAAATTGGTCATTTAGGTAGGCCTCTGTTATGGAGCAGATGATAAGATAACCCTTAACGACAAGAGCGTATTATGTTAACGTTGATATTTATTTGATGTTCAGTATTCTGATAACAGCGAATAGTTAGCCAGGCTAACTAATATTCAAAACTCCTCTATTGTATATTTAAAGTTAGCTAACGTTATTTTAATGTTTGTCGATTTCTAGTCGTACAGTAGTGTTTCTTCATCACTGCTGGGAATCGCTCGTAGTTCGTTCCAGCTAGCTTTGGGCTACTTTTTATTAAACAGTAAGTATGTGATTGTTTTCTTGACTGTCTTGGTTTTTAAGCTTGACCATACATATCTTGAACCAACACTGAAGGTGACCTGTAACGCATGTTATCTGCCAAGAAACGTCGATTCTAGTAAGCGGTCTCAGATATGTTAACGTTGCCCGATTAGTGACTATTATGACTGTGCCCCCAGAAGTATTTATTTTTAATGCGAATTAGTAACTCTGTGAATCATTATTTTTAACCCGTTTTTTTCCGTGTAAGTGCATTTTGTTATTGAGAGTTAATTTTCCTGGTCCATAAGATGGAAGCCAGAGTTGTTCTTCAGGCCGATCATCAGTGTCGAACTAAGGCCTCCATGTCTAGACTGCATAAACAGCCCAGGTCTGGGCTCCCACAAACTGCAAATTCAGTTGTTCTTCATTCTGGATTAGATACCTGAAATATGTAAACGTGGGTTGTAATGCAATGTAGTAACAGCAAGTTTGTCCACTGACCTGGACCCCTGTTCTAGCGTGCTTCTACTCTTGACTCTTGATGCTGTATCTCTGTGTGGAAATGTCCAACTGTCTCCTTTGTATTTGTGCACAACTGTCTGTCTCTTAATAACCAATTTTCAGTTCCCTGGGGAGCGTTTTTCATTGATTTGTAGGTTTAAAACCATCCTCTTGGTCCTTTCTGGGAATCCCTGGATATGGATAGCTTGCCCCCTTCAGAATACATTGGCAGAAGATTTTTTTTTCTCTTCAGCATTGGTAATCAGCAGCTGAAAATCTCTAGAAGCTTGAATATCCTGCCATTTTTTTCTACTGCATCACTCAAATGTCACCAAGTGTGCAAAATGCCTCCGAGCCCAAGAAGAAGCTGAGGATTTTTCCACCCACCATCCCTCGTTTGTCCCCTTTTCAACACATCAATTTAACCATTTTTGGATCGTTTTTTTTTTTTTTCCTTTTTTCTTTTCTGGCTGTGTATGTCCCCCTATTGCTTTCTTTCCTTGGTTACACCAATTAATAAAAAATAATAAAAAAAAACCCCAAAGGACTATATTGCACCCTCCATCAGTAATGTTTAGCTGTCTGGCGGAGATAAAGATGTCTCAGACAGTCTCAGAAAAGGGATGTCGTAGGAAGACAAGTGTCTCTGGGCGATCCACCCCCCTTTTCCTCTTATCTCATGGATCAAGTGTTCCTTCAGGACTCCATACCACCTCGGTGACATCCTACCAACAGTGCGCTCAGGAGGGAGACGACTTCATAGCCACCTCAGGTAAATGTGGCACAATACTAAAATCAAAACCACATTTGGCGCATTAGTACAGACAAAATGACCAACCGAAGACTCAAAATATGTGTGGCGGCTTATTGGCCATCTTAATTTACATTTCTCAGAAGCTGTTTTTAAATCCCCGAGAAAAAACATCACTGATTGGGCAACACGTTACATAATTAGTTGTGTCGTGAGTTTCCTGTTTTTTGGTTTAAGTCTCAGTCCATTTACATTTTTTATTCTGCTCATTTCTCAGACAACAGCGTCTAAAAGTAAAAAAAAATTGCCAGTATACAGATTTTTACTCTTTGCACGCAGCGACTTTAAATACTGCTCAGCCTTAAGTCATATGATATAATTATAAAGCAAAATCAAATTCTTTCACCAGTACATTTGACTCTTCACACGTAAATGCAGGCAAGTGCTTTTCAAAGAACAGTTCCTCTATGTGGTCCTGTGCTGTGTCTCAAACAAACAAACTACAAATAGAGCTTAGGTCACATTGAGGACATTTGTCCTCAGTGCATGGTTCATTTGATCTGAAGTAGATTGCTGCATTGAAATGACAGCACCTCTTTGCTCTCTCCCTAGCCCCAGTTTTGCATCACATGTCATTGTTTTTACAAGAGACTTTTGCATTTATGATTGCATTTAAAGTACAGAAATGAGTCCATTTTTACTTAAAAAGGGAAAAAAAAACAACCCCAAACCCATAGGTTGTGTAAAATCATACTGCACTTAATTCCAGTAAGAATCCTGTCATTCAAGTCATTCAATTTTGTATGAGAAAGAAACTACAGATGGCCGTATTGGTAGCAGTTTTACATCTCTGACTGTTGGAAACTTCTTGTGATTTGATGTAATGGAGTAGGCTTTCTCTCTCTCATATTTTGCTGTGGTCTGTGTTCTGTCTCAGGAAGAGTCCTGTTGGCCCTGAAGAGACCCAGCTGCTAGGCTTAAAGGTCGTAACCTCATCACCTCCGTCACTCAAGACGCATACCAGCATTACTATGACCAACCATGGAGATGACTGCTACTTCTTCTACTATTCCACCTGCACTAAAGTAAGCAACATTTGAGTTCAAAGCTCACATTTCCACATATAATGTGACCAGTCGGAAAGTGACAATGAGGAAGAATGTCAGTGTCTTACTGTTTGTCATTTGTTGTGCAGGGAGACAGTTGCCCCTTCAGACACTGTGAGGCAGCTATGGGCAATGAGACCGTCTGCAACCTCTGGCAGGAGGGACGATGCTTCCGTAATGTCTGCAAGTTTCGCCACATGAAGATCACAGTAAGTAAAATTGAAATATTTGTTTTGCTTTCTGTTGCTTTCAGTTGAAAGCTCAAAAGTATCTCCTTCAAGCTTTGCCCACTTGAGGCTGCGTGTGTCATGAGTGGCCATTACCGAAGGGTAGAAAAAGTCTCCCATTAAGCCTGAGCCAGGAGCTCCACTCCTGCCTCTGGACCTGTTGGGAGGAACACTTGATACACTGGTAAAGCAATCAAATAACAAATCAGTATGCTACAATGCAATGAAAGCAATTCATTTAATAAAATATGAGTGAAATGTCTGTAGCTTATTATTTAAGCTTTTTTCCAGTATATTTATAAAATGTGCTATGTGTCCAAATACTTGCCTTCAAGATCAAGCTGATTGAATTATTGGCTCTTTCTCTATAATATCAGCTATTAGCTCCAAACTTTGCAGTCCAAAGTCATGGGTTCGCTTTTCTGTTCCGACATCTTAACCGTATTTTGTTGGTGAAATAATAACACAATCAGTGTACAAAAGTGAAAATAGAATCGTACAAATATCGTCCTGAAATAATATAGTTTGAATTCAGCTATGATGTCATGTATTAGGGCAAATTTTATGTACATAGATCTAACTGAGATGTGATCAGCCCATCTCCATATTGCTGTTATAAGCTGTTTATCTCTTTCATCAAAACAGAAAAACCGAAAGGAGATACCTTGTTATTGGGAGAACCAAGCAGCCGGCTGCCAGAAGCCACACTGTGCCTTCTTCCATGAAAAGCCCCGCTACATTGACGGCATGTTTGTCTCACCTGATAAAAGTGAGTGGGCATTGTTTAAGCAAACACGCTGACAATTGACATGTACAGTTTAAGATAATTAAACATCCACCTATGAAAGAAGGTAATGATAATCGATGTAATTCTCCCAGGTCTAAGCAAGAATGAGGAACAGCCGCATGAGGAACCAGCTCCCCCACCAGCTGCCCCTCTCCCCACTGCAACCAATCCTCAGCTCAGAGGTGTCATCAAGACAGAAGCTCAGGAGCCAGTACCGAGTCCCACCCATCCACCTGTGGTGATCAATCCAGCAGATGATGACGAGGATGAAGACGGTAACCTGGATTTGATCTTAAAATGACTTCTTTGTTTCCTCTAATCCTCATTTTGAGGCAGAATTTTCCTTGTGGCCTTAATCACTCATGAGTCTTTATGTTTCCAGACCAGTTCTCAGAGGAGGGAGAGGATGGCAAGCTTGGCTCTTCCTCTAGAAAACTACCCAAATCAGGTGAGATGTTTGGGCGTCAGTATACGTCCACTGAAAGGGTTTTTGCCACTGACAGGATCCCTACACAGACAGTCCAAAACAGAGTAAGATCTATTTTGTTTAACCAGAGTCAGCTGTTATATCGTTCTGGCCAAAGCCACCAGACTCTGCTCACAAAAACAGTCAACAACTGAACAGTCATTTTATCATCATAGAGCAAACTTCATTCAAATGCTACAGAAACAAAATACAACTGTTTCTAAAGTCTTCCCTGTTCATCTTTCACTGTTCCAACAATCACCACCAACTGGTTTGGTCAAAATAAACCCTTAATTCACTGATTTGGGAGAGGAGCAAGAGGGAGGACTCAGACTTGAGTATGTCCAAGCTCAACAGATTTTCCCGGAATAAAAAAGTAATTACGGAACAACAGAAACATTTTGTACCTCCTGTTCATAATGCAGTGCTTTCAGTGCAGCTGCTGTGGCAGTACTGCTTCTTCCCCCCAAAGTTAGATATTAATTTTCACTTTGTTCCACAACCAGATTTTCACATTTTTTTTTTGCAATTCAAATATATATTCACAAACATAATTCATCATAATTTGTGACCGAAGTGGTACTACTTCCAAATTGTGTGTTTATGAGATAATGTTGTGCCTTGACAGATGACTCGCTGAACTTTGGAGTGAGCACGCTGGAGGAGATCCGGCTGAGGAAGGCCCTGAAGGCCAGCATGAAGAGAGCTGGTTACCCCATCCAGAGTGCTGATACCTCAGCCAACAGAGAGAAAGAAAACATCCGGTCATTTTTTCGACCAGGCCTGCATGAAGCGAGAGACGGTAAAGAGCAGGACTTGTGAGATTGTCAGCTTTCAGAGAGTTGGATACCCAACTCTGCAACGTTCCTCCCATATCTACCTTTATCTTTACATACTTACATACAATAACATACAATTGATGAAATATGTATGATTAGTTTAAAGAAATGTGAGTGTCAGATTAATAACGAATCCAGAAAACTTTCATACTAGCTTGACAGTAGACAGCAGTTGCTCGTGTGTATTTCAGTCGCACTGCATGTTTTGGACAAATCAATGACTGGACTATAGCTATTGACAGATAGGTCCTACTGCACTGAAGTATACTTTTCATAGCTTTGAAGCAGCGCCTGTCTTGGCTCTGTTTCTAATGTGATGATGACCCTGTTCTCAACCAGCAAATGGTCCCTCTTTTAACCCAGGCCTACTTGAAGAAGCTGAGAGCCCAAGAGGCAGTGTGACTGAAAGGCTTGGGAGGAAGATGCCCAGCACGGGTAAATTTGCACCCTTGTTAAACCTCATCTACAGATTTCATTTGAGTGCTAATAATGCTAATTTTAGAGTAGAGATTAGAAGCTCATGACTTGTCCTTGGTGTAGATGTGAAAAGCAGAGAAGGTGTCCCACTGAGAAGGAGTCTAGCTGAGCGTCTGGGCAGAGTTGTGGATCAGGAAGCGCCATTAATGCCCCTGAAGAAAGGTGAGTAGCATGAGCGCCTGTGTTTTACCCAAATCATGCTTATGATAGATGATGTATTTTAAGATGCAAAGAGCAGTGTTGCGACTATGAAATGTGTATGTAACCAGGTTGTTGTTTTGATGGGGCTCATCATTTCCAGTCTAGTATTAATGATATTTCTATTTAAACTTCTTTCTTCTGCAGCTTTGATGCCTGTCAAGGAAAGACTTGGATTGTCTGCAGAGTCTGTTGCCACTCAACCAGGTAAGAAATCTGAAGAAGATCAGAGGTTGATGATGATGACGGTGATTGTTGATTATTTTGTCTGAAAAGATGGTAATGATTAACATCTTTTTGTTGTCCCCCACATTTACCAACAGCTGAAACCAACAAAGAGTCAACGGAAGGTCCTGAGCAGATTCACATCAAAACTCTGGAGGAGATCAAACAGGAGAAGGCAGCAAAGTCTCAGTCAAAAGGGGGCCCTTCAGTCGTGGCTCCAGAAATCAGCAGTACCAAAACCACCAGAGGTGTCAAACGAGCCATTAGCATAAAAGACCACTCCATTAGCCACGTTAAAACGTTCTCTGAGATTCTTTGTGCCAAGAAGAGAAGACAGGAAGAACAGCAGGAGCAGAATAAGACGGCCAAACACACTGTGGAGAAAGCTCTGGGAAAGAGCCAGGCAGAGCCTGACACAGCCAAGCCTGGTCCTGAGGCCATAAACCTCGGGGGTGTAAGAGTAAAGACCCTGGAGGAGATCCGCAGGGAGAAGGCAGAGAGGATTCAGGCTCAGCAGGCCCTGGAGGCTAAAAACAAAGACAGCTCTGATACTGAGGAAAACAGTGCTAAGAAGCCACGCCTACTGCGCATCAGTAAACCAGCGTCCCAAAGTAAGACAGCATTCGTCATGATCACAGAGTTTTGTTCCCTGTGTGTGGACACAGTTATAGTTATTAATTCTACGACTGTAAATGTCTTTCTGACACATTACATTTAGAGTTTACGAAGCATTATCTTTTGTACCATGTTTCTGAATTTCTAACATAGTTTTTATGTTGGACTCAGCAGGCAACACCACAGCAGAGAAGAGTGCTGAGGTGACAGAGAAGCCACTGAAAAGTCATGCTGTTGCTTCTGAGGTATGGTCTCTTGGATACTGCAGTATTGGCTGTGGCTACTTGTTATTGTGTTGACTCTATGTGATGGTAATTAATCTGTATCTGTATCTTTCTAGACAAATGTTACCAATGGTAACAGTGTCAAGGTCAAGACCTTCGAGGAGATCATGAGGGAGAAACGCCTCCGCAAGCAGGAAATGGAGGAGCAGGCCAAAGGCTCGAGTGAAGCAGAACCTGGTCAGAAACAGACCACTGAAGGAACCCTGAAGAGAAAGGTTCCTGTTAAAGTCAGTCTCACACCGCCAGGCTCTTCATCACCTTCCTCCACCACTCCGGTCCCTGACACTACCCTTTCCACCCAGAAGGTCCCTGTTCGTAAACTGATCCCCCTCAGATCCAAGGCTGCTCTGAACAGCAATACTACTCCTGGTACCAGAGGGGCTGCTGGTACCTCAGTCCCTGTGAAGCAGAGCTCTTCTCCACTGGAGGCTGAGACTGAGTCCTGCTCTCAGAGCCCCAGCAGCTTAAGGGAGGTCCCAGACAAAAACACAAACTCTACCACATTGTCACCAGCCAAGCAGACCAGAGTGTCTCCTCAGGGTCCTGTTGCAGAGGCCTTTACTGCTGAAAAAACACTGAACAATAATCAGAAGAAATCCCCAGAGCACACTACAGATACCAAAGGTACCCCACCTTCAACTCTGTCATCCATACTTCATTTTGCAACCCATGTTTCTGTGAATAAGTGTTTGTAAGGTAACCCACCTTAGACTTGGATAGGCAAGGAAAGCCTAACTTTTTCACAGAGTACAGTCTGTACTCTGTGACTTCTGAAATGGCATGTAAAAAGAAACTCAGTTTTACTTTACTGAGAGAAATGTGATTGTTTGGCCACATCTACAAATAACTGCCTTTAGACAGGGTTTGTGTCTATTCCACACAGAAATGATACCAGGGAAGGATAAAGAGCTCTTCAACTCTGCCATTCTATAGCATTAAAACTTTGCTTTCTTTTTAGTGAGGCCCAAACTGAATGTGAAGCCGTCTGTCATGAAGCTTGCAGTGCAGGTGAAACCAGGCCAGAAGAGGAGAGGAGCAGAGCGATCTGCTGTCGCTGCTGTTAAACCTTTGAACAGCGCCTCCACAGTGTTGGAGGAGCCACTACAGGAGACAACATGCAGAGACAGACAGGTAGGTCGGCACACAGGGCCAGTGATGGTGAATTTATACTTCCTATGCCTGTGTGGAGCACGTACCAGGACCTTTTCAGATGTGTCTTAAATTAATTTGATGTGGCACATTTCATATTTGCCTTTGCCTTGTGTTCCCTTATATTTCCTGATTTGTGTAATCTAAACAGTCTAGTGCTGTTAATGACTTCCAGTGACTTCCATTGTCAGGTGTTGGCATCTTCCAGTGCAGAGGCTCAGCTGAGCTCTGCTGTACCACCTAGTCCCAGCACCTTGTTGGACTCAGGCTGCAGCTCCAGCCCACTAAGAGAGGAGCTCCAGACTGTCCCTGTCTTCAAACACAGTCAGAGCCAGGAAACCAAGCCAACTGTCAGTGTTCCTTCTGCCAGAGAGGCCTGTACAGTCCCCCAAAGGTAAAGGTCCAAGGAGATTTTAAAACTTCAGCTCTGAACATCAGCACTAATGAGTGCACTTGTACGCAGGCGTGGGGAGTGATAACTAGCAATTTCTTTACGTATGATTCTGTGATCATGAAGAAACAATGATTTTTACAGGATAGACAGTGTTTTCGTGTTGACCTTGTAATGTTTGGTTTACTATAGAATGTGAACTCATCACTCCCCAGGCGAGGAGTGTGAAATACTGATGAAGAACAATCAGTGATGACATCCTTTCTTAAAAAATGTTCATTCTTTTTTAAAAAAAAACCTCAAATATGTCATTGCTCAATATGACCTTTACGGACTTTTCCACACAAACAAGGTAGTTCTGAGACTGTCCCAGTGAAAATCGATTAAAGTTGTTCTGATGTTTTTCACATCTGACATGAACCAAGCATTGTCAGACACGACATAAATAACAAGACTCTCTGTATATTTCAGCCCAGTGCTGAAGACTCCCACTCAGCCAAAGTCACGGAGAACAAGCGTAGCTGCGTCCCGCACCATCTCCACCTCCAACGCTGCTGCCTCCGCCTCTGCTGTGGACGACTTTGAGGAGCTGATCAATGAATTCACTGACGACCATTTGGAGGATGAAGACGTGGACCCTGCCATCGGAGAGGATGACCTGCTGCAGGAACTGTCAGAGATGATTGACAGCTGAGGGCTCCATTGAGCTCGATCAACACGCTGCTCTAACTTGTCACCCACAACCGTGTCTGGTGACTCTATATTTTAAGGAAGTGAAGACCATCACCCACTATCCACCACAAAGTGTTTCAAAAAGACATTTCTTTTTCTTAAAAGTTGAACTTATTTTAAGCTTTAGGTTCATCTTTGTTTTCATTTTCATTTCCTGTCCAAATGATTATCTGATGCCCCAGGTGTTGTTCTGCAGTGCGTTGATTTTTTTATCATGTCTCTTTATGATCATTGTCAAATTTATCAGTTCCTGAAAAGAGAAAATGAAAAAAAGATCTGGTACTGGGAGACGTGAAGAGTTTGTCAAGAATTCCTGCAAGTTAAATGTTAGGAATGATGAATGTGTCATTTTAGAGAGAAGTCATATGTGTATACTGTGTATGCAAAGGGAAGAGCAAGCTCAATCTAGAAATAATGAATACTGCACTTAACAGTAGCTGCCCCCAACTACCTTTGTTTTTTTTATAACAGTGAGTGGACAAGACTGCTGTTGCCCAGCTAATTTCCAGATTATGACAAATACATGTTTCAATTTTACTGCAACAATGACCCTGTCAACAAAGCTCAGGTCAGCACCTGAGAGGACATCCAAAGTTTGTCAGTCATGTTACTGTTATTGATCATTTTATCCATCAGGTATATGTGCTCTGTTGAATTCTCTTCAAGATCTTGTGGAGTGCACCTTCTATCTGTGATGGTCCCTAACTGGTTTTGTAATGTTTGAAATGTGTGTATTTTTTTAAGCAGTTCTTTTATTCAGTGGGCATATTTTGGAATAACTAGTCTGGGTTAAGTGCTCCTGGTATTTGTTAATTAATGAACACCTCAGGGATGGTTTCTGATGTTTATATGTTCTTTATATGATTGACAGATGCTGTATTACAGTTCAACAATGCTGTCTTTGTTTGTCTTTTTCTCTTTTGTGTTAGCATTGGTTTGTCAATGTGGTCTGAGAAAAGACCAACTTTTGGTCATAATATGTGTTTGTTTTGTCCTGACCCTTTCCCACAAACTTACTGTTCAAAGTGACTTGTACAAATTACTGTGTAAATAAAAAATACTTTTAACTTTGTGCCATGTTTGCGAACTAATATCAAGTGCCCATGCATGAAAGATAGAATTGGTATCTGTTTTGTAACTTAGCTTGTAACAAACACATCCTTCTATGTTTATCTATTTCATGTCACACAAAAATTACAATGAGGTAGTAGTATTTCAATTACAACCCTGATTCCGAAAAGTTGGGACTGCATACAACATACACTCACCGGCCACTTTATTAGGTACACCTGTCCAACTGCTTGTTAACACAAATTTCTAATCAGCCAATCACATGGCAGCAAGTCAATGCATTTAGGCATGTAGACATGGTTCAGACGATCTGCTGCAGTTCAAACCGAGCATCAGAATGGCGAAGAAAGGTGATTTAAGTGACTTTGACACTGCGTGCCACTGCTGTCAGCTAAGAACAGGAAACTGAGGCTACAATTCACACAGGCTCACCAAAATTGGACAATGAAAGATTGGAAAAACGTTGCCTAGTCTGATGAATCTCGATTTCTGCTGCAACATTCAGATGGCAGGGTCAGAATTTGGCGTTGACAACATGAAAGCATGGATCCATCCTGCCTTGTATCAACGGTTCAGGCTGGTGGTGGTGGTGTAATGGTGTGGGGGATATTTTCTTGGCCCACTTTGGGCCCCTCAGTACCAACAACATTGTTTCAATGCCACAGCCGACCTGAGTATTGTTGTTGACCATGTCCATCCCTTTATGACCACACTGTACCCATCTTCTGATGGCTACTTCCAGCAGGATAACGCACCATGTCATAAAGCTTGAATCATCTTGGATTGGTTTCTTGAACATGACAATGAGTTCACTGTACTCAACTGGCCTCCACAGTCACCAGATTTCAATCCAATAGAGCACCTTTGGGATGTGGTTGAAGGGGAGATTCGCATCATGGATGTGCAGCCAACAAATCTGCAGCAACTGCATGATGCTATCATGTCGATATGGACCAAACTCTCTGAGAAATGTTTCCAGTACCTTGTTGAATCTATGCCATGAAGGATTAAGGCAGTTCTGAAGGCAAAAGGGGGTCCAACCAGGTACTAGCAAGGTGTACCTAATAAAGTGGCAGGTGAGTGTATATTAAAACAGAATACGAACTGAGCCCGAGCCAATCGTGTTCACAAAGTGGTGAACCTCGCTCCATCCTCGCTGTGAACCACTGAGCCTTTCAAGGATGCTCCTTTCATACCCAATCATGATGCTATCACCTGTTACCAATCAACCTGTTTACCCGTGAAATGTTCCAAACAGGTGTTTTTGGAGCAGTCCACAACTTTCCCAGTCTTTTGTTGCTCCTGTCCCAGTTTGAAAGGTTTTGTTGCATCAAATCCAGAATAAGCAGATAATTACAAAAATCAATGAATCGATCAATTAACCCAAACCTAAACTCACTCACCACTGTCTTTGCGTTTCATGTTTTTTTCACCTACACATTTTTGAATAGTATTACAGCCTCTGAAGTAATAGTCTCTAACACTGTAGCAAAGTCTTTGGGGGTGACCAGGAGTTTGAATTCAGAAAGAAATTCTGGATAGGGTGACAGAATTTGAACTGATCAACTGCCTAAATGAAATGATAGTTAGAAACCCTATTTTCAAAGAGTGATTTCTTACTGGAATGTCACTATTGTTCCATATATAGTGCATTTAAGGCAATCTCTGTGTTATGTATGTATAATGTCACCTCCAAGTTCCTGTTAAGTATCATACACAGAGCAGACTTGACATAGCAGCTTCACGATATGCCCAGGCCACAGACCTGCACTCCTGTGCTGAAATAATACTACCTTGCCACAGGTTAGTTAGTCTGTGGTACTAAACACAACATTATATAGTAATATACATTTCATATTTAGTGAGCTTATGAACTCCTGCTGTTCTGGGCCCCCAGGGCAGTTTCTGACTTTGCTGGTTGTTAATTGAGCGTTGCCACTGATAGATCCAATTTTCAAACCAGTTCTGGAGAAACATGGTGCAGTGTGGTCTCCCGTCCAAACGGTGGCGGTACCGGGGTCCCGCTGACCATTGACTGTACGCAGAAGCCGGTATGCTTCTACTTCCGGGTTAGTGGATGTAAACAGAAGGACGTTCCGCTTCTGGAGACAGCGGGAGAAAACATGACCAAACTGGAGCTGTTGAACGTGTTTTTGAACGACAGGCTGACAGCGGCCGCCGAAGAGATTTTTCGCGCCGTTAAAGACACGGTGGTGGAGTATCAGAGCGAAATACTGCGTTCCAAAGAGGAGAACGAACGGCTCAAACGGCTGCTCAATGTAGCCGTCCAACGGCTCCTGCTGCAGCCAGGTGAGGACCAGCTGCTGGCTGTGCTGCTTGTCATTGATATGCTCTGTTTACTGATGTACTGAATGTTACGCCACATCTCACTCAAAATATATCCGTTTTTAATGGGGCTGTGCTCACGGGTAGAGTTGTGTGTTGTGACTAACACCCGGACCCTCAGCCTGTGTCATACATTAACGCTAGCTAACTTACATTTTGGTTATTGCATTGAAACGAAACGCACAGTACGACAGTGTAAGAAACAGGTCATTAGAACAACATAATCAACAACAATAATAATAAACATAGACCACAAAACATCAGTGGAAGAAAACTGGCAAGTTTGTTTACAGTCTATTGTCCCAGAAATCGACATTTGTATAGCTCTGTAAATGATGGATACAGTGCATTTGATGATCGCAAATTTGAGACAATGAAAATGATAGAGCTGAGCAGTGATTCAATATGATAAATCATTGTCTCTATACATAGCTAATGTCCTTAAACAAGATAATGAGGTTTACAAAGTGCTAGCAGTTTAAAATGTTGCAACATTAGAGTGTAACTTTACAAACATGTATGTCTTGAAAAGAACAAGATGACTTCAGACTTGAATCTTGGTGCAACTTATGTCGAATGATGATAATGTGATAATTATTGTGATATTTACTTCGGTCACGTTGCCCATCTCACTTAGTACAGTGACTCTTTATTTGACTCATAGAACAAATAAGTGACAAGGTAGAATTGCCCCTTGTAGCAGCTAGTTATTAAGTTACTAAGTTATTGAATCAGTTATCAGTAGCACATTATGATCATGTTTCAAAGAATCTGGTTCTAGTTGTATGATAACATACATGTTTATTTCCAACAAATTGGCCCACAAACCCATTTGAGAATAGAGTAACATACTGTAATGTTTCAATATCAGCCAGTTTAGGGGTTAATACAGGGAATACTGATACAGGACATGTTGAAGGGATGGCAGGCCTTGGCTAGTCATAAACAAAAGGAAAAAACTGATGAGAATGACTGAGCTCTAAAGAGAGAGCTAGCTAACTGGAGGTCAAACCCCAAAGCAAAGTCATGTTTCAATGAGTAGTTTAGGAAGCTGAACATTGATATTCAGATTATTCCAAACTGTTGTCATTCTATATTTCTCTTATTGTCAACAAATCCTAGAAAAAGACCAAAACCAATCATGTGTTAGTTTTTCTTTCGAAACTTTCTGACTTCCCTTCTCAGTGTTTCTCAAACTTACTGAAGATGACTTTCAAATCAGCTCACAAACATATAGTTTGTTTCCTAAAATAACTCGTCACTGTAGTGATGAGTTCAGCAAATGTTACTCAAACGGGAGGTTTCTTTCAGACATCAGGTGAAGAATATATGTGCTAAATTTAGCAGTACAACCTGTCAGTTCATCTTGTCTCATCGTATCTTACCTTAGAACTGAAATAGTTTCAAGGTCTACATGATTTGTCGTAAACAAGATTAGATGTTCAGATTTTTGAGTGGAGTCTGGTGGAACCATAGTGAAAACAGAACTTTGTTTCCATTAAAGACTAAAAGATAAAAATACACTTGAAGTCCATCTTTGAGCATCCCTACAAAAGATGCACTAACACCACATGTTTATGCAAATACACCTAAGATGACTGTGGTGTTTGTAACCTTTCAGAGCCTCACTCTGCTCAGCCCCAAGAAGATGGTCAGCCCTGTGAGTCTCAGTGGAGCGGCAGTGTGGAGCTGCTGCCACAGATCAAAGAAGAGCCAAAACTCAGAAGCATTCAAGCAGATTGTTCACAAGAAGCGAGAGAGTCTGAGGAAGGAAACTGCAGTCACGTCGAGCCACTACAGAGGCCAAATCCTCCGCCAGCCCAGACTGTGTGTCGCAGACAAAGTGTCTCCCCACCTCCGCTTACATCCCAGGAGGTAAAGGCAGAGAGTGACAGAGAGGACAGCAGCAAACAGCAGCCAGCCAACTGCCTACCATCCCCCATGACTGTTAATTCAAACTGCAGAGCCGCTCAGAGCAGTTTTTGTGCCAGCCCTGCAAAGAGTCACAGGACTCAGAAAACAGACCAGCAGGTGAAGGGGCTGCTTCGCTCAAATGGCAAACAGAACGCACACATACTGCAAATTAAGAATGTGAGATCCCTGAAGCCCCCTCCATCTCGCTCCTCTCACCCAAGCCAGAGCATCCAGAGGTGGCACAGCTGTAAAGAGTGCGGGAAGGGCTTCAGCTTTGCCTGCCAGCTGGAGGTCCACATGCGCTGGCACACCAAGGAGAAGCCGTACAGCTGCGCAGTGTGCCGGAAGAGCTTCACCACGGTCAGCATGCTGAAGAGGCACCACCGCATCCACACAGGGGAAAAGCCCTTCCGCTGCCATGTCTGCGGGAAATGCTTCAACCAGTCAGCACACCTCAACACCCACTTCAGGCTCCACACCAGAGAGAGGGCCAGCTGGAGCCGAGCACCACACTCCAAGTGAACAAACAAACTACCCCGACCATCTATAAACTTTGAAATGCTTTAAGTAGCTACATTTCAGGTTCAAACAGTGTACAATAATGGTGTTTGACTGTGTGTCTTGTCTGTTGTGCAATAAAGTGTTGTACATAAAGATTTATGATCCATTGATTGTGTTGTTGAATACTCAAAGGATTTAAAGGATAATTTTGCCGAACATTTTACCTGCCAATGTTTGTCATGTCTAAAAGTGCAGACATGGTGATGGTGATAGTCATTAGCAGAGAGACAGTTAAACAGGTTGTAGGTTAGTTAGAAATGGAAGTGAGAGCAGAGATAACTGAAATCAATCAAGTCAATGAAGTCAATTCTGACTGTCCCCTGCATTGTAAAACTGCATTTCCCTGACTGACGAGGGCAAGAAAAAACTGACAACAGACCTTTCTCACAGCACACATTTGACTTGTCATAGCAGGGAAAGCAGAGGTGTAATAACAACTAGTTACTAATCTCTTGCTCTAAAAACGACATGTGAGACACAAAATAGAAACATGAAGATCCCAATCAGACATATGCTAAGACAGGTGATTGTAATGATAATTTGATTTGGTTTTGTCACAAAAAGTGCAATTATTCAGTTAAAAATACTTCAGATAGCATCTGCGCCTTCTCACTCATTCGCAAAAAAAATCTAGAGTCTATGAATATGAAAATATTCATGATCATTTATTGGTTTTCCTGCTCGACACAAGACTTCTACCACTTCTACCAAGTCCATTATCATTGTGTGAGTAGACAAGGTGTCCACTCATGTTTGTGTAATGAGTAGACACTTAGTGTCCACTCACACACTGGTAGCACTGCACAACTTCCCACATCACACTTATTTCGCTAGCACAGTGTCACCAAATCTTCGTGTATGTGCTCGTGTTGACCTGAGATTGACGGTGAGAACAGAGAAACTCCTCTTCAGCAGAGGAATGTGAAAGCAGACTTCAGGTGTCAAACTCTGCTCTTCCATCATTCTGCACAGTGAAGCTCAAACATCCAACGCAAAGGAGCAACAAACAGAAAACACTTCCCACTGGACTTCTGGAAAGATGTATGTTGTGGCATCTTACACATCTTATACCCCCCAAACTCAAACCACCACCACCACCACCCTTCTGGCCTAAAGGCCCCACTCATCCTTTCATGAAAAAGACCAATGCCTGTGACCAGGCATCCTTTATCAACATAAAAGCCAAAGGTAATCAGCTAACTTAAGGCTAACGAGCATATAACATTATTCCAAAGTAAGTTCCTCTAGTCGTTCTCACTTAAAGGCAAAGGCTTCTCATACAACAGCCTTACAGTCTAATCTGACAGCGAGTTGTCGTCACACATTCATAAGCATGTCATAATGTTTTGCTCCAATACTGCATCAGCTAACACTGACATTAGGTAGCACTGTGGCAGCATTGTAACATGGTAGCCAGCCTTCCTGATATCAGATAGCTAATTACAAACCTTTTTCATTTCAAATTAAAAGCATGTTAACAGCTACTGTAAGGATAAAAGTCTCAATCAATATGGAAAGATCATTTCTTGCCTGTATTTTTTTGTCCTCTGCTTTTTTCTCTTTCTGTGTTTCTGCTCCGTTTCGCTTCAGCTTCCTGCACTGGGATGTTGACTGAATGGCATCTTCATTCACCCTTGTCCTCCAATCACTCCACATTGAATTCGTGTCAAACCATCCGCCATGATGGACTAGAGTAGAGCTTTTCCCTGAAAACGCAAATTCAAACAGACACAAACCAAACAGACAGGGCCGTGGTGGATAGAGGGCCCACTGCAGTCACTTATAATGCTTATAGCAGCCCTGAGTTGTATCCACCTCCATGCTACACACACAGAACTGTGTAAACAAATACCTAAATCAGAATAAAATAAAACAATAAAATAGGTAGTAAAATAGAACAAAGTATATAAAAGTGGTCCTAAAGAAAGGAATAAAAAGGAAAAAAGTTTTATTAATAAGAAAGATACATGTTATATATACAGAGAATATGTACAGTGGCATTATCACAAACAACACATAAATATTGCACACACACAAACACACACACATCTACAGTATATCTTTATTGTAAATAGAATTTTGTTGTACATCTACATCCCCTTTCTTTCATATGGTAAATGTGTACATACAGTATACACACACACATAGAATATGTGCAGTATCAGTACAATATGAGTAATATTTCCCACTATAACCAAAACTTTGGTTATAGTGGGAATGGGGGTACTACAAAATGTGGTGGTAGTGTAATTTGCAAAACCAGCATAACAAAAAGTTCCATGCAGGGAAAAGGTTTATGAGAGTCATTTATTTTTGGTGGAGTATGGAGGATGTTATGGAGCTGAGAAGTCTCATAGCCTGAGGCAGGACGCCGGTCTGTAGTCTGGTAGTACTGCAGTGGTTACTTCTGTATCGCTAGCCAGACGGCAGCAGGGTTAACAGGCTGTGGCTGGGGCTGATATTGTCTTTTAGCATCCTTTTTGCAGGCACCCCACCTCACCGATATCACTGAGCATCAGAACTATCAGCGCTAAGTTTCATTAGGGTGACTGTGTTTGTAGGTGTTGCTAAGATGCATTAGGGCTAAGTGGAGGTCAGTGGAGATGGCATCCTCTGTAGCTCTGTTAGCTTTACATTTCTTTTTGGAATTCTCATTTTCATTTTAAGTCACCTGAAAGATATGAAAGTAAAATTGTAACTCCTGTTTGTCTTGATCTATCCATGTCATCATGTAGCATTACTGCCATCTGCTGGAGATTTATTGTTACTACCAATTAAAAAAATACACACAGGCACGCAGAGAAACCTAAATGATGTGTAGAGATGTCAGGGTGATGGTTCGAGCATCACGAGCAGTTAGGGTTTAGGTGCAGTGCGTGTGGATGCCTCTGCGGTGCCCCACAGGTGAACCAGCACCTCTCCAGCTTCCGGCCCACCTCCACATCGACTGGCCTGTGCTGGCCAGCCCTCCGGTCCCCAAGCCAAATCCTTATGAACTGAGCAACAGCTGCTCCATATACAATAAATAGAACTTCCTTAGAAAATCACAATACACAACATACACTTTCTCTTAGACACACACGACACAGAAACTCTTCTACCATCTTCCAAAGATCAGGGGTCTGCTAAAAATAGGAAATAACTGTGTCACACAACCAAACAAGTGAAATCCTCCACATGTGACAACTAGAGGGGCCAATTTCTGTGTTACTCATAAAATACTGAGTAAATATTTCATTTTCTGCTTCATGTGTTAAGTTCTGATCACTGGACTTTTCACATAAATGTATGTAAGATAAGATAAGATAAGATAAGATAAGATAAGATAAGATAAGATAAGATAAGATATGCTTTATTGATCCCCAGCTGGGAAATTAAATGCCATAAAAATATACTGCCAAAAATTCTGTAGAATTTCACAGACTATACACAAGTTGCACATGGTGGATAAAGTGACTATAGCATTAATGATATTGCACAGAAATAAATATGTATATGTCACAGTAGAATACTATTATGCATATATATGTACAGTACTCAATCAGAGTGAAAGAGAGCAGTATTGCAAGGTACTAGGTGTATGATAAATCACACATCACTGCAAAAAACAGTCTGAATATGGAAACCAGTGAGGCAAGTTAGGCAACGCTGGAGTTGAACACTCTGACAGCTGTTGGTATAAAGGACCTGCGGTAGTGTTCCTTCATACAGAGTGGGTGCAGCAGTCTGTTGCTGAAGGAGCTGCTGAGGGCCCCCACTGTGTCATGCAGGGGGTGGGAGGGGTTGTCAATGATGGATGTCAGCTTGGCTAACATCGTCCTCTTGGCTCAATGGTGTCCAGAGGGCAGTCCATGACAGAACCAGCCCTCCTGACCAGTTTGTTCAGTCTCTTTCTGTCCCTTTCAGAGCTTCCACAGCCCCAGCAGACCACTGCGTAAAAGACTGCAGATGCAACCACAGAGTCATAGAAAGTCCTCAGTAATGTCCTACATACTCCAAAGGACCTCAGTCTTCTCAGGTGATGGAGACGACTTTGGCCCTTCCTGTACAGGGCATCAGTGTTCGTGGACCAGTCCAGTTTATTGTTGAGGTGTACACCCAGGTATTTGTACTCCTCCACAATTTCAATGTCAGATCCCTGGATGCACACCAGTGTAGTCTGTGGTGCTTGCAGTTGACAAAGTTAGTGACGACTTCCCTGTATTTCAAATCGTTCCCCTGTGATACACATCCATTGATGGCTGTATCATCAGAGAACACCTGGAGGTGGCAGCTGGATGTGTTGTGTCTAAAGTCTGATGTGTAGAGGGTGAAGAAAGGAGAGAGCACAGTGCCCTGCAGAGCCCCGGTGCTGCAAACTGCCACATCCGACACACAGTCGCGAAGCCTCACATACTGTGGTCTGTTGGTGAGGTAGCTGGTGGTCCATGCAGCCAGGTGACAGTCTACTCCATATGAAGTCAAAGCCAAGAACCACATTATAAAACGCAATCTGTGAGAATGTGGCATCCAGTTCCCTGAGCTACTGGGAAACCGGAGGCCCTTTTTTGTTGTGTAGAGGACATCAGTCACAATGTTTACCCTCATGGCCATTTGAGCCATAAAGGTGATTATTCCTGCAACATATGTGTGTGGAAACTGTGATTTAAGAAACACACTTAAGCATTTACAGGCAGATTTAAAAATGAGGGTCAAAATTGTAGCAGAGGCTGAAAATATGTATATTTCAAGCTCCAAATGCTGGATCCTACATTTCCCATAATGCAGCTCAACAGTCTTTCATTAGTGCTCATCTGTCTACAAATGGCCACATCTTTAAAATGCTGCATGCCCAGTTGTTAACACAGATTTTTCATTGAAAATGTGCAGTTTCCAAGCCCAAACTGAGACTGGCAATAACAAGTAAAGTGAAGCTACTGATGGTTTTGAACGAGCAACAATCAAATAACGATTTTTCATTGGAAAAAAACACATTTTATTCGAAATACATTATTTTGCTGTTGTTTCCCAAACATGAAGGAAAGATATTTTTTATGTTGCCTTCCTTTGCACAGGCTTTGTTTTAGCGTGCATGCATGTAGTTCGAGAGGTATATATACAGTAATAAGGAATAAACGGTTCGGAGGATGTTTTGATTAATGATGTGATGTATGCAGCCCTCACAGTGAGACGGTGTGCTCACTCCTGGCTGGTTCAGTGTTCGAGTGAGGACATTTTGGTAAGATCTTGTCCTTATTTCACCACGCTGAGTCACTGAGTGCACTCAGTACTTGAGAATCACACCATGCTAAAAAAATATTTGGAGCTTTTTGTGAAAGTGACTAAGTCCTGCATTTACTATGAACTTACCGACTCGTGTGTAAAGCTGCTAGACTCAGTCAGAGGGGTTGTGACTGTGAGTAACGTCCAGTTTTCAGTGACGTGATCGTCCCAAGTACAGATGAAGTGCAGGTAAACATACAGCACCTGTTATGTTTACCTGCAGAGAATGATGAATCTTTAACATGAATCATGGTGTTTCGTGCTGATGGTTTGTGGACAGATCACACTTTGGAGATTCTGCATGATCAAATTTGACTCGGCCTGTACTGTGGTATTTTCCCACCAGAGCTTTGACCTTCAGGCTTTAGACTAACATTTAGACATCACATAAAACTTCATTGAAGCTCTGTTGGTTGCTAGCAGAGGTCGTTAACAGCTAAGCTAACTACGTTGGAAGTTAAGTGACAAAACAACATACAGGGAGCATATAAGTGGACAGAGAGAAACGTTTCTGTGGATGCTCTCATGCTTTTTCCACCATGAAACTGCTTTTGTAACCACGTCCAACCTGACAGACAGCTGCTGATGCTACAGTCAGTCTGAAGGCCTTATCAAAGCCTTGTGTTTTCACTGTAGCTCACTCTTATGTGATTTAATGACGTGGTTCTGTGCTGATGTGGGGTTGCAGTATGAATAGAAATATTTTCACAGTTTTGTGATAAATTAACTGTGCAGCCTCGTGCATGTGGTTTAGTGTCTTGTTTATTGTTTCATATCAGAAAATGGTACTAAAATAAGCTAGAAGAAACTAAAGGTCTCCACCCCGGGGGCCCTCGTTGTTGCCATGCCCTCCACCCCCTCCGCCCCCTCCACCTGCCGGCCAACCCCTGGCTGCGCGTGCGGCGTGTGCACGCGGCGGCACCACCGTGGAGGCGCGCTTGCGAAGCAGAGAGAGAACAGCTGAAGGAGGGGAACAGGGCAGAGAGAGAGCGAGAGAGAGAGACCTGCACCGCATTGACAGGAAACACGGAGTCAGAGCTCCGGTAACGCCGACCGCGCAGAGGAGGAGGTGGTCCTGTCTGATGCCGCTGCGGAGCTGACGGTGCCCGGTGCAGCAGCGGGGCCAGGAGCGGCGGACCAGCGCAGGTAGGCGCACTCTTTCTACTTTCTGCTGTGATGCTCTGTAGTTGTAGCCCCCATCGCACTGACGCATCGGGTGGTGTCCCGGTTTTGGCGGAGCCAGACCGGGGTGGTGATGCGAACCGAGGCTGGGGAAAATGATAGCTGTACGGAACGCAGCTCCGGTCCCGCGCAGGAGGCTCGGAACGGTATTGCCCCGTCTCTCTGCAGTGTTTTCCGGGCACCCGGTGCACCCGGGCCCCCGCCTCTCTCTGCGCATCATCTTCTGGATGATGCTGCGGTTTCGTGGGATTTTTTGCTGCTCTGCGCAAATCGCAAATAAAGGTACCCAAGTCCGGGGAAATGACCGGGCCCGGCCTCGCCGTCTGCATCTGCAGAGGCCCGTGTGTGTGATGTGCGAGGAGAGGTGTCATTGCAGAGGACGAGCGAACGGGACGTTTAAAGGGCTGTCAAGTTGGGCTTGTTCGGTTAGGCCCCGGGGCTGCAGCCTGGGCTGCACACAGGGTGAGTCAGGTCTGCCTCAGCGCAGGAAGCGGATCAGAGCACAGCTCAATGGAAGGGAGGCCACCACAAGAAAAGGCAGAGCATTTATATTCCAATGGACGACACACACCTCAGAACAACACACTTCACAGCTGTACATGGTGACCTTGTTGTGCTGCTCACATAAGTCCTACAACATTTCCATAATAGTCCCACACTGGCTGTCTGCTCTCAGCAGCCGCTTTACTTACATCATTAAATCACTTAGTACAGATCGGTGATAGTGTGCATCAACTGTAGTCCTGTGCTGCAGTCATGATGTTTCCAAAGGGGATTATCATCAATAGTGAGCTCATAGTGACATGAAGGATGTTACCTCATGGTGTTTCTTCTCTTCTGACCTGATATTTAAAGTGACTCCTGTAATACTGTAGTTCCTTTTAAGTGTGTGTGTATCCATCAGTGGTGCGTGTGCTGTGTTTGCATTGGATTTATCTCCTGCAAACAATTCAGCTTTGCGACTGATGTGTTAAAATGTCTTCGTCGTTGGGGATTATCAACGGTGATCACTGTAAATAGTTTTAAGTGACAAGGTCAAGTATTCACAGCCTTTAAGTACTAATGTCACACTGTCTGTACTCCATTATGAGCAAAAGTCAGTTATTCACTGTGTTTTTGAAGCAGAAGCACAGAAGTATATAATGAGTGTACCAAATGTAGTCATCAAGAGTACTGATCATGCAGAATGACTAGAGTCAGAGTGTTTTATTATTATTCATATGACTGGATTATTATTACTGACTTGTCCACGTGTAAGAGACCTTTTTGGTCTAGCTAGTTGAGCTGAAGCTTTAGTTACTTGATGTACTGGTGGGTAGTTTAATCTATTGTTAAGCATCATCATTTATAGGTTCTCCACATGTTTTGCATCTGAAATCATAATCTGAAAATGGTGAGTAATAGCTGTCAAGAAAATTCATTGGAATAAAGATCACATTTCCTTCTAAAGTGTAATAAAGCAGAAGCATAAAGTAGCACTGACATGTCTTAAGTACAACTACCTTCACTGCTAACATTATGCAGTACTGGAGTAAATTTGCTTTCCACATTTAACAGCTATGATACAAACCTGATACAGGTATGGAAACATATTTGATTTGAACATTTGTAATTATACAGTTTCACCACTAGAAGCCAATCTTGATAAATTCTGGGATATTTTTTGCAGTGTTTCTTCATCTCTGATATGACGATGAGCGTTCTTATATAGGAGCTATGTGTTACTGTGTTACTGTACAGAAATGTGTGATTATCGACTAGTGTAATGAGAGCCTAATGCATGTACCAGACCAAGGAAAGAGGAAAGTGTATGTGAGTGTGTGTTTGTCTGTATGTTTGTTCCCCAGCTGAATAACAAAGAAGTGATGACATGAACATGAAGCCTACAGTCCAGCAAAAGGAGAAACGCTTCTCTCCTTCTACACTCATTTTCCCAGCAGAGGGCATTTGTAGTGCAGAATGAAACACTGACTTCAAGAGTGTTTTTTAAAGAGAGCTTGTAACTTTTAGAGCAGTAATTGTTCTCAGTTATTGCTCTAACAAAACAAGCATTAGTAATATCACCAGCTCACCTGCACTGTGAAAACAACCTGGGGTCAGCAGTTTTTGGGAATTCATCTTAAATATGGAGATTCCCGTTGAGTCATGCTGTGTGTGTGTGTGTGTGTGTGTGTGTGTGTGTGTGTGTGTGTGTGTGTGTGATCTGAGTCTTTGCTAGCAGTTTGTTGATGTTACAGGGGAAGAGGCAGGATTACACATGGACCTGCCAAGGTTGGGCGATTTGTTAAGATTTTCCAGGTGGCCACCATCAGTATATTCAGCAGAAGTTGTCTCAGGAAACATTTACATGATTTAATAAAAATGCAATTAATTCTGCAGAGGAAAATAAAATGACAGAAATCCCCCCCAAAAATTGCCCCCTCAAAAAACCCAATTCAGCAATGGACCTGGCCAATTACTGATATCTGATATATTGATCCAATGACCCAACCTGAGGACCTACACACGCATGTGCACATACACTGAAGATTTATATAATACAGTGAAATCTAAACATGAATAAACAAGGAGGTTCACACACAGAAACACATCAAGCTGTTGAATTTATAGCTTGGTCTCGCTGACCAACAAAAACTAAAATAGTCTCAACACTAAACCTGATTTTAAGTTTTTTTTTGTCTAATTCAGTTAAATGTGCTCTTACATGGTGACAGAGCCTTAACCTTACTCAAGCTAGTTTAAAGTTGTGGTTGTAAATAATCACCTCAGCCATGTTTGTTTTAGTCAAACCGTACAAACACACTGTCTCAAGTTGTTTTGTATTTCCAGTGTTGTAGCAAGAGTTGTTAGGTGGTTATTCTCAAACCTAATACTAAGCCTAACCTAACCAGTGTGTCTTTTTGTGCTGGTACAGGCTCATTCTCTAACCCTCCATTGTCACTGTCAGATTTTCACCAGCCTCTTGTTTTCTATGGAAATTGGTGTGGGGTCATAGGTCTAAACATTGTATGTTTAATATGTTTTTAGGCATAAAGACTAGATGCAGGCCCTTACCATTGCTTTTTAATATAAATGTTTTTTTTATTAAAAGGCA
Source organism: Chelmon rostratus (assembly GCF_017976325.1). NCBI lineage: Eukaryota > Metazoa > Chordata > Actinopteri > Chaetodontiformes > Chaetodontidae > Chelmon > Chelmon rostratus. The sequence goes on along the minus strand of NC_055659.1, from coordinate 29,868,460 downwards.
TTTACTCAGTTGGGTGAAACTTGATTTAAAAGCCAATTATACAAACATCTGGGTGAAAACCTGATTTTATAAAACCATTTGCAATTCAACGTACTGTAGTGGAAATGTTACTGTCCGTACAACAATCAGTAGCTAATTCGCTTTTTTGCCTCATTTGTCTCTTTAATTTCCACACGGTTTTCAATCTCGTTGTTCTTCCTGAAAGATGCATCAGCTTTGGGATATGTGGGAACATACGATCCGAGTGAAAACCAGTCTATGATCTGTTTTATCGAATAATTCTGGTTATTTTTCAGTGAAAATCAGTCAAGCAATGAGCCTTAAAAACAAACCAAGAAGATCTGTAGCTGCCCGCTTGCTGTGAGCAGCAGCTTGGCAGTGAGCTGGCTCTGGGCTGCTGCTGTGGAGGACTGTAAAGGTGAAGTTGGCTAGTCAGCATTCTTCAGTTTACAGGGCAAGTCATGAATCTGTTCAGCATACAGTAGCTGTGTCTGAGGCTGCAGGGCTACACACACACACACACACACACACGTACCACTTACTCTCATGATCATCAACACAGAATGGAAACTGTTTAAGACACTGAGCTAACAGGCTGTTTCTTGATGTGTCTTGAGTCTTTCTGCTGAACTGAAACTAATCACTGAAATGAGCTGCAGCACATATTCACCTGTGCTGCATTCATTTAAATCCAACTGATAATTAGATTTTTAGCAGCTGTGTTGCCTGTGATCAGTTTCATCCAGGCAGCAGCATCTAAAACACTGAGATTCTGTGACTGCTCTCAGATTCCAACAATGACATGTGATACACTGTAGTTCTGAGCTTTGCCTTTGGTTGCTTCGGATTAAAGCATATTATACAGTTCAAAGTCGCCATTGTGGTGTCAGCTAAATTGGCTAAATTGCATAGTCTGGCTTTCTGTTATGTATGTACACACAGGGCACAGTAATTTGGATTCATTAAAGTTAATTAACATCATTAAGGTGAAAGCTTTATAGCGCATCCATTCTCCCATATACTCCCATATTCATAATTATACTGACAACATATCTGCCTACTGTGAGTTCAGAACAATTAGTCAATATTTAGTCGCTAAATCAATTTAATGAAAAGGTCATTTCTAATTTTTTTAACGCAACTGTAGGGATTTCATTTAAAGGTGCACTTCAGCAATTTTACTCATAAAGGCTCAGTTTACTCATCACGGGCCTGTGAAAACAGGCTTGATCTTGATACTGAAGATCTCTAACAGAATGTCTAAATAACAAAGACGTGGGGTTTGAAAAAAGTGGGCTTTTGGCCATATTAGTGGTTCAAAACCAGAATATCTCTGCCTTTACTGCACGTTGATCATTCTTTTTTCAGTCTCTCTCTTATGATTTGTCTAACTTTATTACCAGACAGACACAATAGAGAAAAATGGTGGCTGAAAAATAACGGACACATTCTGACGGAAATGAATCAAAACACCAAATTTACATTGGGCCTACAGTGTGTCAGTCATGAGACTAATGCAGCCTTCTTTTGCCTGAATCTTTTGTAGCCTGTGCTATCCCTCAATTCATTGTGTGCCCACCAGTTTCTCACTGGTATTTGCAACTTCTTGGTGATAAGCTTGAAATTTTTAGAATTTGACAAGAAGTGCCTGAACACACCATTAGTTTTTATCTCTGTGTCCTCCTTCAGAGGATCCGGTCCATGAATACAGACACAGCTAACAAGTCGAATCCTTCTTTCTATTGAAGGAGATTTGGAGGTTGATGCGTAGGTTTCCTTCACTTATTACACCACTGAACTACATTTGAAATCAAAGACAGCAGATTCTCAGACCAGAAGCAGAAGAAAGAAAATGACCAGCTCATGTTGAAATGACACACTGTGTGATAATGTAGATATGCAGTTGCAGATATGCTGTAACTATAGCATGTTAAAACAGTAGAATGAGATGAATTCCCTTTTGTCCTGTGTGCTGTTGGCTTCCATACTGAATATGGGCCACAGCGCGCTGGGAGCTGCAGATCTAGATCTACCAGAGCATGGCCTGCTTCTGAATGGAATATGTTTTTTCCACTATGAATTAAAGATGTCAGAGCAGCCAGAACATCTTCCACGTTACCGTAATCTGGATCCCAGCTTTGTTTGGTGGGCTCCAGGGGGCTTGTGCCATTCTATCAGCAGCGATTTCATGGTTGGTGGTTTCTGTACTGAAACTGATCTGTTGGGTTTTGATGAAAGAAGAATATGTCTTGCTTAAAAATGCACTAAACCCATTTCCAGATGCAGGACGATATGTGTATGTCCCTCCACTGAGAAATCCACCCTCGGGTATCGAGTGTCAGCAGTTTGACTGACTTCCTCTAATGAATGAAATGAGAGGAAGCAGAGAGGCATGGGAACGCTTGGACACCCACTCGCAAATATGTCAGGCTTTCTAAATGACCCAAGGCCAGACACTTTAAGCCTCAATATGCTTCAGACGAACTATGTTCTGTGATGGGTTGTCTGAGGATGTCTAAAGGCAAAAGTGTTTATTCCTGTTCTGAATGGTCACATTGTTTTAAAGGGCGTCTTAGCCTCCTCCTGGCTGTGTCCCACTGCCTCTCCAATCTCTCTCCAAGACTTCGTTTTGAAGCGACAGTAGTTAAACAGTGAAAGAGAGCTACTGAGAGAACAGTTTAAACCTTGCCCACTTTCACACCTTTACCCATCTGGCCAGTTGCTGCATGTTGAGTTGACTGGTAAGGAAGGCTCATAAAATTGATGGTCACAGCTGCCGACACAGCTGTCAGATGATCTGACAAGTGCTTCGCTTTAAGCAGTTTGAGGCCTTTAATAACTTGGATTCATGTCGCACCACATGTTCACATGTGTACACTTAAAGGACCTGAGTGGAGGATTTAGTGGCATCGAGTGGTGTAGTTGCAAATTGCAACTTTCTGAATACCCCCCGCCTCACCCAACAGGAAATAGCTTGAAAGACGCCAAAAACACCGAAGGCACTCTTTAGAGCCACTGTTTGATTTGTCCATTCGGGGCTGCTGTAGAAACATGGCTGTGCAAATGGTAGACTGTGTGGAAGAGGACCTGCTCCTGCTGTAGATATAAAGGGCTCATTGTTAAGTAACAAAAACACAATGATTGCTTTTTTTCTGTGATAATACACTAATGAAACATACTTCTGAATATTCTATTCCATTTCTGCCAATAATGGTGTGCATGCCTGCACGGTTAAAATATGTTAGAATGCTAGGACTGCTAGGTGACAAGGCAGTCTTAAATCAGTCTTAAATCATATCAGGGATCACACCTATCTGAAGATTACACAATATCCGTTTGTCTATTTTAACACTGACACCAAAACTTGATCAAACTTGATCAGTCGTGGTGCTGTCACACAGTCGCAGGCACAGGTGCAGTGCATGCGTATGTGGATCAAAGAGTTTTACAACACATCCTGTTAGTTCCTCATTTGTATTTGAACTGTCATCTGCTGTGGTAACAGATAAAAATACGTGACACCTATCAAAATCCAACAACCTCATTGTAATTGGGTTTCACATTAAAACATTTTCGAGACACCTAATAGTTTTCCAAGATGTTTTGTCCAAATTTGCCACTCTGGGATTTTTCTCTGACTGTTCAGCTACAATTCAAAAAATTCAAGGTTCTCTAGGATGCATGAGAATCCTGCAATTTCCCTGAACCACACCCATTTATTAGCCTTTACTGTAGCAGAGTTTGATTTGCTTTGATTAAGAACATAGAAAAGGAAAGAGGCCATGTGCATGTAAAATATCTAAGCAGCAATAATCCTGTAGTAATTAGCCTTGAGCTTCTCCTTGAAAACCCTTGGCTCCTGCGTTTATTGAATAATGCTGCAGTTCGGGGTTTTGGTCAGCAGATGTCAGTGTTGTAACATACATGTTTCCTCCATCCTCTCTGTTACACAGTGAGTGAATCCATGTGTGTCATACAGTCTTGTTGCTTTGTGTGTTGAGTGTGCGCACACACGCCAAAACACACACACACACAGACAGAAATTTTACAGTTACATGGAGCTGTTTCGGTGCATTTTTACATCATTTCATTTCATATGTATAACGCAGTTCATCACTATCAAAGGTTTCACATAGTGCCTAAACCCTAAATGCTTTAGAAACAGGCAGGGAAGGTTTGCACATTCCTCAAGTAATGGAACATGCGTTTTCTGTGTGGCAGTAGTATGCAAAGAGTAACTGAAACAGAGCCCACGTCTCTCCCCAGTCCAGATATATAGAAAATATTCTCTATTTATATATAAGATAAAGATTCACAGAGCGAACAACACAGATACCTGTGAGGGTTTTACATTTGCTTGCTTGGTCACTTTTTACTCCATGTACAGCAAAAAAAAAGAAAAGAAATATTTGTGTGCAGCTACACACTGATATGAGTAAACCCAGTTAAGGGTCATTGAACTAATGGAGATGCCTTTGCTTTATTCCGCACAATCACGCATCTTAATATTATTCATATTACCTAAAGTATTACATCTGCTTTTGTGTCTCATGGTGGTATTCATGCTGTTTCAAAGGCTGTTCCAGCCTGACAAGAACACACATAAATACATTGATACAAATTAGTTAGAAATCTGTTATACTGGCACAAAAATAAATATCCAGCCTTTTAAAACCTTTATTAATCAAAGCACAGAACATAGAGTACATAGCATGTAGTAAACAGCAGCAGAAGCAGGCCGCATGGCTGCATTCCCAGTGATCCCCTCTCCTGGCTCCCATTCAGTTAAATGGAGCAGCCAGTGCAGATGGGACATAGCCAGGCCAGGTGGATTGTGGGTAAGACGGGGCCATGCCCAGTGATGGGTAAATGAATTCTGCATTAGGGAAGCTAGCTGGCATCGCTGAGATCGCCTGGCATGGTGTGTCTGTCTAGGTGAGTGTGTGTGTTGCTTACCTGGCATGGGGTTTAGAAGAATTGCCCTCCTGAGTTGAACGGTGGCTTTCAATTCTTCACCTGGCATCCAATGTAGTCTGGACTGCAGGTCAGAATCCAGTCTGCCTCTGCCTGAGGGACACAGAGAACTGCTTTGGAGTCTTTCAGTCAGACAACAGTGTGTATGATGGCTTTCCATTTAATCCACATCCAATCCACACACTGAAGGAATTTTACAGGTATAACAGGCAGATTGTTAGAGTCTTTGTGTTGCTCCCACTAGCTGGGCTTCCATCTGAGCAACGATCCTTTAGATCCTTTAAAAACTTGAACTTCCAGGCTTTGTTTCAGAATAAGAAAACCTCATTCAAAGTCACACTGACATTTGTAATGATGTAAATGACTTAAAATCTAGACCAAAAATATAACCTTGCTCTACAGTGTATCATGCTGTTGACTCCACTGACAGGGACTGTAAGAGAAAGGTGTGGGTGGTTGTCACAGATAATGAATAAGCAGAGAAACAGTTGCAGTGATGTATCAGTGCACACTGCAAATTTAATGGGAGTCGTAGTTTTTTTGAGTGCAATCAAAAATGTTGTTGATCTTGAATTTCTTGTCTTTTTTCTGTCTCTTCTCAACTTCTAATAGTGAGTGCTTTTGTAGATATTTTTCTTAGAATAGTGATAGTGAACCCCAGCAACATGCTCTGCATTTCCAGAAAGGCTCCTCAATAACAGACAGTTTGAATCCCAAGTGAAACAGCAGCTGGCTCGGAGGTGATGTCAGGACTTCAGGGGTCAGAACTGGTACTTACCAAAGAACAATGTGCAGTGAGTGTGTGCACCCCACGCATACTTCAGACCAGGCTTACACACAGTATGCAAGAGACAGCAGTGGGCGATATGATGGGAGGGATTAAATATAAGGTGAAGGATGTAACCTTATCATATAACATGAGGTTACATCCCTCACATGTGCCTAAACTGCTGATTGCACGCAGTTCTGAACTGATTTGTAGAAATTCTCAATTTAAGTACTATCTTTCTTCAAAGCAATCCAAAACATTCTTGACAGTCAGACAGGTGCATGTTTACCTCTGTAGCTGTGTCCTGTCCCTGCTGCATGCCCTGCATCATCCCACCCTGCAGCCGTCCTTCAATGGAGCCCCCTTTCTTCCCCTCTGCCCCATCCATCTGCGGTTCCTCTCAGTTACCTGAGCTGAGTCTTCAAGTGTCCATCATTTTTCACTTTTCAGCAGCTTCTATTTTTAAACCTTCCTCAGAGGGCAGGGAAGGAGGAGAGAGAGAGAGAGAGAGAGAGAGAGAGAGAGAGAGAGAGAGAAAAGAAGATAAGATGGATGGGAAGCGCAGGAGTAAGAAAGGGAATGGGAGACAGATGCACATAGTACCAAGATGGAAGGATTAAAATAGAAAAACAAAAATTGTGAGTGTCTGGAGTGAAGGCCGATGGCACAGCACTGTCTGGCAGGCTGCCAGGTGGAGAGGATAAATAGAGGATGGAGAGAACAGAGGAAGGGAGGGAGGGAGGGAGGGAAGCGTCCTGGAGTCTGGGACTGCTCCAGGCCTCAGTCTCCACTGAGACCTCTGACTGGATGAATAGAAAACAGGGAACAGGGAGGAGAGTGTGTTGGAGCGATATGATTCCAGGGCTGATATTCTTGGATCAATGCAGCTTAAATCTGATATTAAACATGGCCATGCCATACAATTTCAAAGATGAAATAATAATTCACAAATGTACCGTTGCACTCATCGTACTAACCACCGTCCTCATAGGGAACAGATATGAAATGCTGTGACCATCTAAAGCTCCGTCAAATCAGTTTTTCTCAAAGCTCAGTGATCTCAAATTCAGACTGAAAACAGCACATACAAGCCTCTGGTTGGTGGGGGTGTGCTGTTTCGGGTACTGGTGACGAGATGAAATACGATCCAGGAAGTCCACTAAGACATAGATCCATTAGTTTGATGGCATGTCAGTCACAAACACAGCACAGGTTTATAATTCTGTGTGGCTGGATTTTACAACTCAGTTCACATCACAGCCACAATCATTTTATCCTCTGCCTCCATAATCAGGCTGTAGAATTACACTGTTCACATCTAAAGGTGTCTGTGCTTGGAGTAGAGCATTGACTTCAGCTGATGTAAGGCTGATTTCAGGCACTGTCATATTGTTTAGCCCCAAGTCCCATATACTGGAGCTTAAAAAAAAAAAAGAGAGATGGAAACGGGTAACTATGCTATCTTCTACTTGAAATGAACATAGCATAACCTATAGTTAGGTCCAATGTACTGCCCAAAGCTGCTCAAATGAAACTCAGTGACATCTATTGTCGTTGGCTCTCTTGCTAGGGTCTGAAGGAGACTGTGAATTTGCAGCCGCGGTCGCACATATTGAATCTCTGTGTCATCATATTGAATTTGAAATTGAATGCAATCATTCCATCCAGCCAGTTTAAGATGCTCGTTTCTGAAATTGTTTACAGAATCGGCCTGCATCGTATCAGAGGTTTAGCGCAGTCTTTTTTTAAACTCCAGTAATGGCCCTATATATCAGTCTAGCGCTGGAGGAGACAGAGACGGGAGTGGTAAGGAAAGCCTGATGGAAGACAAAGGTCATAGCTCCGTTCAGTCGATGCACACTGATGATATTCTAACAGCTTTGCCACAGGCTACTTTCCAAATGTAGCTGCTTCATGGTTAAGATTAAAATACAGTCAGCAGATCTGATCCTCTGAGACTAAACGTCTGAGTGGGTAGAAGCTGCTGTTCAGACAGATGTTATCAGGATAATTAAAGTTTAGGCCTGCTTTGTTTGTCTCCTCTCTCTGTTTGTCTCCCCCTCATTTTTTTTCCGTCTCTTCTCTTTATTGCTTTGGCTCACGGTCTCTCAGACTTGTCTTGTCTATAACATTATGTCTTTAGATGTGCATCTTTCATGTGCAGACACTGTACACAGGGGGTCCTTTAATGTGGTTGTTTGAGGTGGTGCTGCCTCACAGGTAGGGTCAGAGAGCTTGTCATATGTTCCATCTCTTTTCCTGCTGCTGTTTCCAGGCAGAATGGATGTACAGTAGGGGAATAATGGTGAAGTGTATGTGTTGTGTCACTATGATAAATGCTGCTTATGAAGGCTCGATTTAACCTTAATCCAGTTTGATTCTGTCAGTTTTGTGGCACTGTTGCAAGTTTGAGCTCTGCAGTATTGTCTCTGTTTCTGTGTGTGTGTGCCTTGCAGCATTGCACATTAGGCCATGCATATGCATCATGGGCAGAAGTCACGCATCATGGCCTTTTCAGATGTGATAAGGACGGAAACTAGGAGAAAGTCTCCTCTTGTAAGTTTCCGCATAACTTGTCATGCATGCTAAACAGGAGCTTTGTAGCTCATTTGTCCTGTTCATAGAGAATAAACTTCACCCTTGTTTTCACGTCTAAGCAAGTGGCTAAGTAATTGAATAAAAATATAGTATGTATAAAATAAAGTAAATCTAGCTTGTACACTCTGTTAGAAAGCTTTGTCTCGATTGCTGCATCCCCTAACCTTGTGAATATACTGTGTCACAGTTCAGGTATAAGGCAACAAGGGGAAAGGCAGACCCAAGTACAGACACATGCAAATAGAGCAAGCTGAAATACAAATAATTGTGTTTTTTAAGTCTTTCTGTGTGTTTGAATACGTGTGAAACATGTATTAAACACCTCTGTATTTACACTGAGCTCAGACTGGTCAAACCACAGTGTTTTAATGTATGTCACTGCTCAGACACTGGTCTGACACCACTGCTTCTGGCTGTTAAGAGGAAGCAGATGCTGCCGTTATACAGAAGAATTGAACCCCATTAAAAAGCCGCCATGGTTAATCATTAACTCAGTCCACTTTTAAGACCTTTAGTTGAGTGCAAATCTGTTCCACTTTGTGCTAATCAATCAGCTTCTGCTTTCTTTCTTTCCACTGTGTGCAGTGGATCATGATTCACAGTACAAATAGCTTGCATACATAAACTTTCAATACGTGTCTTGATTGTTTTATTTGTTCATGGTCAAGTAAAGATGATTCCTATCGATATTCTAGCAGCAATAGATGGTCATGAAATGCACTGAGCACATTCATGTTCCTTAATGGATGTAGTGTATCGATTCAATGTTCTTTCCTTTAGTGCCAAAACTTCATTGGTAAGGTTTTAACAATAACAGCAAAGTGGTTCCAGTCACCTCTGTGTTAAGAATGGATGATAATATATTTATCCTTGATTTCCTTTAGTTTATTTATTTGTTTAAGTTCTCTATTTGCTTGCTGTTCTTTATTAGTTTTCTCAGTGTTATTTAATTAAATTTTAGATGGTATATTGCTGTTGTTGACGAAAGCTCTTCAATTATTTCTGCTAATAGTCGGCGTGGTCATTTATATGAGCAGTATTAGAGGCCTTTTTTAAACTTTTTACTAGAAGTAAACTGTAAAAGAAAAGATGTACATACAATTTCTGAGAAGACACCATATGTTGGACACATTTGTGAGTGTTCATCTCATCTCTGTTCCAACCTGTGTGAGTGAAACTGAAGCTGGATGCCTAAAGGGCTGTTCCCACTATATACCCCATCTGTCACCGCACTGAGTGTCTTCCTACAGCTGATTAACTGCGTCTGGCAGGCAGGTGAGGAGCGTCTGCAACAAAAGGCTTTCTTCATTATGAAGCTGAACCACCTAAACCTGTTAACAAAGGACAGCCGCCCTGCTTGCTGCAGTAACCCTGCAGGGCTTTCCCACTGCTCTCTGACTAGCTGTCACAGCTCTATTGATCACGGTTAACCCATTGCTGGATCAATAACATTGTTACCATCCTGCCACCTGATATGATTGGCTTTGACACCTTAGAGCTGCAGTGGAAGGGTGGGGTTTGGTACTCACACACGTATATACACAAACAGAAACAACAGCTAGGGGTTAAAGTAGGAGAAACTTGATGATTGTGACCTGAAGGCTGTTCAGGGTCAGCAGAGAGAAGGAGACCGAGATGGAGATGGAGAGGGAGGATGATGATGATGATGCTGACAGTGTCAGTGCAGTCTCAAGGCTCATTGAGTTCAGTTTTTCCCTTTTTTTTGCCAAAAATAATCTTTTTAAGAAGCTGATTGGTTGAAACTGATATTGCTTCAGATTTTATGTCCCTAGCATTCAGACGTGCTTTCCGCTGTAAGAAGACACCAACCATTGTTGGTGCTCTTGGAGGAACTCTTGGGAAGTCTGTTGCTGGTAGAAAAGAAGTAAAGACAAAAATGGGGAGAACACACAAATGGGCGCTTTCATATGTGCCAGCTGCTCGGCTGATTATGATCCCTCTACTGTGAGTAGTGAAGTTAATCTATAAAGATGTAAATCTAAAAAAATGACTCAAAATATATAGTTTCACTTAAGTAATTTCCAGAAACAATAAACAGTAAAGTAAATAGTGCATTTGTAAGGGACTATTTCCAGCAATGGATTAATCCACATTTGGTGCTCTAGGTAGTATTTGTGGCAACAGAATGGTGTATATAGAATTGAAACAAAATAAACTACAGTATGTGTGTTCATTGCAGTGAAGGATCATGTCACCCAGTCCGACAGTATGGCTCACTGATGTGCTTTTAATAGTTTTTTGAAACAAATGGAGCATACACACTCTAGTATCAGGCATTAGGACTTATGTAAGTAGTAAAATCAATTTCTTGTTGGTTTTGGTTTTTTGATTTATTTGAATAAGAAAAATTATACAAGGGGAGGATTTCACCAGCTACGGGATGGTTGAACAGCTTGAACTACAGCTCCATGACTGAAGCCACAATACAGTGCATTACAATAGTGGAGATGAAAATAAATTGAAAGGTGCTATTTAGTACCATTGTGGAGATTTCAGTTCATTTCATTTCTCTTGGACTACATACGAGCAGTAGAACCACTGCCCCACACACCAAAGCCATTAGCAGGCAGTGTTAATGACTACTGATGGGATAACGTCAGAGGTTATCTGCTTCACCATTTTGGAGCCATGTGAGTGTGCGTGTCTGTCTGTGTGTGTGTGTTTGTGTGTGTGTGATATAAAACCTCTTCCTACAGAGAGGCGGATTATCATCATTAGGTAAATAGTCCCTGTGATTAATCTAACGAGGGCTTGGAGAACACACACACACGCAAACATAAATTAGCAGATGTGTTGCTGATAGTCCTGTTTCATTCTGGTGCTGTAAAAAATGACTGTAAAATAAGACAGTAGTTCACTGTGTTTTCTTTCCATATACTCGACAAGGATTTCAAATGACAGTGACAGTTTCATTGGTAAATGACGAATGACCTCTTTGTACTGCCATTTATTCTTCTGAATGCCTGAATTTACTCTAGTGCCCCGCAGGGCTTTAAGTTAAGCTTGCTGTTGGTGTTTGGGCTTCAAAACTTTAGAGATCAAATTATTAATAAAGTGATGATGATTATTGTATAGAAATGTCAGGAGAAGAACCTTAGTTTAAGGACATGATGCAGCAGGATCTCCACAAACAGGGCACAGTCTGAACTTAAAGCTCCACACGAACACTTGAGTCTGTCTTTGTACTGTTTTCCTTTAATACCAACAAACTGTCAGTGTCTACATTCAATGCATGCATTAACACCGCATCCACTGTGTTGATACGCTACAGTACACACACAATACACACACAATACACACACAGACACAATGCGTACACACTGTACAATACTCACAATACATGTGAACCCCAAGACATACTGTGGTCCTTTCTTTCTGTTCAATGCAGCAAATTGAAAGAACCATAATGCAGAGAAAAGTGAGCAGTGAATGCATTGTATATGTGTGTGTGTCCAGCTGATAGAGCCTGGCATGATGTGCTCCATGTGTAACAATGGCATGGAACTCAGACATGTCCACACCAGTATTTCCTGTCTTTTTTAAAACTTCAGCATCGAAATTAGAGTAAAACTGTTGATTTTCTTCTTTCTTTTGTCTGTTTTCCTTCCTTTGATTCCTACATAACAAAATAATACATTATGACCATCATCTGTGCCACTGAAAGGACTAAATCTCTCTCATTAGGGAAATGCTGTTGTTTCTTCTTAAAGTCACTGTTCACAGTGCAGCTGATCACGTAAGGCGTTACAGGCGTTACAACTAACATGTTGTGTTATTTTATTTAGTGAGACAACTTCATAAATATGAAATATTGATTGAAGCTCATAAATGCTACCTGCTAAGCAAAGCTAGCTAACAGTGGCAGGGTTGTAGCGGGAAGTTATTTTGGGCATTGAGGATTCCATTAGCCCTGTTCAGTCCTGTCTCATCCACAGGGTGGGAGCCAGTCCTGAAGGTCTCGTAGAAACGCTCAGGGAAAAGGCTGTGCTCTCATCCCCCCAAATTTGTTAAAGAGTGACACCCTTCTCTCCAGTTCAACTTTCTTCTGACTGTGTTGACTGAAGTTCAGACAGGCAGACGAGGAGGTGCCGTTCATATACAATGATGAAGAAATGAATGGTGGGAACAGGAAACAGAGAGCCGGTGTTAATTTAAACCAGTGTAAATTTAAACAGCTGAAATGCAGTGACTGTGGATCGGTTGTTGCAGATCACAAGTTGAGACGTTATCTCTTACATGTATCTGTATGGAGTAGTTGTTGTTTAATGTTCGCTCACAGTGACAACATCAGGTCACAATCATGATCAAAGACACAAATGAAATCAAATAAGAAATCATGTTGGATCAATGCCTGGTGTTCACTGGAGAAGAACAGAGATAAAGGTGTAAAGGAAATAAAGATTCTCCAGGAAGTCAAGCAGAGAGTAACCACGCCGGGAGAGGATGGTTGGTTCAACCATTAGTAGATAAAAACAGAAGAATAATTGTTTTAGAGAATATCTGGCTCAAAGGTACAAGCCAGTGAATGTAAAAAACTTAACTAGAGAAGCCAACTGCAAACATCCAATCACTGAACCTAAAGATCTGCCGGCCCTGAGCTGAGGGTAAAGGCTTCACTCTGTAGGAAGCTGATAACACATTCAGTTCCTTGTAGGAAAACTAAACAGCCAATGCTAATGAAAGTCCTAAAAACAGTCAGATTAGACAGGTCGGAATCTGCTTCTCCAAATCAACAGAGACTGACGCTGATGCATACCAGAGTGTAGTGTGGTGGTAATGAACTTAAACCCATTGTATTCAATTATCCAGGAGGTTTCTGTGTTGAGGAACACTTTGGATATCATTCAAAGACATTTACAGTGGTAATAAATACTTCTGGAACCAGCAGCTCCTCCTATTTCCCAGCCCTATTGAATCAGTGTGGACCATAAGACACAGAGTGGGGAGGGGAGAATTGAGCATGTCATTGCACACACACACACACACACACACACACACACACTACAATCACCTCTCTCTGTCTCTACAGTCTGTCACCATGCTCTATAACCCCGCTTCTTTCCTTTCAGCACCTCACCAGATGGGCAGTAGTGCTCCCCCTCTCCATCTCCGTCTCTGTGTCTCTGTGCCTCTCTCTCTCTCGGTGGGGAGCAGTCTTTTGATACTTGTACTGGCCCTGCGATCTACATCCCCTCCCAGCGCCTCAGGGGCTCACTCCTCTTTGTTTCTATTGTTTTGCCTTGAAAGTGGGTTAAGAAAGACAGCAGCAGTGGACAGAAGGGACAGAGGGCTGAGAAAGATGGGGGCAGTTATCGAGAGACGCAGAGAGAAGCTGAAAGAGAGGGAGAGGAAAAATGACCAAATCAAGATGGAGGTTAGGAGGTGTCTGATTATATGAATACAAGACAGGGAGGTGATGAAACGATGGGAGGGGAGGGGGGCTGATTTGTAAAAAAGAAACAGATTGGGGAAGAGATGAGATATGGATATGGAAGGGAGGCTAATGGAAAGATGGAGAGAGCTGGTGAAAAGAAGAAAAGGGCAGGTGCTGTGTCTACACATCAATGATGACAGTGGTCAAAGACATCAGGAAGATAATGTTGTGCTGGCCGTTGGTCATTTCATGCACCTCATTGCATATGTATAATTATGTTGAGTGTTTTTTTTTGGGTGTTTAGCCTGAGAGAAACTCAGAGTCAAGAAATGCAAGCTGAAATATGATCCAGGAGGTTTGGGCAGGCTCAGACAGCAAACACAGCACAAAGGCTTACAGTATCATTGACCCTTACTGTCAACAGGAGAATTAAGGCTGGGACATGCTTCTCTGGGAGACAGAGGCCATTCTGAGATATTTGCTTTGCTCCTTCTTTGATACTTGTGTGGATTTTGAGTGTTTAAAAATGGAGATTTAACCTTTTTAGCCATTGATTACCCATGAATGAATCAGAAATTAACTACAACTCCCAAGTTGCTTTTCAGCAAGAAATGTCTATAGAGCTAACAATTCTGTCCTGTGCTAAAGGTGGGTGGTAGCTAAAGATTATACTGTTGAGAAAACTGATTATATAATCAGCATTTTAAATCAGCAGACTTTTAATTTGGGGATGAACTTTGGCTGGATTAAGCAACTATTTGTTAACAGCTGCAACAACCAAGCGATTTGAATTGGCTGCTTGTCTGATTTGCACCTCTGAGTGGATTCTTCTCCAAAGCAACAGCAGCTGAGGCTCATGGCTATTGTAGTACCATGCCGCAATGGTAAAATGGAGGATAAAACATGATTTTCCAGAATATATCCGGAATAAAACTGAAATAATTGCGGATGAAGATAGCAACACAACCAAAATGCTCGATGAATAAAGCTTGGTGGACAGGAGAGATGTGCGATTCATCTTGATGATCAAGATTACAAATGCTTGTCTACATCAACACAGCCCCTTTCATTTACTCTTTATTTCTGTTTTTCCACCGTCATGCTCGTGGTCATTGCTTGTGCTCCGAACAGCTTCTCATGTTCTGCTGGATTCCACAGATGCTTGGCAGGAAGCCAAGGCTATGGCTGCTGTTCAGACTGTTTTGGTACAGATGTGATAAGGTATCCTCAGGTTGAGAGGTCAGGCTTGGTCCAGGCCAGGGATGCAGTCTGTTCACATTTTACAAGAACAAAAAAGAAAAAAGAAAAAAAAAGAAAAAACTGCCAAATTCAACAAAGCTGCATCTGTGGAGCACATTTACATGAACATGACGATGCAATCGTTGTTCTCATTTTCCCCATTTAGATGTTTTAGGGATATGAAAAAAAATGTCTGTCTGATACTGTAAGTCCTGCCTTCCTTCCACAGCTCACACTGTTTTCTGTTCACTCACACACACACACGCACACACACACACACACACACACACACACACACATACTCTGTAGTCCGTTTTAGCTCTCAGTGTGTCTTTGAGGCTGAATGCCTTTTCACTACAGACCTGATTTGTCTGCCTGATTTCCCTTTCATTTAACTCAAGCACCACAGTGACTGTATGAATGTGTGTGTGTGTGTGTGTCTTCATTCCATTCTGGCTGTATAATACAGCGCTTTACCAAACCAAATGACATGTGTAAATTACCCATTATTAGAGTCAATGTCATTTCTGGTCAGAAAACGACATCCATTGATTTGTCTAATAGTCTTCTGCCTTTTTGTCAGACTGCTTAGCAGCTGTTCTGCAACTAATTTCAAGGTTGCTTTTTAGAAAAAGGGCCTGAATGCTCCTCAGATTACTCTGTACCCAGCTGTGGAGAGTCGGTCTATAGTATCTTTGAAAGCAGGCATGTGATAACACAGCAGTCAAAATGATATTGATTAGTTTGTGGAAAATTGTCAAAAGCTGCTGTCTATGACCAACTATAATTCCCTGTACAGGATTGTATTTTTTGTAGAAAATAAGACCTACTGTTCACATAAGCCTAAAAATATTTAACATTTTATTGAACGATAAGAAAACCTCTGACTGTCTCAGCTGTGGATGAAGCTGTAAATGCTTGCTTTTCTATGTATTGTGTTTTTGGTTCAAATATGGTAAAACGTGTCAACATTAACTGAGAAAGAAAATTGGTGTGAGCTGTATCATAAGTCTTTGCTCACTGCAAAACTTATTCTGAAGCCTAATCAGACTGATTTGCCATTTCATTTCATTCATTCAGCTTGACGTCAACTTGATATTAGGCGTTTTCTATAGAGTAACATTTTGGTTCTGGAAGTGTCTTCATTCTGTGTTCTGATTAGATTTTTTCTTTAAACAGTATCCTCCACGTTGCCTAACACAGACCTTTCCTGGGTAATATAACATTATAGTTTTACATTAGTTTAAATTATTGCAACTTTGTTTCTGAGAAATCATGGGCTGCAGTCAAATGTACAGTATGTCTTTTTCTTCTCCTTGATGGAAAATATCGTGAGGTCAAGGAAATATGTGGAGGAGAATTCATAAGGACTTCAGATAAGGAGAACCGAGGCGCTAAGAGAATCTGACTGCACTTACAATAGGCTACAATTATGCAATGGCTGTTGCTTTAAATATTGCTGCTGCAAGGAATTGTGGGACAGCATTATATTCTTTCCTTTTGCAAAGGATGGTTTAGTGTACACTATGCTAAAGGAGATAAGAAAGGAAGCACTGAAGCAACTTTCCTTAGACTTTAGAGAATTTGACTAGCTCTTATCATGGCTGCCACTTAGATACTACACTCAGGAACCATCCTAAGCTAAAAAGACTACTTGACTACAGCCCTGTTTTATCTGTCATTTTGACATGGCTCTAAATACTACGATCCCAATAATCCATCTTTTGCCATGGAGAAGACTGGAGTCAGAGTTGCGAATCAGAACAGTAGCAAATGCAGTTGTTAACAAAGCACCATAGTTCAACCAAAGTTGACCCAAAAGTGAAATATGAGTTGCCTTAAACAGCAGACTGTAAGATCTGTTTTTCCAGCAGCACAATCTTTAGCTTCTACCCGTCATCACTGGATGGAGAGTCACACCCCCCCAATATATGAAACATGGAAATTTGTCTCTCAGAAACATCAGCACTGTTGCTCTGTTTGTTGTCCACAGCTGGCTGTGTGTCAGATCCTTTCCTTTCAGTTTATCAAGCACCTGCAGCATCACACAGCAGCTGAAATGATCAGTCCATCGTTCAATTGAGAGAGAGATGTGTGCATTTACGCACTGGACACAGCAGCTGTGGTCAGAATCTGATGGTAGTTCAAGTTTTGTGTTGTGCTACACATCTGCACAGGTCAGCTGTTTCACACAGATTCCAGGTTCAGACAGTGGAGTTGTTAGAAGTAAAGCAGCTCTTATGGATGAATCCAGAGCTCCTTCAGAGCTGTCAGGAGTTCTAAGTGCAAGATAAGCCTACCACCTCGTACTCACTTGATCCCCACAATGTCTGACTGGAGATTTCACACTTGCATACGTAACAGAATTTTAAGCTTGGTGATTGGATGTTTCTTGCCGAAATGCACCTTGGAAATCGTAGTCATCTTCTCAAGCCTGTCCCTTCGAGTTTTTAGCAGAAAAGCAGATATTTCAAATGCAATTGTAAATGTTAGACTGATGATTTATAATTCTGATCCAGTCTGTATAAGAGCTTCAATTGTGAATCATATAACATTATTATTGAGAAAAAGGAGTGGGATGTTTACTTCCAGGCCCACAGTTGCCTGAAGAAGTTCCTCCCACTTTGTAACTCTATTTGGAAGCAGGTTTATTTTATTTTGTTTTTCTCTGACCAATCAAAGAATCTTGCCAGTGTCATTTCAGTTGACATAGCAGCTGTGGTAGTGGTTACCAGCAACCATTAACATTTTTCACAGCAATTAAAGAAATGCAATGTGATTCGCTATAGCTTTTTTTATCATCTGAAACTATTTTGCTGGTTCTGGTACGGGATATATATATATCATGTTCAAAAAAATCCACTAAAAAACATTGACCCATGCATTTTTTAACATAAACACATAAGCAAAAGATTGTGATAAAGACCTCAGCATGACATGACATACAGTTTACAGTTATGAAAAAAAAACTTGGCAACACTGTTTCTAATGACCTTATCTTTGGCATTTTTGTACTGCAGTTTCTTGCTCCTTACCTTGCGATAAGCCAAAAACATGATTTTCCCAGCCAATTAGTGGGACAAGCTGTATGAAAACCCTTCTCATTAGTTTACATTACTGTGGCTAGACTCCTCTCAGCCCAGGCCTAAAAAGTCTTTCTGTGGAGAACTTTCAACACATCCTCATACTGACACAACACAATAGGTCATTTTCCAGTGGCCCCCAAAACACTTTATATGACTATTGAAGAGTACCAGCAACAGGTACATGTACTCATAGAACTGGAGTTACATCCAATGACTACTATTTAACATTATGAAACGATCTGAGTTTTAAATGTGTGGTTAACATTTTGAAACAATTGCAGTTTGGTTAGGCTTCACCACCAAAACCACTTGGTTAGGTTTAGGCACCGAAACTACTTGGTTTAAAATAAGTACATTTGTTATGTAAATAAGTTATCTATGTAAGTTAACTTCCATTATGTACATGACATAAGATAAGTATGTTATGTAAGTTAAAATCAGTCAGTGTTGACTTTTGGTTTCACATGGGACACGAACAGTGGTACTTTGTTGCTCTTTATACTATGTCACCTGACTTCCTCCGTTGCTCCTCCCATAATTGTTACTGCCACAAGAGGTCATCACCTACCAGTTAACGTAATTATGGGTTATAATAAGATGCTAGCACAGACGACCTATATGGCTTTGGTTTTTTGGGTAGGATGGTCTGAGCACTGCTACTGAACACATCTGAACCAAGAACATGGTGTTCCCCATATAACCATAATCATCAAGTTCAACATGGAGGCCAGACAATGATTCTATGATTAATTAAGGTCTTAATCCCAGTTTAAGCCTTGTGCATAATTACTGAAGTGCCTCGTACACAGTAAAGAGGCCATTGAGCTAATTGGAGCAAGGTTGGTTCATTCACTCAGCAACTAATCTGATGACTAATCTGTTAGCCTGGTCTCTCAGTGGTGATGTGTTGTCAGTCACAGGGGACTGCAGTGTGTGTGTGTGTGTGTGTGTGTGTGTGTGTGTTAGTTCATGTATCTTCATTATGTATTCATATGTGCACAGGGAGTGTATCAGTGCTGTGAGTGACAGACGTTCATTCTGCCCTCAGGCAGTGAGCTGTCATGGCAATCTGTGTGAATGGACTCTGGCTTACATGCTCAAATTGGTAATCCTCATGTCCCTCTTGATTTAATTTTGATCTCCTTCACTGCTAAATGAAAAAAACTTGATCAACTCCCTGTCCTGTTTGGCATGGTTATTTCTTCTGCATCAACTTTTGCATGTTTCTCTTCACCTACAAATAAAAAAACAAAGACCATGTTATCACTTCAGCAGTTTTCTGCAAATGTCAGTCAGAAGCTTTGAGAGTATGGCCTGGGCTTAAATGTAACAAAACTGAGGGTGATATATATCAGTTGGGCATAGCAGGTTGAGAGGCATTCTACTTTAATATGCAATACACATGCTAGATCTTTACACACAGAGGTAGAATTTTTCAGTTTCATTTCAGAGTTAGTTCACTCCTTAGTGATAGTGCACCAACTTTACGCATGAAAGTTGGTTTTTGTTTTTGCTTGGGAGTACTAATACATATCTAAAAAAGGTGTGTCTGATAAATGTTATTAAGTGATGTCAGTGCAAAACTGAGAAAAGGGGGGAATGTGGAGTTATGAGTTTACCAAAATTCTGTAGGCCACTCTTCAGCCATCACATCTAACCAGCTTGTAAAGTTGTTACGGCTAAGTGAGCAAAGCATTGCTTACTAACACAGCCAGTAGATGCAGAGCAACATTAGCATTAGCATGTGTTTCTTTCCAACTGATGAATGTAGCCCAATATACACTTAGCTCAGCGGTTTGGTCTGTTTGACAGTCTTCACCAGCGAGTCGCTAACTTTTGGTACTGGGCAGCTAATATACAGTGGGTGAGCCAAAACGATGAGCTAAAAGAGGCTAAAAATCTCCACTGACCTGCAGAAAGGGGTGATAATTCTCAGTGATTCCTGCACCACACGAACTATCCTTTTACTCTATTATTACCCTTTTCTATTTATTGATAATTGAAAATAATGATGAATTCAGGGTTGATTTTTAAAAGGGTTCCAGAGCTCTTAAACTGTTGTTTCTGAGAGTGCAGTCACCTGATGTAATGCTGCTGCAGGCTGATTTTTCAAGGTGAAACTGGTCTTACAGGAATTGTTCACCTTAAATTTAAAATGCATCATCCACTCTCGCCAGGCTGATCATCAGGGTTAGTCAGAGCTGACTGGTGAGTCGTCTGCAAACATTCAGAAAACCAGTTGTTCTGTCTGAACCATGTTTGTTGGCCAGTACTTAATGGTAAACTGTATCTAACTGTTCTCCCTGCAGCAGTCCTAGCTCATCTCCCAGACAACTGACATTAATGGAGTCTGGCTGGTGAGAGATGAAAGCATGCATAACATGGACATTGCTTTTCTCCAACATACTTCATTCAGCATGCAAAATGTATGCAGTCATGTACTTGCTCGTTCCAAATTCCACAAAGCTGAAGTGAAACTTTTCCGACAGACTGAAAAATGTGATGTGACAAATGAATGGCAGAATAAAGCGATGGAGAGAAGGAAGAAAAGAGAGAGAGTGGAAGATGAATGTAGGAAGAGATGAGAGATGAAAGCCAATGAGTTGTCCGGAGGTCACCCGTCTGTTCCTATGGTCCTCGCCCACCAATTATCCCCTGGCCCTCGTTATCTCAATGCGCTTAGTTTAGCCAGCCCAGGCAATCCACTAATTTAATTGGACAGGGCTGCGTCCTAGTCAGGGTGGACGGCCAATCACCTCAAAGGTCGTACTCCAGAGGAAAATGGGTACCCAGAATTTCTTTGGTTGAATGATGATTGGGATGTTAGAGTACAAAGATAGACAGGAATACATGCAAGATGAGCTGAAGTGAAAGCAAGCATCAAGACACACACACACTGATTGATGTGTGATTGTAGCTGCTTATAAGGGCATGGTAGGCGGTTGTATCCTGATAAACCTTGCTAAAGTTCATCGACATATCAGTGAAGGTCAGTGGGTTTGGGTTAAAGATAAATATTGTTGTGCTGTCCAAAGAAAAGTGGGTATAGTGTAAAAGTGGTCCAGCTAGACTCTTAAATCACCAGTTCTCACACACAGTACAGTAATAGACAGATATAGAGTCACTATAGTGATTCTGACCTATACGACCAATATTAAGACCAATTATTTGTCATTTTAATTTTTAGGTATTTGATATACAGAAGGTGACAAATTAAAGGAAAAACTGAATCAATGAGAGAAGAAACACTATGACTGCAGATGCTTCCATACAGGCCAAGAGGGCTCGCTGATTGCTTTGATGAGTGTGAAAATGGTTCGTATTCTGTGGTCTTCACAGTCACCAGGGCTCAGTCCAACATGCTAGAGAGTGCCCTCCACCACCATCATCAAAATACCACATGAGGCAATATTTTTGGAAGACCAATGAACCAATCAGAGCTCTGAAGAAATTCTCAAATGAAACTCATTGAACAATTTGTGTTTCTTTCTGCTGTCTTTCTCCTGCATACAGATACATGCTTACAGTATACAGTTGACTACACCTCTAATTTACCGACAAAGTAATCTGTTGTAAACTTGATTGTGTGTGTGTGTGTGCGTGCCTACAGTATTGTGAGCAGTTAATGTGTGTTCAGTAATCTGAAGTCAGCAGAGCATTGCAGGTCAAAATTGAATGCCAAGGTGGGGATTAGAGAGGAGTCAAGGGCATTAAACACACACAATCACTTCAGCTTGTGACCTTCAACACAGGCACATGCACACACACACACACACACACACACACACACACACACACACACACACACACACACACACACACACAAAGAGCCATGGCCCAGTGTTGACAGGTTAACAGTGTGTGAGTGATGGAGGTCAGCCCTAATAGACTGATCCTTCACCTAATGCCATTCAGAGTCACACATGTAATGTAATTCTGAGTTGTGCAGCACTCAGTCAGATTATATGTGCTGTCTTCTGGTGACCACAGTTCATTCACATGTCCACAAAGAACATTTTGTGGCCAAACCACCTCATGTGCTCGAAATCAAAGTTGAACAATGCTGTATATGGAACCCACAATAAATACACATAATGTCCTTATAATACAATCACATTATCAGTGAACTATAAAGAATGCTTAGACATGATGATTCCCAGGTTCAACAAGGTATTACAGATAATAAAATGACACGTCATTCAGTCCATGGCAGAATTCCTGTCTCCAATGGATTCAAATTGTTGTAATCACCGTTTGTCTTTTTTCAGGCAGATAATTGTCAAGCATGTAACAACTGGACTGACTGAGTGAACGGAGAATAGCTGTATGTCAATATTACATAACATGCACAACAAAACATTTTTTGTTGGACTGATCTGCTGTTTGGACGAGAGGAGGATTAACTTAATCAGGTGTATTCAAACTCAATATGCCAGAACACTGAAAAGATGGCTGTGATTGTGAGTGTGTGTGTGTGTTTCCTTGCTGTTTGAAACATGTGTGATGACCAAATATAACCCAAGCCCAGGGGTCTCCTACACACTGCAGTGAGACATATAGGTCACCCAACCACCAACACACACACACACACACACACACACACACACACACACACACACACACACACACACACACACACACACATGCTCCAGCATCACTGATAGTTTCAGTGTCTTACTATCTTCTCCTTCCTTTAGTCTTTTTCTTTCTCACACCATCATCTTCCTCAGTCCATTTATCTTCAGACAGTGCTGTCTTTGTCTGATAATCTGATCTTGTCTCAACACTCACGAGAACTTCAAACTTGAATCTAGTCTGAATCCATTCCATTCCATTAGTGAGTGGATCAATTCAAAGGGCTCATCCCAAAGCTCATTAATTGCATCCACATTTCCCTCACATAGTCCCTCCCATCGAGGATACATGGGGAGATGTAAGGGAAACATGCAAAGAGACAAGAAGCCAAGAAATATGTTGTAAGAAAAATTAGGCATAATCTGTCTGTTTCTGATGATGGCTGATACTGGATCAGCTGTCAGTCGCCTTTAACAGCTGTAGAGACATTTGATGAATTTGTGTCTGCACACATGTACACTGTGCAAATACTAATAAGGACACACAGTTATTACTGCCAGAGCAGCAGCGTTTTCTAGCCTGTTACCTGTTTAACAAACACCTGCACTTGAACAACAACCTGTATTCTGTATTAATATTCTGCTCAGAGGCATAGTAACCTAAAAGCAGAATGCTTTTATTTGATTTTTTTCATTATTTGCATCAGTGTTCATTAATATTCCACCTGTGTAATCAATATTTAATAACCCAGAATATGATGATGGTGTTTGAACATCTGAAATCATTTATTAGGCTACCTGTTCTATGGAAAATTGAAATAAACCATATCAAACCTGATGGCATCATTAGTCTCACATGTGACTGAATGGAAGTTATGATAAATGATGTAAAAAATGTTTCTTGACCACTGACAGACTCTCCTACTCTCTCTGACTTTAATTGTTTCCATGATAAAAGTTAATGTGGGAAAAAACAAAAGAAAAATCTTTCTTGTGAGTGAAGACAGTTATATTTATTTTATTAATCTTAAACCTTGAGTTGATACATTTGAGTTTAATCTGTTATTGGTCTTCACTCTGGTATGAAACTTCAGTGATGCTGTGATGTATCAGATCCATCAGCTGTGTAATCCAATCAATAACTGACAGCCAATAAGGGGGCTTGTCAGGTGGTAAAAGGCTTTCAGGAAGGTTGCTCTTGTGTATCCGCGCTCCTCAGTCCTCAGAGCTTTGACATGGCGGAACAGAACGACTTCCAGTTCACATCAACGATCAGATCCTGATGCATGTTGTGTTAGTGAATGACAGCGTGCGTTCTTTGAAAATATGGCACGTCCTGGAGGATAATGTGGATAAAAGTGAGGATAAAAGGGTTAAAGTGTATACAGAATTACATTGAGGTTTGCTCAGTTACTCATGGTCTCCAGAGGATCATTAATGATGTTTTTGAGCCCTTGTCCTCAAATATAGCGCCACCACCAGACTAACTTGTGAATATCAGTGTGAAATAGTTTATGAAATGTACTGAGCACATTCTTGCTCCCTAGAGGATGTATCCTCTACATTTTGGACACTAAATGAGCAAACCCTTAGGGACATATATCAACAATATGATGTGATTATTTGTATCTCATCATCTACTCATGACTAAAAGTGACTAAACACAAGCTCCCCAGTGGATGAACCCGTTTGATTTCCAAGTGGGACCGCCCTGAGGACGACGTTTACATGTCTGTGCTGCACAGTTGTTAAGGTTTTTTTCACTATGGTGTTCGTTCTGTTTGTATTGTTATGAAAACTGCAGTCTGGAGGGATGATTAGTCCTCAGAGGCTTTAAGCCTTGTGTAGATCCAAGTTTCTCCAACGTTTTTACTGCAGCTGACAAAACTCAACATGTAATGTGTTCATTCACAGAGCACGTGAATAATGATAAAACAGCGGTTATCATTCATGATCAATCACTGGATTATGATTATGAATCACATCATAGTGCACTTCAAGTGTCAGTCCGTATTTTACAAAAGCAGTTGCATTACATCTTAAATGTCTCTGCGT